>NC_091477.1:43971927-44309927 GCF_036971445.1 Narcine bancroftii
CAAGGAAAAAAAGATGAAAACTCCAATACTTTTTTCCCTGTGAATGTCTCCAATAGCTACTGAAATAACACTGGACAATGAAGATTTTGTATCCTGAAAACTTTTGGGTGTATTTTATGGATTTTGGACTGCAAATCACGAAAATCACCTTAAAAATTTCCTATCACATAGTTTTTTTAGATATAACCCATGTTTGTGATTTCCTGTCATACTTTAAGTCTACGTCAAGTGCAACACGTCACTGAAAATTTATTTTCTGTATTTGCACTTGGACTTCTCCCCTGCTGATCTTGACAAACTTTGGTGACAAACATGGCGAAAGGTTTTACCAGGACATTGTGACCATGGAAAAGCAATACAGAACATCAATACTGGCCGACTATTGTTGGACACTGACATGAGAGGCATCAGATGTTGAGTTCAAATGAAAATCAGCGGCAAAACAGTTTTAAATCAGTTGAACTAACGCAATGTGTGAGCATCATTATGCAATTCAACATGGTAAATTCAATAATAGTTAATTTAATGTTTCTCCAACTTCCTATGTGATACAGCAAATCTGAAATAATCTTTGTGCACAGCTTGAAATTGTCTATCATAATCCCTTTTTCTTCATGAAACAAACCTTTTTTTAAAAAAATTGTTGTCCAGTGTAATCCAAGACCACAAACATATTGACACTAAATAACCAGAAAAATATTCTTTTGGATATGCTACTTAAAGAACATTTCAGATCTACTTTCCTTTTCTGTGGGGTAGCTTTGTGCAGAGTGCATAACAGTAAACTAATGATTATCTGGATAACCGTTGCTACAAACAGCTGGACCAGCTGTTGCCAAACTAGTCCATTCACACAGTAAAATTAATTCAATTTTTGACAAAGAACAGTTGCTATGGTAATTGCTCTTGTGAAACTAATTGCCGTGTTTATAGGTGAAAGTGGATACAGTTACCCAGCTGGATGATTGATTGCTATTATATTGCCATTGGTGTCTGGTACCACAAATACATTTTTCTTGTAAAAAAAACAAATAAGTTTGAACTAAACATACAAATCATTCAAGGGACATTTGCAGTAAACTTGGTCACCAGTTCATCAGAACAGACTGTTCCCTGAAAATTCCCTGAGGATCTGTAGGCAAGCATAAACTAGAATCACAATGTTTATTTTTAATGATATTTGCTTGTCTGAATGCAAAGAAATATTTTCTTTTTAAAATAAGATATTAGGTCCTTTGAAGAGCTCTGCCACAACAATTCAGAATTGCAATTCTGCGATTTAGTTATTGTCCAATTTTCATTTCAATGTACATCAGGTTGATATATTCTATGAGGAGTAGGTCAAGTCTTCTGAAATAATTTTGTTCTGCTGCTGTGAGCAAAATCAAAACAAAAAAAAAGAGACCAAATGAAATTAGGTGATCGAGTGCAGAGGATTATGCTGTTAATTTTTTTTTCAAATCGCTGATGATAAGTCTTGATCCTTTGACCCCAGATGCAAGTCCACGATTTTTGCAGCAGGAATCTTTCACGTCATCTGTTCTATTCGTGGAAGTTTACATTAAAGATCGAAGCAAGTGATAAGATTTCGATTTGATGAATTTAAAAAAAAAATGTAACTCTTGTTCATGAGCGCCCGCCCCTTGATCTTAATTGCTTTTCAGTTTATTCTTTTGTGACGAGATGGTTTCTGTCCCAGCTAACTTATTCAATGGTCTCAGGTGTGGCTGAGTTTATGCTCCGTCAATGCCATGCATCATCAAGCTGTGATGTATCAGCTCCTTTGATAGTGGCGCATGGCAAGAAGTAAGATCAATTGAATGACCATAAAAGGTAAAGCGCGGTGCTCCTAGGGCAGGGAGCTCTTCTGTCAGCCTATGCCTGCACAGAGCTTCTCTTCATTTCGATATGAATATCAGTCTCAAAATGCAACATTTGTAATATCAGGACCAGTAAAGGTCATAATGGTCTTACGCAGCCTTGCTGTGGGAAGGAATTTTCTTCCACAGCAGGATATTTCATACCTTCCAGGAAGAAGCAGGTTTTGGGGATAATCAGTCTCAATCCATTTTCAGGCCATCCCCAATATATATTGTGTCGGCGAAGGTCAGGGGAAGTCATGATATCGAGCCAACAGTTCCAGACCGATGCTTCTCTCAAGTCCTGCTTCGAGTGTTACAGTCATGGTAACTGAGAAAGCATGGGCCATCGGTTAAAGGCTCGTGGGCAAAGACAGAATCATTGGAGGAACATGTACTGTTGGTGTCTTCACATGAGGGCGAATACTGTTCGAATGGAGCAGAGACGTCCAAATACTGTTGAGGGGAAAATTCCCATACATTTACTTCATCAAAGTCAATCACACTCAATTCCAACTGCAGTTTATCGTAAAATCAAATTACTGTTCTATAATTAGCTGACATCAACCTTTTTTTTGTAGTCAGGGAATTGGGTAAAGCTATTGGTTGAAACACAGAAATGCCTGGAGGAACTCAGCGTCCATAAAGATATATAACAGGCCTGAGCCTGTCTTCAAGATATGGACCTGCTGAGCTCCTCCAGCATTTCTGTGTTTTTTAACTTCAGTCACAGCATCTGCAGACATTGGTGTTTCACCCCATGTTTATGGCTCAGTACACACATTTAAAAAAAAATCTTTTGTTTTGTGCAGAATGACAGAATTAATTACTCCTTCTGATCGTTTGAACACTTGAGTTCAGTCAGTGCCAATCCAATTTTGAATGGATAGTGACTCTCAACACCACTCCCATATTTAAGACATGGAGTCTGGAGCATAAAATAAAACACTGGATGAACTCTGCAGGACCAGCAGCATTTGAGGGGGAAAAGGAATTCGTTCTGATGCAGGTCTCCACCCCGAGTGTCAACAATTCCTTTCCCCCCCACCCATTGAGTTCCATGCATTTATTTCTTGCTTCCTGTTGGGCACTATCAGTTGCCCCAATAATCACATAGACTGAGGGGAATGAGAGGCTTTATTGTACAGAAGACTAGAGCTGGGCCAGATCCAAGCTAGGGAAGTGCAGGGAAGGGAGAGGTGGCCCGACCTTTATGGCCTAGGTTCCAGGTGAGAGTGTCATCAGGGCCTTTACCGGCCAATTAGTACATACAATACATACCATTACACTCCCATAGTTAAGATAAGTTTACACTAAATTGGCAATCCCATTCATTAGCTGGTAAAGCAGGTGGGGTGGTAAAAGGAGGTGTTCATGCTGGTGTTCTGAAGTGAGTTTGCAGTTGGCATGTGGTTATGGCCAAACCACAATAGTGAAGCATTTATAATTATGCATTTATAATCATGACTGTCTTCATGCAAAAATAATAAAAATTATGAATGAGATGAACCTTTTTGCTTCAAATTTCCCTCTCTTTGCCACATTTAATTTGGATTATATAAAAATTATTTTTATTTATCTGGCGATTAAACACATACTACATTAGCCCTTTTTCCACTGGCATCCCAGTTAATTCGCCGTGCAGTACCCCGGGATAGGAAGCTGCTTGTGCTTTTTCCACTGGGCCTCCTTTAATTGGGATACTGACTGCTTTTCCACTGAACACAACTCATCCCCGTGGATCAGAGAGTCTACCTTCAACCGGAAACAGGTGACTTTCCACTCTCCTTTTTCCACTGGTTTAGTCGGCATGCTGGCATCAGCCGACACTGGTGATACGAGTAGGGGTCGAGGCCGTCAATCCCCTGCATGACTTGACTCAGGCTTGCCGATTATGTTCTTTTTCCACTGGACCTTGTCCCAGTTAATTTCCCATTAATCCCTGGGACAAGGTGCCAGTGCAAAAGGGGCTATTGTTATCCATCTCAAGAAGATAAAAGATACTCTCTTCCACTTCAATGGACTGCTCAGATTTCTATCCCCTAGAAATTTCTAATCCTGGTGTAAGTACTATTCAGAAGCCAAGGTGAAAGGCAAAGGACTATTATGCAAAAAGTTCTGAAAGGAGTGGCAATATTAAAACAGAAGGTTGCAGAGGGGTACAGGAAACTTACGTTTTAACTGTTTGGCAATCCCACCAGAAAAATAGATGAAAGAAAGTATGAAGCTTCACGTCCAAAAATTGTTGAAGTAAATGGGTAAATAGTTTAGCAAGGTCTCTTGATCCCTTTATGTGGGGAGCAAACTGTACAGTGAAGAAATCCCAACAAATTGTGGGGGCACTGACCTCATTCGATAAAGAACTCAGGATTTTGTCCAGTTCTGCCACCAGCTGTTTGAATGTTGGTCTTTGGGAAGACACTGCATGCCAACACTCCCTCATCAGTAAATACCTGAAACAGAAATACATAATTTTTGAGATTCAATAACAAGAATTTCTCAAATCACACTTGATGCCACAGATATTTCAAGAATAGGCTTGTTATTTTATGTCAAACTCCTGTGAATAGGGTCTATTAAATGAAATAGTTCAAAGAATCCAAATGACACAATTGGCCATTTGAAGATGCCTCAGCCAATTGAAAACAGCACATCCATCTGAGTTTGGGTTTTACTCTTCAGAAGTCTTGTATTCATCGTCATTGCACGGTTATTTTGAAAGAATGTGAGCAACGTGTTGCAATGCATTTGGCTGGAATCACACAATGCATTTTCCCTGGAGTCGATATTAAGTGCACACAACTGGAAGACATTCCAATGCAAATAACTCCCATGTTCTTCTGTGATGCTTCAAGGATATACAGTAGCTTTAAATCATTAAACATCCTTTTGATACGATTATTCTGTTGGTACGAAGAGTAATATTACAGTCTAAGAGGGGACTAATGTTCAGAGGGGATGTGCACTTTCAAAAAATATACCAATAGCTGAAAGAGGTAAAGCAGAGATTCACAAATCTACGCATATCATACACATATAAATCAGGTGATGTTGATGGGTAGCTTACAGCTCATGTGTACAGTTTGAAGGCTTGTCCATTCGATGGCCTTCTTTGAGAAGTTTGAAGAGTTCCTCTACGGGGATCCCTGGATAGGGAGAGCCGCCTAGTGTGAAGATTTCCCACATCAAGACTCCAAATGACCATCTGCATTGAAGTGGGAACAAACAACGAAAGATTAGGCCAATCATAGACTATGAGTCTAATGACTGAGGCAAGGAAATATTGTGAATTGCAGTAAATATTCATGAAAGTAATGAAGATGGCATTTAATTTATCATGGAGATGGAGGCGTTCAATCTGCATTCAATTTTGATTCCACTATTTGATCATGGGATTTATCCCAAATATTGATAATTTGCTGTGTGAAAATGTTATTCCTCGTCCAAAGAAAACCAATCTCCAGTTTGAATTGCAGGCAACCTGCTCAATCCACACCTGACAGGACATGATCACATGTTGTGATTGGGTGCAACAGACCATCCCAGATTTTATCCTGCTCAAGGTGATTTGTGTTGTAATACTGACTCCTTCAAACTATTTCAAAGAAGAGCAAAACATTAGCCTAGATATTGCTTTGTAGGTTTTTAAATAGAATCATGTAGGCTTGTGAAAATAGCATAAAGAACAAGAACTTAAGTTGCAGGGTTTAAAGAGTAACATTGTCAGGTTTTCCTGTGTCATGTCGAACTGAGATTGACATGGTCAGATTCAATAAGACATTCAAAAGGGATATGTTGCAAGTTCTTTCATTTCTCAGCACAGCAGATGTGATCTCTGCAACTAAAGAATGTAGGTCTCACTCCACCCTCTCTTCGGAAATGAATGATGCAATGATTGTTTGCAGACAGCGCAATGCTACTAGCATGTTCTTGGTTCATGAGATCCCTGCTGATCCTTCAGAGCTGCAGCCAATTGTTTCTGACAGGAATTTGCCAGGGATGTGTCTGTGGGGACGCAAATAATGTATCTGTATGTCAGGTCTAAGAAGACTGAAAAGCTAGCAAATGTCGATGCCTGTTCTGCCTGTGGGAGCACTGAAGAACAGTAGATGAAATCTCATCTCCTTAGGTATTGGTGCTGTCCCTAATGCATCAGTGGAGAGCAAATATTAGTGTTCGACAGCAGCAATCTGGAGGGATTCTGAGGTTTAGAAACGTGAGAATGACTGTTATCTTCTGGGTAAAGCTTTTGAGGCACACTTGCCGGGCTCTATCTGAGATCATAGAAGGTCACACCCTGCTCGCAGTGGCAGCCTTTTACCCTGGGCCATGTATCTGAACGCTTTGCTAGCGTAGTGGTTTACACAACATTATTACAACACCAGAGTTCAAATCCAACACTGTCTGCAAGGAATTTGTACATTTTCTCCATGACCGTGTGAATTCTTCCGGATGCTCTGGTTTCCTCCCAATTTCCAAAGACAGTGGTTAATTGATCACAAGGATGCAATTGGGCGGTGTGGACTTGTTGGTCGGAAGGTCCAGTTACAGTGCTGTATCTCTCAGTATACAAATATATTTTGGTGAGGACTGAAACTGCAGTTTCAATGTTGACCTTTAAATAGTATGCTTTTAGAGGAAAGTGTGCAAAACTGGCTACTCTAACAGCAAATATCACCTGTGGATTTTCAGATCATTGAAAATAAATTGTTCTAGCTTTCAAACTGTTGTTGTTTTCCCCACAGGGTAAAAAATACTGGAATAAACAAAAATCCTGCCAAAACATAAGAATCCTCTGTTGTGAACGATCCTTGTCTGGATGGCTGGAACCTTGTTTCTCTCTGAGACAGGTTGGAGTTGCATCACCAAGTGGTACTGGAGAAGTTAACCTACAAGTAACACTTGGCATTCCTGCCCTCAGGATGGAAAAGAGCAAGTTTTATTTTTGTGTGTGTTTGACTTTTTAAACTTACATGTATAGAATATTCCTCCATGCCAGTGAGATGATTGCACACGGCTGCTTGCAGTGACAAGGCAGGATTGCCTGGGGTCTTGCTAATGGCATGTTCCTTGTACTGACATTTGTGGCAGTGGAAGTATCATGGTATGTTAACCGGACTAAGATAGGTAGATTATTTTCAGGCAGGAGTTGTTTCTCGCAAATCCAAAGCGTCAGATCCTTAATCCTGGCAACATCACAGCCCAACAAAGCTGAGATCGAATTTCTAGGAATCCTTTTGAACACCAGACTGAATGTGCATTACTTCATCTCAGCAATTGCAAGAAGGACAGAATCCCCTGGGTCCTAGTGATCACCACCTTGGTGAGAAAACCCATTCTCCATAGGATTGTACTTTCCATGAGTCTGTTGGTGAGTCATTGTGGCCAGGTTATTTTATTTATTTTGGGTGAATCAAGGGTAATTTCACTCCCAAGGTGACTGATCATAACCATAAAATTCATCTAAAGTCTCTGAGCAGAATAGAAATTTGTTCTCTGCTTAGGAATGAGGAATAATTGCTGTCCATTAAATCTTTGCCTGTGGCTTATTTATTTTTGCAAGTAGTGGGGACTGTTAAAGTCATCAGTGCACAGGGCTGGAATTAATACACTGGGAAACACTGTCTTTAGCCAATTCAAATGAAGGACTTTGCACCAGCTGGATGTGTTAGTGATTTCTCCTTCAGCCGCAGATAAAGTGGGAAAATCCATGATATTGTTATTCATGAAATGGCCAGATCATAATTCAGATGAAGGTCTGAGTTTCTAAACTGTTGGTCATTGGAGGTAGGTCAAGCAATATGTTTAACCCTTACCCCAATGGGACTCAATATCCTGAAATGGTCCCTTCAACTGGCGTGGATTCCATAACATTTATTAAACAATATAAATACATTATATCCAAAGTTAAATAGTTTCTGTCAGAAACGCAAGGTAACATTTTGACTGCATGCCCAACTTTGACAATCCATTTGGTGCAGGGTGTAATCACACAGTCCTGGTAGGCTTCTGTCAATCATCTACACTACAGCTTTCTTGTGCAGCCTACTCAGATTGAGAAAGGGAATCCAATACTTAAAGTGTACTTAAACATGATCAGTACTTACACATCACTCTGGTGTGTATACACTCTGTCAAATAAGGCCTCTGGCGCCATCCACTTAACTGGCAAGCGACCCTGGAATGAAACATAAAAGTCAATGCCAGTGAGCCTAATGTTCCCTTTTGACAAGTTTAATGTGCTTTCAAGTTAACCTCGTTGACAAACCGTCAGCTGCAGGGCCAAGTATTGGGGCTTCACACATCACAATGTGTGCTGGAATTACCCAGAGCAGATTACTTAGATACAGCTACGACACTACGTTTATTTTGGAGGAATTTTCTTCATTTTCAATCTTGGACGTATTTTAATCAGAGCATAGAGGGCATCAGCAGTTTTCCTTGGGACACAGGGACTCTTTCTAAATAATTTAAACTAAGTCAAGGGTTACAGCTTAGGATAGTCACTGCCAGAGCTGCTGTATCAGTAATGCTGTCACTGGTGTGGACCCAGGGAGAGTGAGGTACAGAGACACAGTGTTCTCCTGAAGGGTCCTACTTCCCAGTCCTACTACCGACGACTGTACAAGTTCTAAAGTCCCCTTACAGGAGCCAATAACATTTTGTTTAAAATCCTGTGACTGCAGGATCTGAGCCCAAAATGGCAGTGCCTGAGTTCAGCAGCGACCACGAAGCATTGCAGCAGACTGGCACAGGGGACCAGTAATGGGTACACCCCCCCCCCCCCACCCCTGTTGAGAAGGAGAAGCATAGGAGATGATCTTACAGGATTGTGACCACAGTGGCAGACTGGCGAAGGACTCAGCGGCTGAAGGACCTTAAAGGCTGCAGGCTATTGGTGACTTGTGGGTGAGGAACCCACGTAGGCTGTGGGCTGCTAGCAACTTGGTCAAAGGACTCACACCAGACTACGGGCTGCTGGAGTCTGGCTCATGGGAACCAGGTATCGGAACTGAGATTCGAGAATATGCTGAGATCAAGATGGGCTCCAAAAGGGCCTGGGCTTCCTCATCACGTTGGAAGTTTGGATCTTGGCTCGGTTTGCCGATGGTTTGAACTGGAGTCTTGTACAGGTGCAGAGGTTGTGGGAGCACTGGAGGTGAGTCCCTGGACACTCATCAACTCTGAGAGGCTCTCTTTTGCTTCTCTTTCTCTGACTGTAAGGGGAAATGCAAATGGAAAACTTTTGTCTGCCTCATGGCAGACTAAAGGCAATTTTGTGTAACAGTACATTTCTGTTTTATTACATGATCTGAAACCGTTGTTAAACATGCTGGTCTTGTGGACTGGAGAGTTGTGATATGATATTTGGCTTGTCATGGATCAGGAAATTGCTTGATAAGCATCACACATAAACTCAACCTATTTATTTTCAGGACACTGCCTCCCACATAAATAATTCCTTATCCCACTCATCTCACTTATTACAACACAAAAGGAGGCTACCCATTCGGTCCTTGCTGGCCCATACGTCTTTTTATTCCCTGTGTCCCTCTAAACTATTCTCTCTCATGTGCCCAACTTTTGATTTTTTTTGTCACAACCTGCACCAACAATAATTCAGAGTGGCCTATGAACATGCCATCACATATTTTCATTGGGGCACAAAACCAAAGAACATTGTAAAATCCCCTGGTCATGGGGAAGATAAGGTCAGGACCAAACCGCAAACCCAAAGCTGCAAGGAAGCAACACTAACTACTTTTCCCTCTCGCAGAACCTTTCTCCTCCATATACAGTAATTATCAATTACATAGGGTTTTTGTTCCATGTTACAAAGTAAATTAATTAATATGGAATTCAAAATTTTGGATTTAGTCTTTTTGATTTTGTCTTACAAACTGGTTACTGCCGAATTTGTCAATCTTCAGCAATTCAAGCGTCTTTACATTCCTAACTATTTACCGGGTTGTTTGGAGAAAGTCCCAAACCATTTGCCTCTTGTCAGTTCTCTTAAGTTTGTCTCCGTTCCTCATCTCCTCTCTGAAGGATGATTTAAGTTGTCATACTAAGTGAAGACCTGTTGTCTGGAAGTAAGATTTATATGATGCTTATTAAGTTCCAAGCCCTGCCTGACTGCAATTGCCAGAATGCACAGCTACTTACATTTGTGGTTTTCTTGTAATAGTCAATATTGTTCACACCTCGTGCAAGACCAAAGTCTGCAATTTTCATGACATTGTCTTCAGTTACGAGCACATTCCTGGCTGCCAAGTCACGATGGATGCACTGCAAAGAGATTTAAAACAATGTACTTTGTACACTCACCTCTGTGTCACAGCAGAAGCTTTCGTCATAGTAATCAGCTGGTATTTCAGTTAAATGCTAACCTTGGACTATACACTTTTATACAGCACATTGCTGATCAACTAGTTGCCCACATGGACACTTTTAATCACGGCTCATTTGCAACCCGAGTGTTTAAGATGTCAGTCCTGGAGCAATCTGGAGCAGATGAAAATCCTACCATGGATGACTACCTCATAAGCCTGAAAAAAAAATCTAATCCCTACCCTTCATAACTGCTGTCATTGTAATATAATCCTCGTTCCCCTTTGCTTGTGAAGACGGATGTTGTTTTTAAGCCATCATTTTACTCGTAGAACATGGGAAAGTGAGATGCTGCCCTTCCCACATTGATCTATTCACACGACCTTTCACCCATCCCAAGGGGCCAATGCACATACCCAAACTCTCCTGACATTAAATGAGCAATCCACCTGGGCCTCATCCAAACATTCTACATACAAGACTTCTGTCGTGCAGAAAGTGAGATGAGTTAGAGTCTTACCTTTTTAGATGCCAAATATTCCATGCCCCGTGCCACTTGGTAAGCACTGGACACCAGATCTTTAAAAGTTAGTTGTTCTTCTGGAATCTTTGTGACATGAAAATTGTAATCCATGCCAGGTGGCCGCCGAGCCCTGAGGTATTCCCGCAAGTTGCCTTTTGCTGCATACTCCACAATTACATACAGAAAACCTAGGACACCAACAGCAGCCTTAACTAGCGCACACTCTCCAAACAAAAGCATCACTTTTAATTTCATTTACAACATAATGTGTTATGTCTTGCAAACAGATTGACCGACTGTGTACCAAAAATAGTAAAACTAGATCAAACTGGATCTATTAAGAAAAGACGAACATGGACAATGTCTGTAAGTTCATTAACTTAATCCATGCAGTACAAGGACATAAGATATCAACATTTGCTGTTGCTTTAGACACAGAGAAAGCCTTTGACAGGGTAGAATGGAATTATTTATTCAAAGTATTACAGAGGTTCAACCTACCAGAGAAATATATTAATTGGATTAAATCATTATATAAGGGACCGTTGGCGAAGGTGACAGTAAATGGATATATAATCGAACCAATTAAATTAAGCAGGTCAACTAGGCAGGGATGTCCACTATCTCCCTCACTGTTCGCTTTAGCAATAGAACCATTGGCAGAATTGATAAGATCAGAAAATAAAAGGGATAAAAATAAAGGAGAAGGAATATAAAATCAGTTTATTTCCAGATGACATCATAGTATACTTAACAGAACCAGAAATATCAATAAAAGAATTACATAAGAAATTGAAGGAATATGGAGAAATATCGGGGTACAAGATCAACGCAAATAAAAATGAAGCGATGCCAATGAATTATGCGGATTACACAGGAGTTTAAAAGAGAATCACCATTTAAATGGCAAACACAAGCAATCCGAAACCTAGGTATTAGATTAGATAATAATTTTGGCCACCTATACAAATTAAATTATCAGCCATTAATGAAGAAATTACAGGATGACTTCGAACATTGGAAAGAATTACCACTAACACTGATAGGATGGGTAAATTGCATTAAAATGAATATCTTCCCAAGGATACAAAACCTATTTCAGTCATTACCAATACACCTAACAGAGAAATTCTTCAAGGAGCTAAAGAAAATAATAAGGAAATTCTTATGGAAAGGGGGGAAACCGAGGATAGCGCTAGATAAATTAACAGAATGGTACAAACAAGGTGGTTTGCAGCTACCAAACTTTAAAAATTATTATAGAGCAGCACAATTAAGATATCTATCAGATTTTTATCAAACAAGGAAAAATCAGATTGGACCAAGATAGAACTAGATAAAATAGGGGAGAAAGTACCAGAACATATACTTTATAAGTGGGATGAAAAACTGGTACAATATAGAAGTTCACCAGTACTGCACCATCTGCTCAACATTTGGAAGAAGATTCACGTAGAAAGGAAAAAAACAATTTACCAACTACCAAAATTATTATTGACACAAAATCAACTAATCCCTTTCACAATAGATAACCTTTCCTTTATAGAATGGGAGAAAAAAGAAATTAAAAGAATAAAAAATTGCTTTTTGGGAAATAATTTATTATCATTTGAACAAATGAAGTACAAATATGGAATAACTCATGGTACAATCTTTGCACACCACCAACTGAAAACCTACTTAAAGAACAAATTGGGAAGCAGACTGAGATTACCAGAAGGAAGCAGCTTTGAATATGTGATTACTAAACAACGATAATAGAAAGATTTATAACAAACATGTACATCAAGCTGCAAGAGAAAGAAAATGATGAAATAAGCTATAAACCCAAACAAAAGTGGGAAAAAGATCTAAACATAAAGATAAAAAATGGAAAATGGGAAAAGTTATGCTCCGGAACTATGAGAAATATAATAAATATGAGATTACGCATGATACAGTATAATTGGTTACACAGGCTATATATCATGCCCTAAAAGTTAAATAAATGGGATCCAACATTATCAGATAGATGTTTTCGCTGTAAAAAGGAACCAGGAACAACAGTACATGCAATTTGGGCATGTGAGAAAGTGAAAAAGTTTTGGGAAGATCTAAATCAGGTATTAAATAAAATCACAAAAAGCAACATACTAAAAAATCCAGAGATCTTTCTTCTAAGTAATATAAGTAAAGAATTGGGCCTCAAACTGGATGAAGCACAAAAAGGATTTATGATGATAACCTTAGCTGTAGCAAAAAAATGTATAATGTCAATTTGGAAATCAGAAGAGAGCCTGAGAGTACAGCAATCGTACATAGAAATGAATAAATGTATTCCATTGGAAAAAATAACATATAATTAAAAAAATTAAGTCACATTATTTGAACAAATTTGGGAACCATACATGGAACACAACAGAGAGGGCTTACCGCTGACCTCCACCCCCTAAAATGATAGAATGAGAAGAAGACGAAATGAACTGATCCAGTGTGCAAAATTAGATGACACAATTTTCTTGTTTATTTTCATTGTGTGATGACATTGTTTAATGGGTTTATTGTATTGTATATGTTGAACGTTTAATGAGTTTGGAGGGGGGGTAAGATGGGGGGAAAAAGTGACACTGTGTATATTCAAGAGGGAAATGTTTGTGTGTATTTTGATTAATATGGTTCATAGTGTGAAAAATAAAAAAATTTAAATAAAAAGTGTTATGTTTCCAGGAACAATCAAAATGCCTTTGAGCAAAGTTTTTACCTATTCTGTTTCCACTCTCTGTGTGAGGTATCCAAGCAATATAATTAAACACTTCGATCCCTCACATTATCTGCGATGTAAAAAATAATGGTGTGCGATCCAGTGTGGTTCTTGTTTTGCTTCTTGCTTTTCTGAAGCGTTTGCTTCTCTGGATAGTACTGTTACCAGCAGTTCATCAAAGACATAATTCTTCATTTATGTTATATTTTAGAACAGTATCTACTTTGAAAGGTATTACACCAAAGCTTAGTTCCACTTTCAATTCAGATATGCAAACTTTTCAGTGGTTATCACCGAATGAAATTTCAACCCTGAGCAAAACTTCAAGACAGGATGAGCTTAAATTACTAGTGCTACTACTGTGTCAGTACTATTAATGTTGGCAGAAAATGTCCAGTTCCTTTCTAAAATGGCAACATAAGACACAGCCAATAGAACGTAGAAGTCTCCTTACATGCCCAGATCATGGAGGCAATATTATTCAATTGATGCCGTGATAACTGTGGCAACTACAGTGATATATCTAACTACACTTGACAACGTATTAGAGCAAATATTTCATCTGTATTCCACTGTGTGCACAATCTTACAATGTGCAGTATCTAGCACACTATTTTATATCATTGCAACAATTCTATTATACTACCTTGTTATGTATGTATAAAACGATTTCATTTTCATATCCTCTTGTCAATCACAATAAAAAATGTGAATGAAGTACTTGAATGGTTTATTGTTATGTACAGTGAACATCTTACTTGCTACAGCTTCCCAGGTACATTGAACACACAAGATGAGAAAAAAAGATAATAAAATAAAAAGAGAAAAAATAATATCTATTCGCAGTTGGTTCTTCTACCGTCCACAGAAATACACATATACTCACCATCCTGTGTGCAGGCACCAAGCAAATTAATTATATTTTTATGTTTATCCATCATCTTCATCATTTCCATCTCTGAGATAAGATCTGCCAGATCTTTCTCCGTAGCATCATCTGGAAGTAAGAGTTTTAAAAGTTATATTTAATAGTTTCCTTTGCAACGATTTCACCAGGTGACTAAGTGAATGAAAATATTTCTAGCAGCCCTAACGGAGAGGAGTTGCATAAAATTACTTGGATTATACAACTCCATCAAGATAACATTTCAATGAATTCTCTTTCTGGGGTCAGTTAGAAAATAGTCTGGACTATCTGATTTCTTATTGAATCCAGTCACAAATTGGATCATCTTACTCACCTTTCAGTGATTTCACTGCCACAGTAATTGGTTTGTCCGGGTTATCCTTATTTATACCATAGGCCTCTGCTTTAACTACCTGTCCAAAGCAACCCTCTCCAAGGGGTTTCCCCAATACCAGTCTGGAAAAGAAACACCAATATAAATGCTTATGAACACTCCACTCCTATTTGGAATTGTTTATTTTCTATTTTCTTTCCATTTGGTGAATCTCTTGGAAAATTAAATTTATTAAAATACATGTGACAATCAACCTGCCCCCAGCCCCCAACCCGCAATACTAACCAGTTATACAAGATTTAATTATGCTGTGAGCTGCTCTTACTTCAAGTAACAATCTAGGACAATAGTGTAATTCATGTTCTATTTGGGCCCATTTATTTATTTGGAGGCCATTTATGTACATTATCTAGCAATGTGAAATTTAATAATCCATATGCTGCACTTACTTATCACGATGGAATTCCCATTTTGGGTCCATTGGTAATTCAAACTCCACTACACCTGCCAACATGGGGGTACCACTGGAGGATAGGCGAGCCACCCTGACCAGAGAAGCATTTGATTTCATTGAAGAGTTTGATTCACGTGAAAACTAAAAGTGAAACGAAAGGAAATGAGTCATTAAGCTGTATGGAAATAAAACATTCCTTCAAACTTGCTTTTCTCCAACATGTTTGTAAAATTTGGCTTTACTAAGTATGATGACATAATTTTTTAGCACAATCCTTTATCCAGTCATCTAAAATACAGAAAGCTCCAAAATCTGGCATTTTTTTCCTGGTGCTGGTACAGCAGAGGGAGAAAGAGAGAGACAGCAGTGTGACTAGGTTGGGCAGGGGGGAGAGATGGAAGCGTGATTCAGATGGGTGGGGGGAGAGAGATGGCAGCACGACTCGGGTGGGCGGGGGGGAGGAGAGAGATGGCAGCGACTCGGGCAGGCTGGGGGGTGGGGGAAAGACAGAGAGATGGCAGCGTGACTTGGGTGGGTGGGGGAGGAGAGAGAGAGAGATGGCAGCGACTCGGGCAGGCTGGGGGGTGGGGGAAAGACAGAGAGATGGCAGCGTGACTCGGGTGGGTGGGGGAGGAGAGAGAGAGAGGGCAGCATGACTCGGGTGGGCGGGGTGGAGGAGACGGCAGCACAACTCAGGTGGGCAGGGGAGGGTGGAAGAGATGGCAGCACAACTCTGGTGGGCGAGAGGGAGAGAAACGCCAGCACGACTGGAAGGGGGTAGGTACGGCAGCACAATTTGGGTGGGCTTAAATCTGGGGCAGCGGGCTTTTGTTCTGAAATCCAGAAAAATCCAAAATTTGGAACACTGTCCCCAAAGGCTTCCAGATAAAGGATTGTGTACCTGTACTGTGGTAGTGGTACAGTTTGGCATTACTGTGTTAGTGTTGGTGCAGTTTGGCTGATCTAGGACATTAATGATGTACTTTGATTGTAATGTGCTCAAGTTTCATTGCAATAATACTTCAGTTGTTATTTGAAAATGATGATGCAATTTAGCTGCAATCCTATTTGTGCAATTTCACTAAGATGGCCCTGATGAACTTTACTAGTAATAAGATTTAGTTGGTCCAATTTACCACATGGGGATAGTATTTGCAGAATTGATTGCATTGACATTGTGATAGTGTTGGAGGTTAAATGTCCCCACAGAGCAGACAAAGATATAAAACTCTCCTATTATTCAAGATGAGAAATTATTGATGGTGATTTTTCTTGTGCTACATTTATGCTTGTAACCATATAACCGTTTACAGCACGGAAACAGGCCATGTCGGCCCTTCAAGTCCGTACCGGTTCACTTGAACAACTCCACTAGCTCCTCCGCAAGCTCCTGAGGAAGTAGAGGCTTTCTTCATGATGCCATTCATGTGATCTAATTTTCCACACTCCTCTCCCATACAAGAGTGTGTCAAATGCCTTACTAAAGTTCATGTAGACAATCTATTTAGTCACCTCTTCAAAATATTTTTTATCAGATTCATCAATAATGTATCATTCCTTTCTTTAGGTATCATCTCATCACTACAGGTAGTAAGATTTATGTATCATTTATGGTGGGTTGGAGATTACATAATCATTATTCCAAGAGTTCAATCAAGACTCAGCCTGTGTTCCTACCCCATATTGGTAAATGATCATCCCAAATGTTAGTGATGTCACACCACCACAATTGCAAAACTCCATCACATTGTTAATTATAAGCGTTCAAGAAAGGTGTGAGTGGTTTGCTGGTGCCCATGTAACCAACTACAAATAAGAATTGTCAATTCCAGAGCTGAAGAAATAAGAGCAAGTAATAATATCTACAGTAAGACCCCTATAGTAAATCCCCTATGGGGATGGGTAGATGCCGGATAAGTGAATTTTTCAGTTGTTTGAAATTGCAAGTTGCATGATTGGTGAACTAACGGCGAGGTTCACCAATTTAAATTTCCATATTTTTTACCTATTTGTTTTCTGAAATTTTTTGGCTGGTTGTTTGAAATCCAGAAAACAGGGGTTTTACTGTATTAGATTTTGGATTGGCTGCACTTGCTGGAACATTGTGTGCAATTTTGATCACCCCATTACAGGAAGCATGTGGAGGCTTTGTAGAGATTTACCTGGATTTGAGGGTATAAGCTATAAGAAGTTGGACAAACTCGAGTTGTTTTCTCCTGGAGAGTCACAGGCTGAGGAGAGAACTGATAGAAGTTTATAAAATTGTGAGAAGCATAGAGTAGACCAGTGGTTCTCAACCTTTATGTTTCCATTCACAGACCACCTTAAGTAATCCATTACAAACCACAGAGCATCTATGCCATAGGTGTTCTGTGCTTAGTAAGGGATTACTTAAGGAGGTCTGTGAATGGAAAAAAAGTTGAGAACCACTGGAGTAGACAATCAGAATCTTTTTCCTAGGGTAAAAATGTTACTTCAGTGGTTCTCAACTTTTGTTTCAACTCACAGACCACCTTAAATAATCCTTTACTAACCACAGAGCATCTATGGCATTGGATGCCATAGATGCTCTGTGGATAGTAAGGGGTTATTTAAGGTGGTATGTGAGTGGTTTAAAAAAAAAGGTTGAGAACACTATGTTACTTATTAGGAGATCCATTTAAAGTGAGGGGAGAAATGCTTAAAGGGAATGTGTGGGCCGTTTTTATTTTAAAACACAGAAAGTGGTAGGTGCCTGGAATGGGCTGGTAGGGTTGGTGGTGGAAGCATTTTCCATCATAACATTTAAGAGGTTTATAGACAAACACAAATGGGACATAGGGATTTGGGTCATGTACAGGCAGCAGAGTTTTACTTTAATTTGGCATTGTGCTTGGCACAGACATTGTGGGCCCAAGGGCCTGTCCAGTGGTGAACTATTCTATGTTCTACGTCATAAAATACAGTCATCCAACACCCAATTGAATTATTGCTGCATTTCAGTCATTTATTTTTGCAAACGTTATTCATCCCATTTGAATGATGTGAGGGTTTACCTGTCGTTTGAAAGGGAACTTGGAGAGTTTCTGCACTGGGAGTGGATCAAATGCCCTTTTTGTGGACCTTGCCTGCATCCTGCACAGTATAACAATGACCACTGACAAGATGATAGCCAGAGATGTAGCAGCATAAATAAGGATGTCCGTGTACTTTGTCCCAGAGTCAATTATTTTCGGGGGCTCTTCCTCTGTAAAATAATGGATAGAACAATTTCCATGAATATCATCAAGCTGCAAATATTTAAAAGTAAGCAAAAATTTGGTATTTTTGGCACCAATCAGAGCCTGTTCCTAATTTGCCACAAAGACGCTGTACAGTAATTGGTTCTTCTCCTTTATAAAGCTAGTCTTCAGACAAGGATATATTTTTACTCCAGGTGCCCAGTAAGAAGGGTGGTGGCAGAATGATATGATGGTGGGCTATACCACATGTTCCCCCATCTCACAACAGATATTGCCAACCTTGTAGCCAAAGATCTAATTTACATTCTCAAGTCACAGCTCATTCTTGATGTTAGAATATGATTAAAACTATGGAAATGGCACAGGGGCAAACCTGACAATAGGATTTGATGACAATCAATGCTTTTTAAAAAAAAATCTGTTTTCCCTCCCACTCCCTCTGCCTCCAATCCAACAGCAGCAATAAGAAATCTCAACTCACCATCTACATCCCTGTCACTTTCATACAATGCCAACACGGTCTGTACTAAAGTAAATCGTTTTGCCATACTCATGGTATCCTTGGCCTCTTGCCCCAACATTTAGCACCACTATTGTGCTTGCCCAGATGTTGCCCACTGCTTACGTGAGCCCAAGGAGGGATAATGGGCTCGGCCTCAGATTCTGAGGATGCTACGCTCTCAGATCCATCTTGCAATTAACCATTTAACACTCATCTCAAATATTTTCCTTCCCAAAGTTACAGCAACACACACCTGGTAAAACTGTCAGCCAGGCTGAATGGTAAGAGATCCCAATAGAATTGCCTGCCAAACAGGTGTATTTCCCTGCATCTTCAAATGTGACATTATGCAAGTAGAGGACTTCAATTTCAGTGCTGTTGATATCAGCAGTCTGTGAAGAAAACAAAAAATAAATAAATAAACTGATTGAGGAATTGTGTTCTGTAGAGGGCAACATGCACATCAACTATGCTCTGGAAGTGTATAGTATTAGATTACACAGAGATGAAATAGGAAATAATTGAGTTATTCAAAGTTCTAATAGTCGAGTTGTGTGCCAAAATAACAACAATGGGACCTTACTGTTAAAAGATTATTTGAGAACCAGCATGTCCATCCAGTGCACTATTAACACTTAGAATGCTTATAGCAATTCACTTCTTGACCCATGTACTTGCCTTTAAAACCTGGACATATGGGACTTCATCAGGTCCATATCTACTGCCATTCACCTCCACATGCTTCAACCATTGGATGTGAGGCTGGGCATCACTGAAGACTCTGCAGTGGAACTCCACGTTGCTCCCCACCACAGCGGATTTGTTAGCTGGCAGGCCTACCTGCAGGATAGGCCGGTGAGGAGATCGTTCTGCAAGTCAAAAGTGTAATAAGTATAAATGTTAAAAATCTGCTCACACTGTTCAATTTTGAAAATCCATGAATAAGTCAGTACTTTGGGGCTACTAATACAATCATTTATTTTAACATCTGCATTTCTAAGTTGCTAATCCACAGTCACCATCAAGCTATGACAAGGAGAGATTGGTAGAATCCCTAACTTACTGCATACTGTTTATCCAAATTGCTAATTGCAAGAGTATCTCATTTACTCCTTCCATTCTTCAAATAATTTCCAGCAAAAATTGTTTTACGTTCGTTCTCAATTCCCCATGGTGGATAGATAGGATATACAGATAAGCAACCAATGTAACAAGGAAAATCAGAACAGCTCATAATGGGTAATTAATTATTACAGTTAACAATGTTGTGAACTTTGATGTTTCTTTGAAGTCTCAGAACAGACAGAGGTCGTGGTCAAACCCTACACTAACTCTAATTGCACCATAACATGATTTCAGACCATCAAGTCGGCCCAGATCCAAAGTTAACCACTACTAGGTCCAACACAAACACCTGGTTTTCTGGGAAATTCTTGAATCATTTGTAGACTTTTACTTCTTTCAATTATTTTGGAATTTAGACACAATTGAACATGTATTCCAAAGTAGCATACTTACATTATCATTTGGCTCTAGTTTACCTCTAATTACCTTACTCAAATTTGAAGTTTATTTTTTACATAATTAAAGTCATTCCATTTTGGTGATAAAATACTTAGTTTGAAAATAATGAGTGAAATCAAATGCCCTAAATATGACTCCATAATATATACTGGCTTGGAATTTCAGTGTTCAGAAAAATCATTATCTGCAAGTGTGAAAATTACTAACATGTAATACTGCTGATCATCAGGAATATTGAATCCAAAATATATGTACAAAGGACCACACAAGATTGCGGTCAATGAAAGTGGCATTTATTCTCATTATGTTCATATGACATGCAACATTTTAATCTTGAATGAAGTATTAATTTTCCAGCATTGTATAATTTAAGCCATTTCCAGCTTTGGCCCATTGCAAGCTGGTTATCAGAATTCATAAAGATATAGTTAAAAAACATAATTTATATTTGGCCTTCTTTTATCTCTCAAATCTTCTACCAAATTACATCTTTCTGAATTGTTCAATTCTTACCTAGAACTTCCAGTTGGTAACTATGGTTAATGGTGCCATACTTGTTCTCCACCACACAGGTATAGTTACCACGGTCAGAGGGTACAACACTCTCCATCACGAGGCTCCAGCGTTGATGACGTAGCTGTAGAATAAATAAAATTAAAAACTTGCAAAAGGCAAGACAGGACGATTGAAGGCACAAACAAACAACATGAAGTGCTCGCCCACCAAGACCTGGATTATATGCCTTTTTTTTTTAAGTATCTTCGTTTTGCTCTCTAAGCCATTGGAAGATCTTGAGTTCTAAGTTAAAATGTGATCAAGATGTCATTGGATGGCACAATAGTGCAGCCAGTAGAACGGTGACAATGGTTCAGTCTTCCAGTACTATCTTTATAAAATTTTCCATGTGACCATGTAGATTTTCTCTAGATCCTCCAGTCATTTCTCACATCAAAAGTCATGCAGGTTTGTAGGTTGTTGGGTCACTGGAAATAGCCCTTCGTGTGGTTGGTGGTTAAATTTGGGGGGGGGGATTTGATGAGATTGGGTGATAGGGAAAATTAGTGAGGCAATGGGAATGCTCTGTGAGCTGCTATGGACTTAACAAGCCAAATAGTCTTCTATTATCTTGCAAAATTAATGGGTCATTCTGCTCATGCTGACTAGCCAGTGGCTATTGGGCCAATAATAAAGGAACTATTAATAACCCTATCCTTGCTTCATTTTATTTGGCAATTCTGTTGGGGTTGTATTTATAACATCAGTCACAAAGACTAAGGTCTTTGTAAATGTGATCAAATGCTTTTAGGTGACATGTGACAAACAAGATTTGCCAAGCAATTTTGGGTGTTTCTGTAGCTTTATGGTTGTTACTAATGAGGTTAGCAGCGAAAGGAAGGCTGTTATAACCCCAGAGATTGGCTATAGGGTGGTTTGCCCTCACGCCTGTCTCCACCTATCTGAATGCTATTCCTACTGTTAGGGTTACAGAAACTGTATGTTTCATCTTTTCTTATCTGATCTTGTTTCACCATTAAAGATAAAAAATATACAATGGAATGTCTTGTATCTAAGGAAGCAGTTTCTGAAATATTGTCAAAGTTTTGGATAACTTGTGCAGAAGACTACTTGGTACATAATGAACCAGATAAATTATCAGTTATCGGTTTTTGACTGAAGGAACAAGTTGTTCTTCTCCTAAACGTACATTAATTTACTGCATTAGTGGCCAAGGTTCTAGACTATTGATGCAGGCCTTAAGAGTTCAAATCTCATCTTGGCAACTGTGGAACTTTATTAAGTAAATCTGGAATTAAACAAAAGAAGCTTTAACTCTGTATCAATGACCATGAAATTACTGGATTGTTCCATTTCCACTCTGATCTACTCCAGACAATCACCAACATGGTTGAGTCTTAACTGCCTCAATTCTGAGGCAGGTACGGATGGATAACAAATTACAGCATTGTCCGCAACCCATGAAAAAAATGAAATATAAATTTCATTGGACTTTTAAAAATTTTGCCAGAACAGGGAGTTGAACTTTCCTTAATGTTCATCTACAATTAATTGGCTTTGAGAATGGATCAGTCCTTCGGTGGTGTGTCCAGGAGTCAACGGAACGCTCTCAAATCTTGGTGGTGTTCAGCAGTCAGTGAAATTTCCATTGAGCTAATCAAACACTAAATAAGCTTTGTATTTTAAATTAGGCCCATAGATTTATTAAAGCAGAACGATATGGAATCTTGCCTAAAGCAGCACTGTGAACGTGATCAGGCAACACCAGTGAATGTAACCAGAGGCTTATTCTTCACTTCCCATGAAAAAAATTCAGAGAATTTTTTTTTGTTTATGGCTCTGCCTTTACTGGTCATCATCTACATGCCAAGAAACCATGATATTTCACTCATGCTAATTTGGATTGATGTAAGCCAGTTCCTTGAATGGATGATTCAAACTGTTGCTGGCAATGTCCCAGGTCTGCCTTTCAATTGTAGAACTTTTTATGCCAAAGATTAGCTGTACGCTTCACCTATAATGCCACTTTCAGCGTTGTAGTAACATCGGAACAATCAGCTGGCTTGAAATACAATATATATTACCCTGCTGGTGTTCCATGTTCCACAAAGCAGTCTACTTAAGAAAAGCTGTAGTATGAGAGTTGTATTGGTTTAATTACCTTCACAACCATTTCCTTCAAAGATTATTGGGAAAGGTTATGCACCTGATCCTTAACTCTTGGGGTTTGCCAACATATGTTGAATCCCTTGAGGATATGGGTTTAAATTGTTAGCATTTATAGCAGAGATCCTGGTAAGGAACTTATTACTGTGATGTACATATGTCAGATACCCCATACACTGATGCCAATTACCATCTAGATTTCTTGGTAACTAGGAAAAATATTGCTCAAAGTTATTGTTTAAAATTCACTCTTCACATTGCGATCCTTCTGAATATGAATGAACTCAATGCTGAGAAGTTCCACATTGGAGTGAATGCAAGTTTACCTTAATTCCCCCGATCCGCTGCTCTCCTCTGAATTCCCTGCCATTCTTCAGCCAGCGTATGGTGGGAAGAGGATTCCCAGCTGCTGGGCAGCGAAATTTCACTGTATTTGCCGCTGGAACCACGTGTAGCCGCTTCTCCATTCGCTCAAAGTGTGTCCAGTAAGGAGTTCCTGTGTGCAGAAGCAAATGAAGCTCTTTGGTTAACAAACTGTAACCACACTATCCTTTCAAAGCACTGCAAAGACAGAAAAACGGAAAACATTGCAAACACAGCAGGTCAGGCAGCATCCATGGAAAGTGAAACAGAATTAATATTTAAGGCTGAAGATTCTTCATCAACATATTAAGGTGCTATGAACTGTCCACACTTGGAACATGGCTCCATGCTTGAAGTACACATCAATGAAATGATCGCATGATATGTGAAAAAATATTATTATCTCTAATGTGCTGGAGAAGCTCAATGGGCCAGACAACATCCGTGGAAAGCAATAGACAGTCGAGGTTTTGGGCTGAAAACCCTTCATCAGAACTGAGTAGTCGCCCAAATAAAAGAATGGGAGGGGGAGGAGCGCTGGCTGCCAAGTGAAAGGTGAATACAGGTGGGAAGGGGAAGAAAAGAAAGAGCTATGATGAGGGAAGGGGTAGAGGGCTGAGAAAGATGCACTGATAGGAGGTAAAAGGGGCAGGGAGTGGGAGGCTGGAAGGTAGTGACAGGCAGACAGGGAGGGAAAAGAGAAGGAAAAAGAGAGGAATGGGGCCAGAGAGGTGAGGGAAAGTGGAGGTGGGTGGGGCGAGAAAGGGGTTACCGTAAATTGTAGAAATCTCTATTGATGCTGACTTGTTGGAAACTGCCAACAAACGCAATAACACAAGGTGCTATTCCTCCAATTTAAGTTTGGCCTCAAGCTGGTAGAACATTAGATCATAGTTGGTATCTTTTTCAGATTTTGTGATATCACAGGACACCCCAAAGCACTTCACATTCAATGGGTTAAAGAAGCAAACATCGCATCCAATTTGAATGTATGAAGTGTCAATTTCAAATAAATAAATGACCTATTGATGAACTTTTTAAGGTATGACTGAGGGATAAAGGTTAAATACATATTACATTTTTTGAATTATTATATGACAAAAAAAGGAATCTTGAATCTTGAATAAGGAAAACTCCCCTGGTCATCAAATGCTAGCAGAACCTCTCTGCTGAATACCAACCAGTAAGGGGAATATTAATCTTAAAATGTTTATTTTAATCTTGCAGCCGCACGCTACTCAAAGGAAGACACACACACACACACACAGGTTAAGCTCTGTGTTTTATTAAGGGCTCAGACCCAATTTTTATACTCGCTGCATTCCTGCCATTTCCCCCCTTTTATTCATGCCACGACCCGCATAACAAAAGCAAGTTTCCCCCGCGCGGGTACCTTCTTGCTTAATAACCCCTTCTTCCCCGCGCGCTGTCCCTGACTGTTGGCTGTGCAGCAAGGCCAGTGCCATTTTGGGGTCGCTGGCCTTCAAGCTGCCCTTGCCGTCCGCCCACCAGTTCACTTGTCAGGGCCAGTGCCGCATTTTGGGGGCTGCTGGACTTTAGTTGTGCTCTCTGCCTGGAGCACCGGCTTCATCGCCACCACGGAGGACTGCCACAATCTGTCAATAAAGACAGGACTTCAATTTCATATCCAATAATATAGCGGGACCAGGCAGAATAATAGTTTGGCACAGACTGGATGGGCTGAAGGGCCTGTTTTTGTGTTGTAGTGTTCTCTGGTTCCAGGGAGTCCTACAAATGACTTAGGATATCAGTTACAGGCTTCTGTTACATTAGGTATTGGGATTTGTGATGCAATTTGTAAGGGACTGATTCTATATTCACCATTAATATGTATTTGACAAAAGTATCATATCAAAAAGGCATAAGCAAATTGAAGCCCATGGAAAAGGGGACACCAGCAGAATGGATGTGAAAATTGGCTTAGGACTAGAAAACAGAATTGCAGTGACTGGCTGTTTTTATACCAGAGCCATTGCAATCTCTCATCTACGTTAGTGATTTGAACATCTAAGAAAATTTCAAATGTGTAGATGAGTCAAAAATTTTAAATGACAGTTAAGAGAACGTAAGTAGCTGGGGGAGTGGGCAGATACATATTAAATAACCTCCCTGGAGAAGCTAAAGACAAGCAGAGGAATAACACATTCAATGACACAATCTTAAAGAGGGGAAGGCACCAGAACAAAGTCTTTGTGCAGAATCTTTGAAGGCGGCAGATCCAAGCAGTTAATAATGCTTTATTAACAGTTCATAACACTCAGGGATCCTGAGCCTTATAAAGGAGACACTGCGAGCTGTTTGCATTAACTGGCCTGCAATGTCCATGGACAATATAAGCACACCATAATTTTGCTGAACTGGTATTGACTGAAGTTTTACTCCATTGCATGTTTCTGGATGTCTCTCTGCATAAACATATCATAGGCACAGAGGATCTTTTGCCAACAATGGTGAACCTAATTGACTTTGGCTTAAATTCCATTGCATTGCCTACAAAAGAGTTATCGTAGAATTCCCATCCTCAAGATTCAAATTATAGCTTGGTCCTCAATCAACACTTCTCATTAGGCTTTCATGAAAGTATTCTGAAGACAGCAGTGAGCATACAATACCTTCGATCAGGAGGGAAGGTCCCAGCAAACATTTGAATTAACTATGAAATCACTAAAAATCTGAAACATTGATCAACTTGAGATGATTGTTCCACCCTGAGTTTATGAACTCTCTGTAAATTAAATTCAACAGTAACATACCAAGCCACAATCATTTAAAAATTCTCCTCAAAGAGGTTACACATTCTTCTGTAATCGGCTAGATGGAAATTGACCTAATTAGCAGGAATGAAAGCTTCAGCTGCAATTAGGCTATGCATTTAGCAGTAGACTGGATCTGTGGACAATTGAACAATTAGAGCAAAGGCAAATTGTTGCCCAAAGACACTCATAACAGTTTAATTGGTGACTGGCCACCTGAAGAGGAACACACTTGTTTCCATAAGCAAGAGATTTGTTCCCAATATTACTTATATTGCCAAGAATTGATTTTAGTTTATTTACACCAATGTTGCGATGGCCTGGTTAAAACCATCGTCTCATCATTCTAATATGCATATAACACCCTATCCTACACACCAATCCTACACTATTCACATCAAAAATAACCAAGGCACCTTAACTCTTGCATCCACCCCACAAAATGCAGTATTCTTAGGTGTGCTTCAGATCCCCCTAACTAGGACCAATCTGCCACCTGCCAGCTGCCAATTATTAGAATATTAGTGAGAGGTCATCCAGTATTTTACTCATCATTACCTACCTATTTTCATGAAGCTTGTCCAGAACCATTCATTTCCAACTACCATTACAGCCATGATACAGATGCAAGAAATGAATTACAGATGAGAGTAAAAATACTCATTAAAGGAACATTTTACTGAGAATGTTGCCTTTCATGTTGTGCAATATACAGCATTCAGGATTTGTGTTAACTCTACCCACATTGCTTTATCCTCTAAGGCCCTATTTTATGTAAAGGCAACACTGCATTTTCGATACTCTTGTACATTATTACTGACATGTTATCCACATTAGCCCCTCAACAAAATAACTATGTATGGTTAGAAAAGGATTATGGGCAAATGGGCAGAGCTTGGACAGACAACGGTCATCATGGACATGTTGGGCTGAAGGGCCTGTTTCCATGTGGTAAAACTCCCATGATTCTCTGACCCTATAATATTTAAAATTATATTTAAAAAAAAAACTTTTCTGAATGAATGTTTGGTTTCTGAATGTGTGAGAGAGAAATGGTGATGAAAAACACAAACCTTTCTGAGGAAATGAGTGACCATCACTGGTTTCCGAAGCCAAATCTTCAGATCCACTGTCTTCATCGTCATCTCCAGAAGACAAGGAGTCTGAAATAATCAAAATATCTGAATCTTAAAAACTGTAATCCAGTACTTTACTCATTGTAGCACAGTATGAAGCACTCCTTGTTTTGGAAATTTGTAGCATGAAAAGCCTTCTCATTTTGCCTGGAAATAAATTGGACAAAAACCAAAATGAAGACAAGTGAAGAGCAGCCATTCAATCGGAACCAGTTGCAAAAAGTTTTCAAATATCAAACATGAAGAAAAACCAATCATCAATCGTTTAAATTAAAGGTTGAATTTCAAATGCAAACTGCAGTTCAACATAAATATGGATGATATTCTGCGATAGGCTTGGAGCAATGGTCATTCATGAATCTTCATACAGAAGCCATTGTGTTCTCCATTGGATTCTCCTTGTCCACTTCAGTGAACACATCACCAAAGCTGAGATTTGATGGTCAGCCTGTCTGGCTGGCAGTGATTAAAATTATTAGTCAGGAGATCATGTGTCTTCGGTTAGATTACTCGAACAGATTCCTGGGTTGACTAGACCAGAGCGCTGAGCAGCATGCTTTCAACAAGTAGTCACATATCTGTAGCCAACCCCAGCAGCAGACCGTTGTTGCAAATGCACAAAGGTTGAGGCTGACCTCAAACCTCATGGGGATTGCCAAGCTCTGGCCTGCAGCAAACAACAGAAACTTGCCCATGTCTCAATTTTACAGAAACACTGTGGAAAGGGGAAGATTTCATTATATTATTTGATTACACAGGTCTAAAAGATGTTTGGAATAGGAGGGGAATACATATCACACTTCTGGTAACATAAGTATAGGAAAAGAGATGCAGTAAATTCAAAGTTCAAATTTATTGTCAGAGTACGTACATGACAATACAACTCTAAGATTCTCTTTCCTGTCGGCCAGGCGGAATATCTACCTATCGGTAGTGCAAAAAAAAACTGGACTCAGAAAAGCTATGTACACAAAAGAGAGAAATGTAAACAAAGAATAAAATGTGAACAAACTGATGGTGTAAGACAGAAAATAAATAAAATAGATATTCAACAATAAATAATCTGCAAAGTCAGAGTCCTTAAATGAGTTTGTCGTCGAGGAGTCTGATGATGGAGGGGTAGCAACTGTTCCTGAACCTGGTGGTGCAAGTCTTGTGGCAACCATATCTCTTTCCTGATGGCAACACCGAGAATAAGGCATGTTTTGGGTGGCGTGGATCCTTGATGATGCAGCTACTCTCCAATGGCAGTGTTCCATTTAGATTTTCTCAAAGGTGGGGAGAGTTTTACCTGTGATGTACTGGGCAGTGTCCACTACCTTTTGCAGGGTTTTCCACTCAGAGGTATACCAGACCATGATGCAGCCAGTCAGCACACATTCCACTGCATATCTGTAGAAGTTTGCAAAGGTTTTCTATGTCATACTAAACCTCTGCAAACTCCTGAGAAAGTAGAGGTGCCGGCGTGGTTTCTACATGATGATATTCATGTGTTGGGTCTAGGAATGATTGTCCGAGATAGTAACTCCCATGAATTTAAATTCAGTCATTCTTTCTATCTCTGATTCCCCCAATGATCACTGGATTTTACACCTCTGGTTTTTTTCCTCCTATCGTCCACAATCAGCTTCATTGAGTGTGAGTTTGTTGTTAATACATCATTCAGCCATGTTTTCAATCTCCCTCATGTGTGCTGACTCATTGGCCTACAACGGTGTCATCAGCAAAGTTGTCAAAAATGCCAATGTTGTTCCGAGCCACAACATAGGTGTACATCCTTAAGTGCTCATTCCTCATGCAAGAATTAAGGAAGTGAAAATCTAGGTACTGTTCAATTGAACTGCATAGCACAGTTCAAAATCCCATTATCTCATATGCTTTATATACAAATATATCATGAGACATTTACAAAATACTAGCACAGGATGTGGCTTTTTGTGTACATTTGAATGGGATGAATTTGGGGCAGGACAGTTGGCGAAGTGGTTAGTGCAATGCCTTTACAGCACAGTAAACGAGAGCGGGGTTCTCATCCCGTGCTGTCTGTAAGGACTTTGTATGTTCTCCCCGTGTCTGTGTGGGTTTTCCCCAGGGACTCCAGTTTCCTCCCACTATTTGAAATGTACCAGGGGTGTAGATTAATTGGGTGTAAATTAGGCGGCACTGACTCATGGGCCAAATTGGTCTGTTACGGTGCTGTATGTCTAAATTATATTTAATTTGCCACATTCCATCAATATTGTTTAGTTGGAATAATTTATCAGCTTCTTACTGTTTTCACTCAGTTGTATTGAATATACAATTAAACCATTTTAATGTATTGCTACATCATGTCTATTTACTATGGCAGCCATGTTAAATATTCAACCATTTTTAAAATCAGTTCAACAATTACATATTCCATTGACATAGATGATTGGATCTTACTTCCCAAGTCCCGACAATACAAGAGTTAAATGCTGCCATTAAAGAACTATAATTAATAATAATTAATCTAAACTGTACTATTATAAATTTCCCAATATGAGGTCAATATGATGTGGGTCAGATTATCCAACTTGCTTTCATTTGTGTAGTAATCCACTTCTAGGGTGAAAGACCTTCATATTATTCTCTCCCTGGGTTCCTGGCCTTGTCCCTGTCCAAATGGTCCTGGGGTTTCTGATGTTTCTCTTGGTCACTTCCTGATTTTACTTTCTGGTTTCCAATCATAGACTAGAACCCAATTTTCTGCAGCAGACCCCAGGAACCAAGCTAATCTCTTCCCTCGATTGGGGCAATGAACTACAATGCACCTTGGGATGTGTAGTGAAAAAGATTGCTGTAAAGATAAAATATTCCACAGACTTGAATGATAGACATGATGTAAGCTTTCTAAAGATGCCTGTCTTTCTATTGTTCTGATGCTCAATGTGCAAATTTCTCCAATTTCAATGAAGTCAATGCAACTTTTTCAGTCTTTTGCAATTTTTTGAATTTCATCCGACAGATTAGGTTGCTGGTTATCTGTTTTAAATAGAACAAATTCTCAAATCAACAATATTCACCCTTGATTTTTAAACTGAATTTAAGTTCCACTAAATAACAGAAGATTGCAAATTCAGCTCCAGTAAAAAAAAACACGTCCAAACAAACTGTCTGAGGATTGTGCTTTTAGACAATGGCTAAACTTTGGCAGACTATTGAGTCAATATAAATGCCCTGACACAGGAAAGAAGATGACTATTTAATCCCACATTGAATTATATTTTCTGGGATTTATATTATGTTTCTGCCCTCTTCTCAAAAGAGAGAGGTGCTTCTCAATGATTCAGGACATGAAAATCTCAGTGATTAACAAGAATTCAATGATAATATTCCACATTCTCTACTTTCTCAAAGTCTCAAAACCTTCTTAGCCTCATGATTCCTTCTATTGGCATCTTTCCATTGAGAATATTGGAAAAAGAACTAGGAACATTCCTAGAGCTAAAAATCAATAAATGCAGAACAATTAGTAGTGATAAAGCATTGATCAAAATCAATGTTAGTTCCGTACAGCAGAGACATATTCATCGTGTGAAAACAAATGCATTACTCTTTGGGCTTGGAGGCTCAAAAGAATGAATGGATTCATACCTGCTACAGTCACCGTGAAGTTTTTTAGAATCTCGCCTGTTCCACGCACCACGCATAGGTAAAGACCTGAATCATTATAGGTGGCTTCTACAATTTCTAGAACCTTCCGTGCTACATGTACTCTGTCACTGGGTAGGATCTGCTTATCTTCTTTGTACCAGTTGATGCTCTCAGATCGATTGGTGCCACACGTCAGCTTGAGCCCATCATGAAGGTCCAGGAGGATATGGTCCTGGGTCTCTGCTGCTTCCCTGTCAAATAATACTGTAGGAGACATAATGAGGAAACGTTTCAACAAAGGGAACAGCAAAAGAAAGTGAGAATATGAACCAGTCTTTGTCATTGACGACTAGTAGTGAAAATGCTGGAATCCTTTGTTAAAGAAGTGGTTACAGAGTACTTATTAAATATTGATAGGATTAAGCACAGAACAAGAATTTATGAAAGAGAAATCGTATGATAAATCAGAAGTTTTTTTGAAACGAGTAGGTAAGAAGGTGATGTATTTAGACTTTGAAGATGGCTTCAGATGAGGTGCCACAAAAAAATAAAAATATAGGAAATTACGGCTCTTTTAATTCAGTGTAGGGGTTGGGAGATTGTGAATAATGGGGCACATTTATGGTGGAAACCCAACTCTTCACAATCTACATCAGTGATTCAGAAAGGAATTTAAATGTAATATATCCATGTTTGCTGAAGGTACAATACTAAGTGGAAACATGAGCTATGAGAAGGATGCAGGGGGGGTGGTTTCTGGTGGAATCAGTTTAATTGGAGGGGTGAGAACATGACAGATGGACATATACTGGTACACGATCCTTTATCCAGACATCTAAAATCTGGAAAGCTCCAAAATCCAGCAAGTGGGGACCAGCGGTTGGGGGTAGGTGGCCGAGGGACTGGCAGTCAGGGGAGACTGCAGGGCGGTTGGGAGAAGCACTGACGGTCGGGGGAGATTGCCGGGCGGCCGAGAGATTGGTGGTCGGGGGAGACGTCCAGGCGGCCGAGGGACTGGCGGTCGGGAGAGACAGCTGGGTGACTGGAAGGGAGTGGGGGTGGATACGGCAGCACAATTCAGGTAGGTTTTCTGAAATCTGGAAAAATCCAAAATTCGGAACACACTGTCCCACAAGGGTTCCTGTATTATGGAACAATGTGAAATGATAAGAAAGGGAGGATTTTGTTTGAATCATGAGAGACAGAGAGATATTGGTTTTCAGAGGGATCCAGACATTCTCATACACAAATCAGGGATAGTTAACATAAATATATAGTCAGTAAATATGAAGTTAATTAGGAATTATAAATGATTATTGTTCCATTTAAAATGGGCACATCTAAGTCAATCAAATCCAAATAAACTAAGCCCCCGCTCAAGATCATTTCTATCCATATATTGTCTTGAATCCTTTTGAAAAAGATAGCAGAAACATTGTAAAAATATTTAATAACAGTCAGAAAAAGTAGCATATTGGTGAAAAGCTACGGTTATATCGAACAAAGATAGGAACCATCAAGAGAACTATTGACAAGACAAATTTTACAAGAATGGCCTTGGAAATGCAAGATTGCACCAGTCACAAAGGATGACTAGGATGCAGTTCTTTGGAATTGAAATTCCCAAGATGAGATGCAGTCGAGTACTTTATAATCATGAAAAATTTTGTCTGGAGTAGTAGAAGCTGAAATATTAATCTTCAATCACCAGCAATAAAAATACAATTGCATTTGCTCTTTGTAACTATGCTCGTGAAAAATGGTTCAATTGACTTGGATGAATTTCAGGTGGCACTTCTTATTATCACAAGCATCCAAACATTCCATCCAAAAGAGGCTTTACAATTGTGTAGAAGAAAAAAATATGAAGTCCATTAGCATAAGACAATCACCAAATAAACCAAATAATATATGCTGAAGAATCTTCTTTTGCCTGAGTGTAAAGAATGGAAACTTGATGCCACAGGTTATTTTGTGGTAAATAATATACATTTATTTAAAAGGGGTAAAGAATTTGTGTTCCAAAAGGGATAGAAGAACTATTCTGATGGAATTAAATTAGGAAAACGTTGGAAGAGGCTCATGTGTGGCATAATTTTGGTCTGATTGGGTCAAATGGCCTTGGCTGCAGTCAACTACAAGAGTCATTTGAATGTGAATACAACAGACCTGGGATACAATCAAACCCCTTATCAATCCTGCGTAGCAGTCCCGAGATAACAGTGACCTTCATAATACAAACATTTCAAGGTGCACTCAACCCTATCCAGTGTTTTTCTCCGATGGTTCGACTTTTCTCAACAGGGATTGGTTAGAAAATTGTAGGATGACACTGGCCTGATTTAATTTTCATTACAGTATTGCAGCTGTGGTCACTTATTTCATCACATTAAATGTTAAAAAAAGTGACCAAAACCAATGACCAACAGCTTCTGCTTTCAAGCAATACCAATATAAACACAATTGTGCTATTTTTGCAGAAGCCTGGCCTGTTCCAGTTCTCCACTAAAATACGTTTGCATAATCATGGATTTAACTTTATCCATGCCACACAATCAAGCAACAGTGTTGAAGTATTATTTTTCCTTTAAATTAAATTTTTTATAATTAAATAGGTAACTTGGAGCCAGTTCATTAATTAGCTGGTGGTTTAATCACACCTAAAAAGGCATTCTTTAGTTCATTAGCTACATTCTTAAATGAAACCAAATTAATTTCAACAAAGCTATTAGATACAAACATATTAGATCCATTACTGTGTAGCAGTGCTGTAATCAGTTGCCTCATAAATTAAATATTTGGTTATTATTTCCAAAAACTTTTAAATATTGCCTTTTAATCTCTGGAGAAGAAATGACCAAAATGGAAGATAAAAGAATGCAGGAAAGATGAAAAAGGCAGGAGGAATAGGGCTGAAATCAGGTAATTACTGTGTGAGATTCAGGCTGAACATCAACAGGGAACTAGCATTTACAGTATTGCAGCTGTGGTCACTTATTTCATCACATTAAATGTTAAAAAAAAGTGACCAAAACCAACAAAAAATTAAAAGTACAGACTAATGGCTAAATAGGAATGAAAAGGTTTTTTTATTGACATAAATCTATGAAATAGGTAGAATGAGATGAGGTAGGACAGTTTAGGAACCCAAAAGGAGTTCTGAAGTTGGACAGAGTACAAGTTCTAAATTAGTTGTTTACAATTATATGATCCAAAGAAGAAAGATTTTGACAAAATCAGAGATTTGAGATACCACACACATTCAAATTGATTTAAAATAAGAACAAATGATTCAATAGGATTATTGCTGATCTGACAATCACACCCATTACCCTCAATTCCCTTATTGATTAGTAATTAATCTCAGCCCTCAATATATTCATTGGCTCTGCTCCTCGCCCTTTGTTTGAGGTGTTCCAAAGACTCATAATTCTTTGAGGGAAGTAATTCTTCCTCAACTTAACAGAGTATTCCTTAGTCCGAGATCATGACCTCGGATTCTGGACTTTCCCATGCAAGGAAACAAGCATCCCCCTCTCCATTTACTCCATCGAGCTCCCTACGGATCTTACTTTTAAGATCTGTTGTTCTTCCAAACTTCCATAAGTAGAACCTCGACCTGTTTAACCTTTTTCTCCCACTCCATACGAGGAATCATCCTTCCATGAAGGAATAAGAAATTATTTATTGAATATTAAAAGGGCTGGACAGAGAGTGGGCATGGAGAAGACGTTTCCAGTAGTGGTAAAATCTAGGACCAGAGGGCACGGCTTCAGAATAAAAGGATATCCCTTTGAAGCAGTGATGCATGGAGTGAAGAGAAAGGATTTTGGCAGGATCGTCTGGCTTGGGATCAGGAATGAACACTAAGAATTTATGAGATCATCAGTGATGAAAGTGCGGGGGTTCAATGATCGCATGAAGATTGAAACCTTAAAAAGATTATTGCTGCATAAATGGACCTTGTACTCCCTTGTTACAGTCTGAAAAAGACCTCTTAGAGCTTTCATATGCATTGAAAAGATATCAAATTAATGTGTGCCATTTGCCATTGTCATTTACACTCAGTGCTCTCTATATGCTTGTAACTGACATGAAATTGCTAGCAACTGTTCTGCTTTGGACTGTAAATGGCTTCTAAACACAAAACATCTGAGTGCCCCCCTCCTAAACCCAAGAGAATTAAGAACTCTTTCTACTTGCAGAGGGTGAAGAATTGGAATGAACAGATTCAAAGAGACTGGGAAAATAACATGGCGGGCATGTGTAAAAATATTTCCACAAAGGTAACCAACATGGTCATGAAGCAAATTGACCATAAGACTGTAAGGCATAGGAGCAGAAATAGGTTATTCAGCCCATTGAGTCTCTCGCATCATTTTCCCACTCAGCCCCAATGCCCGGCCTTCTCCATATAACCTTTGATGCCCTCGCTAATCAAGAACCTATTAATCTTTCTCTTCAATACACCCAATGGCTTGGCCTCCATAACCGCCTGTGGCAACAAATTCCACAGATTTACCATCCTCTGGCTGAAGAAATTCCTACGCATTTCTTATCCTTCAATTCTGAAGTTGTGCCCTCTTGTTGGAGGCTCTCTCACCACGGGAAACAACCTTTCTACATCTACTCTGTCCATGCCTTTCAACGTTCAAAATGTTTCAATGAGATACTCCCTCATTCTCCTAAATTCCAATCAATACAGGCCAAGATCTGTCATACACTTTCATGATAACCCTTTTATTCCTGGAATCATCCTAGTGAACCACCTTTGAACCCTCTCTAATGTCAGGACATCAAGTGAATCATGTTCAAAAGGGAAGTGGCGAGATAATTTATACAAACTGCAGGGCTGTGGAGATTGAAGAGGGAAACTCATTTTGCAGCATCCTCAAAAACCTTGGAATGGACATAATTAATGGAATCTCACATGGCCAGAGGGAGGGACCAGTTTGATGTGATGGGTTTGCTTCCAGTCTGACAATTTGTTTTAAATTGCCACAGAAGATATAATTTGCAGTTGAAATATCTTGATTTTTTTTGCATTAATTTGGCTGATTTCAAGCAATGCTCTGAGGGAGCAGCAGAACTTTATATACCATCCCTTTTCCCATTATACTCATCTGAGAAGATAAGTAGTTGCATATTGTGGCAATATCAACAAGCTCTGGTCTCAGTTATATAGGAATGAAAAGTACTTGAAAAGATAAATCTTTCTTTCCAGAACTGAGAAGGGGAGACTTACAATCATTACCCTAATATATTTGCCTAATGATACCAGTGTCAGACATTTAGCAGAAATATTCCCCTCCACCTTCTGCATGCAATATTTCTATTTTATTGGTAGCCCCCCCCCAAGGCCTGAAAGTTTATGATGATATACACAGTAGTAAATTCTGCCTCTGGTTAATGAAACATTAATAAATATGCAGAATTTCAAAATTACAACAAAAGAAAATAGTTGCAAGGTATTTCTTTACCAAGTGATTGTTTGAATCTGTAATTTTGTTGACACAAATTAAACTAGGGATCATAAATTCTTTTTAAAGAGCATCAGATTGTCACTTGCTGAAGAAAAGTATGATAAACTTGCAAAAGATCTGCATCAGAAATAGAAGCAGGAGTAGACTATTGGCCCCTCATTCCTACTCCATCAACCAATACTATCATAGCTGGCCTTTTACCTCAGGACCACTCCCCTACACTAATCTCATGCCCCTTAATATACAAATGTCTATACTCAGCAACTGACCCTCCACAGCCCTCTTAGGTATAGAATTCCTTATTTAACAGGGTTCCTTGGAGAAAATGATTTCTCAAATGTAAATGCGACATTCGCACTTACTTTGTTTTGTAACATTTGATGGTATCTTTAATATTATTAACAATTTTCTTCTTGTTTTACTTGGGAGGAAGTAGGTACAAATGGGTCTTCCTGCCATTAAGCCAGGAGAAGCATTCGTTTAAAAGAAACCGATTTCCAACTGACTTCATCTAATAATAAAGATATCAGTGCTCACACCAGAATACTTAAATTTGAATGAAAAGTTAACATGCAAGCTGATCTAACCCTGCAACAATTATCCATCAGTATTTAATGCTTTATTAAAGGATCATGATACACTTCCTGGCACAACTCTGTACACAAGCTGTGGCCAAAGAAAGCCTAATCCTTTCAAATGTATGTGATATAGACAGCAGTGTTTTTTTTTGTTGAAAATCAATGTCTTTCTCATCATCTAGGTCCCTCCTCCCACCCCCTCCCCACGACTTCCACTAGGGTCATGACCCAATACCTGACATGGGAAGACAAGAAGGAATGATTTGCTGCTTGCTGAGGCATGACCTTTCAACCTTAGCCAACAACAACAGTGAAGCAGGACAAAAGTACAATGCTCAAAAGGAAGGGGTGCAGTGAGAGGCTGAGGCTCTGCAGGTGTCTTGGAGGAGTTGGATGGGAGGGGGGGGGAGTAGGCAGGGAGGGGAGAGGGGATCATTCACCAGGAAAACCTGGCAACTCCATTGACAAACATGTCAACCTCCGACAGAGCTTAAAGTCAAAGCCTTTGGGAGGAATATTTGAGGGTGTGGCTTTAAAATGACCAGAAGTCACATCTCAGTTTCATTCTGTGCAAAATAGCACAGAGTTCATACTGTGGGGAAAGAGCAAGCACATTAAGATGGACTCAAAGTCCAAAATGATCATCAACAGTCCTCTCTCGTGTTAAAATATTTAATGATAACTTTTATAGTAAATGACTGATGAAGGTGATATTTCCTTCCTTTTATTGGTTTGATTTGTATCAGGCATCCATGGGAGGACATTTCAAGGTACAACATGGATATTGGACACGAATGGTTTCAACAGCAAGTCCTGATGTGATGTGAATTTGGTGAGGCTTTAACACACACTGGATTGTTTAAAAGGTGTTAAACATGAAGAAGGGTATTTGTTTCCCCCTGATAAATTGTTGGGGAAATACGGATAGAAATATACCATTATTATTGCATAAATCCACCAGCAAATTCAGGGTCTTCAGAATATGCTACTCAATTTATGCCACTCTGCATTGTTTCCTGTGAATGGCACAACATTCCTTGCCTCCCTGCTTTTGCTAAGAACTATAAACATTAATGACATTTTTAACTAGTTATGGAAAGTTTGGAGTTCAACTTGCATCTTCATTGTCAATGCAATAACAATCCAACCTCTGAGGTGCAGAAAGATGTAATCTGTCAACTTGATTTGTTCAATTTCATTCTACCATGGCGTACAATGTTGACAAATTTTAAAATGTAACATTTGTCATTTAATTGATTTTTCTCTTTACTTTTATGCTTTTTATCTCTCCAATCTAATGTTTAGTTGTATCTGCCTAGATTCTAAGGCCCTCTACTACTCTTTAATTCCTCTGCTACGTCATCAATCCTTAAATTTCATTGGTTAAAATGTTGGTCCCACTTCACATGACATTCCCAGAAAGGCAGTTGCCCTTCCATATGGTTATAATCTCACATTTCCACCAAATTCAAAAAAATTTTTTTGGAGAAAATGGGTAGAGAGGAAGGTCCAATGCATGATTTCGGCCAAAAAATGTGCCACATTCAGCAAGATCTGGACCAATATGTTTGCTGGTTAAGGACAACCATTGGAAGGATAACATTCCCTTTTACATACAGCTAAGTTATGCCCATGCAGTAAGTTCCATAACAAAAGAGAAAAGGTATTTATATATGTTAGCACAGTGAGATCCTTGGTATTTAGCCAAGATTGTAACTTTTATAAACCAGTTTTCCATCCATACTACAATGGAGTGTCAGTTTTTACTTTTCTTTGTCCTAATAATTTTGATGTGGAATCAAACCTGTAACTTTAAATCAGAAGGAAGCAACAAAATTAAATTGAAAATTGAATACTACTGTTACGGAGTCCAGAGGACCCCAAAAACTAGCAGCAATAGATATTCACCACAACACAGGGTCACTTAAACAAAAAGTAGTTTTTAATTATAATTGAACAAGAAAACAGAATTAAATTTTAACTTATTGCTAACAACTTACTTAACCTACCTAAACCTACTTAATTTCCCCACCCCCCCCTCTAATATTAAACTCAGGTGTGTGTAATGTATATTTAAGATTAGAAAAGTTCTTTGGATCACAGTCCAATCTCACTGGTTCCAGGCAATTCTTGTACTGTGCACAGAAGTTAGCATTAACAAAGTTCACCAGTCTTTGGTGCTTAACAGGCAAATGGTTACCACTCAGGATGGTACTTGCTGGTTTTCATAGAGAGATTCTTTTTCCAGGACATCTGCAACTGATTCCTTCTCAATCAGTCTTCCTGACAAAATTTGCCCCCTTCAAGGTTCTCCAGATGATCCTCTTTCTTTCAGATCGCCAGTCTTCTCCTTCGACCAGGCAGCCTTCGAAAATTTGCCAGCTTGTTCTTCTGGAACTGATTTCTGTGTCTCTCCTCTCTGTTTCACTCCCTCCCTCTCTGAGAGCAAAACTGTTCTCTGCTGCCTGCAAATATCACATGTTCCCAGGCAAGCTGTATGTTGTTACTTTGTTGCTTTCTGCAAAAAGCGTTCTGCAAAAGTCCTGCAAAGATTCTGTTTTAAAATGTGTGTGTCCAAGCTGCTCTAACAATTCCTCCCAAACCACCTCTAAATACTCTGTCACACTACCCTTAGAATTGATGGATTATCAGTTAGTATAAAGTTGATTATATAAATAGACCAAGGTTTCAACAGGTGAAGTGAACAATTCTTGAGCTGAAGTCTTGTTAGTCGTTCTCAGCGATGAAAATGGACCTCAGTATCATGAGATTTAGAATTATGAAAACAATTATGATACATATTCAAAATGGTCCTCATTAATTCCTGTGAGGAAATGATCAAATTCAGCTGTGCCAATAATATCCTTCACAGTCATATGTCCAGACTCTGTTAAGGATTTCAAGAAAGTATGAAAAGCAACTTCTGACCACGATGCTAATGTTTTGGAGAGTAGAGAAGGGGAAAAAATTATACGTTATAAAAGGACTTTTTGTGTATATAGAATCTGCTTATTCTTCGAAACTATCTCTTGATATCCTGCAAGGATATTGTTGTTTAATAAATGGAATCAAAGATCCTGAAATTTCAATGCATTGCAATTCCCTACTCCCATTAGACACTGCCTGCCTAGTCCATTTACCTTTGTTAAGATTAAAAGTTGCAGCTAGTCTCAGTTTCCCAATCAGGCACTCTTACTTTAACCTTGTTTGCTGTCTCAGCTGGCAGCAAACATGGGCCAATCCTGGGTCACAAAGTGTTAATCCTTGCCCTCTGGGAACATGGCAACAACAAACACAAGACTCAGGCAGCCTGCCTTTCTCCATAGGTGCTGGCCTGGAATTCCCTTATTCCTTCAGAGAGAGGGAGTCTCACACTGGGAAGCAGACAAAGCTATTTCATCTTCCAACCATGACAGATCAAGAAACTTATTAAGATGTCATTTATCTCCAGCTGTGTTAAAAAGATGCACCCCATTATTTAAAGTTATGAATAAAATGCAACCTGCTCTTTATGCCTTTTAACTTGCCCAACAGAGATAGATCTTGGTCTGGGTTTGCTGGACTGACAAAATCTCTATTGTAATGTACATTTCCTAATCAGGAGCTGTGAGAGAGTGTGGGGGGTGTTTTGGATGTCAATTTTGTTTCCACAGCATTTTGACAGGGTGTTCTTTTTCAGATTGGTAACTAGAAAAGCTCTCAATCTTTCTACAAGGAAGAACTCAGATTTGAAAAAAGTTAAACAAATTGACAAATATCAAAAAGAAACCAAGTGTGAAAAGCAGAGCAATGTTCAAACTGAATGTCTTGCTGGATACTTTACCCAAATATAGAGTTAACCCAGTATATCAACATACACTGTTGTCATCATAAAATTGGTTAATCACTAACCTTGTGATTTCTCATTGCGTCTGCCATCACAAACTTTCTCTCATTAGTTTTTAAACAGAACTCAGGTTTTTTTAAAAATACAAATCTCATTGATGGTATCTGCACTGCCAAGTCTAACATTTGCAATGAGGTGTTCCAATACAGGGATCTGGCAGTTATATATTCCTTCCAAGTGAACAAATAGGAGCAGCAACAGCTCTTCATTTATTATGTCTAATTGTGTCTAGATGCTGAACCACCAGCTCTTTCTTCTTTGGCTTGGCTTCGCGGACGAAGATTTATGGAGGGACCAGCTCTAAGGTTCCACTAAATATGCAGGCTCCAATGTTAAAAAAAAACAACCTTTTTGGAGTTCCATTTAGTGGCTGAAAAACTCCATACACTGAATGCTTATTTACCCTTTTCAGATGAATAATTCCCGTCTTTTAATCTTCTGAGCTGACCCAAAGTTCCTACAAGCAAAAATAAATTGCTGGGAGAAGAGTTTATCATAGTTTCTTCCCCCATGCACTTAGTTTTAAACATAATGTATATCTACAGTAGAAGTCCGAAAATCCAGTCTGCTCAGGGACTGGGTTGATCTGGATTTTTGGAATATCGAGGAGTACTTTTAAAATGCAGATTTAAGAAGGACTAAAGCAGAAATGAACAGGTAAATTTTGATAGTTCATTCATCAGCAAATACAACATGCTTCGTTTATCAAAATGAGCAGTTTCAAAGAAAATGAAAAATGCTGCTATGAAGCTGTGGCGCTTACGCATGCACGCACGCACGCAAAAGCCCTCTAAATTTTAGAAGTCTGAGAGTTTTCAAAAAGTCCGGTTTCTCGGGTGATCTAGATTTCTGGCCTTCGGATTTTTGGACTTCTACTGTATATTTTCACAGTGATATGCAATTTAGTCGTAGCGAAGGGGTGGAATGTTTTTTTCTGGCTCCTTTTTTCAAAGTTCTTGTATTTATTTAATGTATCTTTGTTTTGATTAGACATCCTAGAACTTGAGGATCCTGATTAAAAATAAGGTGGGTCAATGTACTAAGGAACACAGATGCAATGGTTCCCAGTTAAAAATCCCAATTAGTTCAAATCATTTTCCAATGAACTTCGAACGATCCAAACTGTTAGAAAGCAGCTGAGTGAGAATTTTGACTGAGGGCAGGAATAAACTGATCAAGTGGTCCATCACAGATCAGAGTCAAATCTGAGGATGAATAAGTGCCAAATTCTAGCTGGAGCTCATCTTCCCTGCTGAAATAGCATTAAATGACATGCTAATTGAGAAAACAAGATAAGGAAGTGCTACAGCATCTGAAAGATCACTACTTTAGTACTTTTTGGATATCAGGCAAAGCAAGCAAGTGCCTAAACATTTATTGTGATTCACCAGATGGGCAGAATAACAAGAGCTAAAATGTTGTTAATTCCACAATAATCTTTTCCATTTATTAATGAACAAATCTGAAGTTTAAAAAAAAATCACAGAGATCTTTCTCAAAGTTGATTTGGAATAATGTTGCTTTGTTAATTGACCATTCTCTCATCACCTCCACTGAACTCGTGAATGTTTAATCTTCACACACCACCTGAGTAGACATTAACCTCCTTAGACTACACAGAGTCTCTGCTGATCTGTCTCCTAGTTTTGTCTCTGCATTTATATTCTAATGGAATCCTTTTATAAAATTAGAAGTGTAATTACTAACAGTAAAGTTCATTCTTTCAAAGAGCTGGTTTGATGTAATTACTGTCCCTAATTTGGTGCTATTAATGCAATGAGTACAGTCTTTGTACCAGCTTTGTATTCCATTATGCAACAAGTGTTGGTCACGATGTATGTCTGCGAGTCAAAAGGTTGTGTTGTTGAGCACTGGATGGATGGATTAAACTATTTTGAAGTGGAGCATGAAGGTTTTCTGGGATCCAGACAGCATTTATCCCTCAACTTCAATAAAAATGGACTATCAGGTCATTGCCATGTTGCTATTTGTGTCCTATTCTCATTTTTGATGCTGTGTTTTCTTACAGAACAAAACACCATTGACCTATTTCTTCAGAGGTTCTTCATTATGGTAAGTACTCACTTAGAACAAACTCCACAATCAGCTATTGGTTTCTCCTGCTTCACATTATCTCATTTGTTTCGACAAATAAATACTGGAGGAATTCAGCATCCATGTGTAGAAATGATCAGTCAACATTTCACATCTGAACTCTTTATCAAGAAGGGCATAATATTGTATAATATATAAATAAACACACATATTGCCCCCTTTGGAAAAGGTTGTCTCCTGTGTAATCAAGCCTCCCCAGTGAGTCCTCGTATTCCCTCCCAACCACCATTCCTCCCCCACAGTCACTTTCTGTTGTACCCAACACCTCTTCCCTCACCTCCATCCAAGCCTCACATCATCCAACATTAATCTACTGCATCCACTGTGGCCTCCTCTACATAGGTGAGACCAAACACAGATTGGGTGACTGCTTCACCAAACACTAAGTGGTGGTCTAAACTTGAGCTTCGTGTAGCCAACTATTTTAACTCCCCCAATCATTCCTACAGTGACATGTCTGTTCTTAGCTTCATCCATTGTCAGGTTGAGGCCAAAAGTAAACTTGAGGAACACGCATCACATTCCTCCTGGACAGCCTTAAAACCAATGGCATGAATGTTGATTTTTCTAGTAATAAGTTAACCCCTCGCCCATTTGATTTCACTGCTTCCACCTCATCTTTACCTACCCCTGCACTCATCTTTTCTTTCCTTCTCTGCAGCTTTTCTTTCTCCCTTTCACCACCTCAACCCCCACTGTCCCCTTATTAATGGTTTCTCCCTCTCCCTGTCTCTTCACCTCTCTCACCTTTTGTTCTATTACTTCTGACTCTCCATCAGCTTCTTTCCCCCTTCATATATGTAATATAGCCCCTTTTATCTATCCGAAATCAAACACAAAACCCAAAATATTGACTACCCGTGGATGCTATCTGACCTACTGAGTTCCTCCAGAAATTAATTGCCTGTTCCTTACCTCAGATACCTGCAACATTAGCCTCCCAATCTCGCTATCTCTGTAACTTCCTCTGGCTTAATTTGATGATTACTCCTTCTGCTGCCTGTATTCTGGTCTGTGGTTTCTTCCCTCGTTTTGCAGCCACTCCACCTCTCTGAAAGCAACCTCGTTGACAAAGGATTCGGTCACCAATCCTTGATGTCAATTTTTGTTTGGTAATGCACCTGTAGTGTATCTTGGGACATTCGAGGTTAGTATTGTAATGTGTTAATGTTCCTCACACTCCCACCCACCCCTTCTACCACCATCCTCAGATGCAAAGGATGCTAAATGCAAATTAGTCTTTCTTTCATGCACACATCTCCTACACTCCTACAGATTCAGTGTCAGTTAATTACAGCTTTTCCAGATTGCTAGAGTTTTGCACATGGAATCAGTTTTAATAAAAACAGTCAACATTGACAAAAACACAGATCCAATGCCAGTGATAAAAAGTATGGGTACAAGACTTGGATCGCAGGAGTGCATTTCTCCCCTTACTACTGCAGGTTTATTACTAAATAGACTTGTAACTGTTTTCCATTAGGAAGAACAATTTTATGTTTTGCCAGCAATAACTGAGGACCCATCTGCTCAGCTGGTCACTCGCGAACACATTCTGTAGACAAGTGTCTACTGAAGTAAAGTCATTGACGAAATGTAAAAATAAATAGCACATTTCATTATTCTACATGGACTACAAAAGAACACAAATGTTTTTCATGTGCATTTGGTTGTTAGATGCAGATTTGTAGTACTTTTACCAATTAGGGTGCAATGTGCAATTGAAGCAAAAAATAAAAATGAGCTTAATCCAATGAAATCTGCATAACAAAATGGCTAGACTGCCGACTGATTCCTTCAGCATAAAACAGATTGAAAATAAAGAGTAGCTACAAAGTGTACAGTGAAAGCTTTCACTAATGAAGAATTGAACTTTAGAGTTTCATACAATCCTGAAAACAAACTAAGCAGTGCACCTTAGAGTGAAGAAGGGTGGGGAGATGGACAAAGATGCTCCTTCTGTGACCAAAAGCCTGCTAAACAATCATTCCTTAATTGCCTTCATGTCTGCAACAATTAAATATTCCTGAAAATTAGCCAAGCTCCTTCGCCCTCCATTCAAGAGGAGCAGAGCAGAGTTGCTTGCAGGCCGTGTGAACTCCACGCCTCGTCTAGGCTGCTATGTGTGAGACGCTCACTCCATTCATAATAAACTGACAGCTTCTGTTTCTGGTGCCACAGATAGCAGTGGGGAGGGGAGTTGGATTGTCCTTTCCAGAGTGGTAGGCTTGCCTCCTTTCCCTCCCCCCACCCCCTGTCCTCCCCAGTGCCGTCCCTTTCCTTCTGAGGATTTGGCCTGGGCCACCATCCTCATGTTAGAGCCCAGAATATTGAAGGATAGAGTGACACGCAGAATTGAGCCTGAGCGGGTGCTCTTTATACACAAATGTACACATTTCCCAGGGACAATAAATAGGCCACCACTGAAAGGCAGGCTAGATTACAGTACACATTTATCTGGACAAAGGCCTCTCTCTGGGACGAGACTCTGGGTGCAGCGTGTGAGCCAGCCTAATGAGATCTCACGCAGAAAACTCCCTCTGTAATTACACAATATCCTAGATACCTCCTTTCACCCTTGACAAACTGAGAACCATTGAAATAATCTCAAGTGCCTTAGAAATTATTAGGCTGTCTCCTAACTAATCCATTTCCCTTATCAGATTCATTTTTCACAGAATGCAATGGTTTATCTTACATTTATCAATTAATGTCTTAAATATGTATTCATCTTTTCAAAATAATTGAAGATGAACTTCTAGAAATGATTGTTAAAGCCGTTGGTGGCTGAGACAGACGAGGCAGATCAGGTATAAATCCTGATTAGCAGATCCTCAATGGCATCACGATGTCCACTCCTGTAAGTTTCATCCTTGGTGTGTGCTTGTTACTTTATTTAAAATCAGATTGCAAGTGATATTTCTCACTCTTGACTACAGCTGGAGGTGCACGTGCGTAGCTGTGAGGTGAATACAGCAAATGGCCAAATGAACCAGCAGTAGTCACTGTTCAGGCTTGGTCATGAACAATAACCACTTCGGCAAATGATTGAAATTGGTGCCCGATGAATGAGGTCCAAGAAATAAAACATTTCTCTTGTTCTTTCCTGACTGCTGTATCCTTCCTACTCTGTAAATCTGCAGCTCCAGAGATCTGGGTTTAATCCTGACCTCTGGAACTTTGAGTCTGGAGGTTACACACTCTCTCTATGATCACATGCATTTCCTCTAGGTACTCCAGTTTAACCCCGTATCCTGAAATTAGTTAATTGCCTGCTACAAAAAAAATGCCTCCAGTATTCAACTGTGTATGTGAGCAATAAAATTTGGGGAAAGCCAGAGAGAATGTGGGGAGAATAAAATGTAGAGTTAATTAGTGCAATTGGTGGTTGACAGTTGGAGTGAACTTGGAGGGTCAACAGGTCTATTTCCATGCTTCATGGCTCTGAGGTTCCAAACTGCTAACGTTTATATAGGGAGCAGAGAACATCTGCTAAAATTGTATGGGTGAGCTTCCTTTCTTTCTCTCTCTGTCCTGAGCTAGTAACTCCCATCATGGTAGAACTATATCAGCCACAGTAACACTGAATGCGTCAGTCATGTGTCCATTGCACAGGTGTTTATGGCTGATGAGTGAAGTGAAGCCAGAGAACCAGGAGAGCCAAGATTCAGAGGATGGGGTGACAGGTAGTGATAATCGAGTGCCCCCCCCCAGCCCCAAAACCCTTACAATGGCCCAAATGTCTGACCAACCCTGAGTAAAATATCCTTCACTCCCCACCCGAACATGTGATGGTAGATCTGAAGGAGGTTTTTTACAGTCACAAGTGAGACCAACTTAAAGGTTCTCAGCAGATGGCTGCTCCAGTGCGGAAACAGGTTCCGGAATAGGCAAAGGTTGGACAAAAGCCTGGTGAATAGTAAACAAGAGCTCTGTAGGCAGAGGAGGTGAGGAACCAGTTCAATTGTCTTGAGATAAGCATTATTTGATCCAGAACCAATTAATTCAGACTTAGTGCTGTTATTGATCCTTCTTAGTCTATGAGGCTTAACATAATACTCAGTATATTTACCCATTGATTCATTGGGAGAGTTCTGAAAGATCAGCTCCATCCACATTTCAATACGAAATCAAAGTAACCCCATTTTGTTGGACTTACCGAGCTGAGAATTCTTTTCTTCCAATTGTGATACAGTGGGCCTTGACACACTGAGTGTAATGAGGGCAAACAAGCAGAGACACCGTTTCCACAGCCCGTGGCTCATTCCTCTTTCTTTGGTTGAAGTTCAAAGAAGTTATTAACTTTCCAAATCTTGGTAGCTCAGCTGCTCTGGGCACTCATTCAGAAAGTGATGAAGGTACCTCTAACTTTTTTTTTGGTACCTTAGCTGTTTTTTTCCAGTTACTGGCAAGGATCTGCATATGAGCTCTTGAACTGCTGGAGATCTGCTGGAAGAGAACACAAAATGATCACAACAAAATAATAAGCTCCCCGGGTACACGTGTTCCAGCAGGTTTCTCAAGTTGAAAGCAGTATTGCCCTGCATATCGGCCAATTGAAATGGCTCGTCTCTGCCACATTTGAGTGATCGGTTTATAATCATGATCTCTGATTATGCAGAGAAGTCATGGGAGGATGTCAGACAGAGAGACCATGTATGGTTATGTTTATCTTACTGGGATCAAACTTTGACTGAATACCAGAGGATATCAAAGCATCACAGAGTCAGAGCCAATCTCTGCCTGAATGAGACTGTCACTGATCAACATAAATGGTGAAAATGATCAGAATGTCTATCTGGCATTAACAGAAACTCTTGTCATCCACCATTGTTTATCCTGTGAATGTCAGTAACCATTCCATTTATCTTAACTGCAGGATGTAAAAAGCTAAATGAAATCTAAATAACTGATGTTCAGGGACAGATTTTCTTTCTCACTATCCTCGAAGATAATATGGCTTGCAGACCCTCTGTGTTTTACAAAACTTGTATGATATTTATTCTGCTGACACCAGTAGGATGGAAATGGGAGGCAGTTTATTCATCTGATGACTTTTGTTTAATATACTTATAACTCATGAGTCAGGACACCTGGCATTATTATGACCTACCGACTGTGGATGGGATAAATCACAGGATGAAGACGTCTTTTTCTCCATCCATTCAGGATGTGTGCATTTTCTCCTTATTTCAGTACCAAGCTATTTCTTGTCACTTTACCTCCAATAATTTGCTGCAAACCTCATTTCAAATGTTGATCATTGTGAAGTGAGTAGAAATATTTTGTGCGCATTATTGCGTTTTAACCCCATGCTGCTGTCATCAGGTTCTCATGCACACACGAGCTGAACTACCTACTTTATCACTGTTCCTGTATTTTTTTAAAAAAGAGCATGATCAGATAAATTTGAATCACCAGAAAATTGGATCCTTTGCTGTTCATCAAGGTCAGGCCATCCTACTCAGTGTCCTTTACACATATTTATTTATTTTGTTACTTCAACCATGTACCTGAGCATTGATAAGAACTTGAAAAAGTCAAACAAAACATACATGCAGCCAATCCATGAAACCCAAAATGTGCCCAGATTCTGTTTAACTAAAGGACTGTATTATTTATTGCCATCCTCACAGTGAGTTGACAATGGAGAATTACTTTGGAAAAGTATGAACAATGAGTAATTGATACATTGAGTAACTAAAATACACTCACACAGATTCATGGATCACTGATTCATGGTGAAAATGGCAAAATTTCCCATATTTGAATTGCAAAGCATTCCTACATTGATACTGTAAAGGGACTTTCTAAAAACATATGAGATATCATTAACAAGGCACTTTAATGCACTATTGTTTAGAGGGTAAATATATTGCTCTTTGTAGCATTCAGCAACACACATTGGGAAGTTCTCAAGTGAAATTATCGGAAATTTACTAAATTAGTTAATCCCATCTGGGCTACGACAATGATTAAAGATGCTTGGATCCTGAAAGGAAATATTAGCCTGGTTTCTGCATCTGTCCACCATCCATTAACTCTGTCGTGGAGTGCATTCAGGACATTATTGAATGAAGAAAGATTTTTGGTTCTATTATATGTTCCTGTGGTTGGAATAACTTGTTCTTATTATAAAATCTTGAGGGAACGTAGATCCCACCAACGTGTGGAGGGTGAAACTAGCTAAAGCAGGCAACTTCCAAAGTAGGGGCAGAACTGGAACGCCAGTCTATTGCAGCTTGTTAAGTGGATGCCATCTCCTCCTATTATAAGGTCTCTAATATCATACACAATGAATGCTCACTCAATGTGGTGGCCTCAGACAGTCAGCTCTGGTTTTGAAAGGGACAACATGCCCGCTTCCCCTTCCCCACCCCCTCAGCTCCTGACTGCCATCCCCCCTCCAAACTTAAAATCACAGGAAAAGATGCTGTATGGTTGATTAGTTTCTTTAACTAAGGAGTACAACAGCAAACAGTTGTGAAAGCAGCCAATCTTGACTAACAGCGGGCCCACTGTTCACTGAAAAAAAGCGTGTCCGTCTTGCTCTCACTCTCTCTTCCTGTTGTTTTAAACTCAGGATCCAAAGGAGCTTTGCTCAAGACAGGGGAACGATTCTTCTTTCGTCCGCTCTCACTTGTCTGGCCATCAAGGGCCATCTGTTCATTCTGCCGTTATCACAGTGTTGACAAAGAACCCTCTTACTTTCTAACATGATTCCGAACACAAGGGCTTCAACCGCCTTTCCCAACCAACACACTCATCCGCCTACTACTTCATACCCCTCCTGAAATCCCAAAGATTCTGTCTCCGATATCTCAGCGCTCGTTGTTTATCTCTTACGCTTGTCACTTGTCTCGCATTTGTCAAGCGTCAAGTGGAATAAGACAGAGCCCTTGCTTGTCAGCTAGTCTGCTGAATATTTAAGAAGGACCCCATTGGGCATTCTGATCTGGCTTCTTGCTGTGACCTAAAGTACCTGACTGCTTTATTCTTTTTTAAACATGTGCCACTGTGAAGAGGTTATTGATACTGATTTTTAGTGGATTCAATCTATAGCCACACATTCAGTATTTATTCAGTCCATCAGAGATCAGAACATACCCAGCATTGGATTCTCAATCAAGCTAAGGTGATGCAATTGGTCTCCCTGTTCCTAAATAAATAAGATATTTTCAATCAACTTCAGCAATTCAAGTCATATGAAAACAGAAAAACACAAAAGCTGCAGATGAGGGCAGGTTTATGTTTGGCGATGATGTCTCCACAGTTGGATAGCCAGCTAGCATAAAGACCTAGCTAAGAATGTGATTATGGATCTGATGTTGAACCTGACAACACCTTTAAGCAAAGTGGGAGAAAAATGAGAAAGAACATTTTAAATTCACATCAAAAAGCGGACTCCTGCGAGTTAGATCAGACTGATGTTGATGAAATTCTGCCTTATTTCAGCCTGACCAAAAATTGATAGAGAGGGAAGCCTTTGGGTACACACACACACACACACACACACACACACACACACACACACACACACACACACACACACACACACACACACACACACACACACACACACAGAGCAAGATAAACAGACCCCAAGACATAAAGCAAGAAAAACAGATAAGCCCCAAATTAACACATAAGAGTGATCACATGAGTGCAAGGTACAGAGACTCAGATTAGAGAGTTGCCTGGGACAGCCAGGCTCCAGGATGGCACAGATAACAGTGAAATAAACAGAACCCAGGCTGATATGCAGGGTAAAAGATGGATAGGACTTAGATTAGCACACAAAAAGAACATTCTGAATTCCCTGCAATGCCCACAATCAGTCAGGGCAATAGAATTGTTTTTATGAACAGGGAGATCCAATACCATTCAGAATTATCAATCCAAGAATTCACATGGAAATGAACAAATCGCCCTCTTTAAACAAAAATGTCCAAAAAGAAGAAAATATGGAAAAAGTAATTTGAATTAAATTGTGAAGATTTACTCAAAGTGTAATTTTCTTCATACAAATAATCACCAAAATCTGAAGTAAATTTCCAAGTAGAAACAATGGTAGTGACAACCTTGAAATCATTCAGAAAAAAAAAAGGTGTTTTAGTGGGATAATGCTAATTATCTCTCAGAGTGAACCAGTATAAGTAAACTGGTCTTCCTCATATGTAAATGTCTTAAGACTGTTGATCTTACATAAATGCATATGTGGATGACCAATATCAAGCATCTTTTAATCACAAAATTATTCAGCCTGCTAGGCAAATACTGTAAATTAAGCATTCCTTTAGAAAACAGCTTTTGGAGATTCACTTGTGGTGATACCACACTCACACAAGTTGTTCACTCTCTCTCTCTCACCACATTGTTCCAATGTTCAAGATACAGTATGTACAAACTAAGTTAAAGAAGCCATGGCAATTGTGTTGTTTCTCAGCTGGACTAAATATAAAAATATTAAATAAAATACACAGGTAACAAATAAAAAGCCTCATTACAATATTAAAAAGCACTAAATGACAGTTTGTTGAACATTCTGGTTTCATGGAGTGAAACACGGAACTCTGCATACACTGTGATTGTAGTAAAAACAAAAATGCTGGAAGAACCCAGCAGGTCTTGCAGCATCCATAGGACGTGAAGATAAATCCTGAGCCCTTCTTCAAGGAATCAAACAAATTTTAATAGGTCCAATATACTTGCAATGTCTCTCAGTAAAATGTATGGGTAAAAATGACCATCACTCGTCTATTATTCACATTTAGCATAATGTTGTCAAACGTTACCTTAAACTTCAAAACAACACAAGCAAGTTCCATAGGATTCCGATACCAATATTGTAATTTTTCCCAGCATTCACAAATGATCCTGGCTGGGGTTGGGTGAAATGAAATTAGGAGCTAAAAACCTAGACGTTTCCAACCCCTAGTTTAAAAGGTGCTGAGTCTGAACAGTTTGCCCTCTCCACAATCAGAAATCAAAAAGATAATATTCCTCATCTGACATCCCATAATCAGTCGTCAAGGAGTTTTTAGGTGGGTGACTGAAGGACAGCCAGTGTAGGAGGTGGATAAACCTTATGATGTGAGGTAATGTTCTGACCTTCAAATCACTATCCCCTATCTCTCAGCTTCTAAACAAAAATGATACACCCAACTTATTCGGCAATTTAGTCAATATTTTATAAAGCCACACAGGCACATGAAATAGATCATACAAAATATTTCTGTACATCTCAGGTCAGCCAGTCATTTCTTCAGGTATTCTTCTAAAATTGTGAGTACATGGTGTCTCGATTTGGTTATTTTATGCATCAATTTCAAATAGGAACAGCACATGCTAACCTTACCTGGAACTACTGAACCACAGCTGCTCACATGCATATTGATCAAGGAGAACTTGTGCTGTACCACTAGAAAGCAATGCATATGGATTGGGAAAAAGCTTCATTCAACACCATCTGGAGGCTCCTGGCCGCTGATGGGGTCTATCCATTTCCTCTAAGGAAGTTGATTTTTTTGCTGGTAGGACGAAGGAGCTGAGTCTCTTGATTTATATCCATCTCCTCATTAAATTCCAAATGATCCTATCTCACCAAGTTCATTCTGACTATATGAATTAGTCGCTCAATCCAAGGCAAATCTTTTGCGAAACGATACTTCTATTCACAGAAGCAATTCTTCTCGGAACTGATTTTGAACTGACAGAAAACATAGTGGTTTGCAGCTCAGAAAAAGAGCAAGTTGAGAAAGGAGTGAGATTTGAGGTCTCATGAGCGAATGCGAGAAAGAGAAAGGCTACAAATACATATGCAAGTGAGTTACGAGATTTTGGGGGAGATTAGTGCAAGGAATGGAAGCAGCATTACATAAACAATATTGTAATGAGACGTCTTCACAGAGTAGTATTCAAATTACATGATAATAGCTTTTGGGATAAAAGTGCAGCCAGGAAGTATTAGTTCTGTGAATTCAGGGTAAATAAACACATTACCAGCCAGAGAATAACCATTGACATGGAAGTGCAGCCAGGAAATTAATATTTCTGTGTAAGGAGAGGAAATGCACACGATGCAGCAAACGTAGAGTATTTAAAGAATTGATTGCAGGAAATTCTAATAATGATCAACATGTGGTTTATTTCCAAATAAAATACTGGTGACAGAAACCCAGGAATAATTCAGGAAGTAACAGGATAAGTAACTCGGTGGAGTTGGGATCTCAGAAGTTACTTCACACTGCAAATTCATGAAAACTGCGTCAGGCACATCAACAATACATCTCTCTGCACACTTTCCGACATCTTTAACAGAGGGAAATAATTCTGGGGTTTTTTTTCCCCAAGGGAAATGTTTGGGCTGTATAGTTATAAGATAGAAAACAGAATTGTTCTTTAAAAAAAAAATCAGTCAAGTTCGGTCGACGCAATGATTTGAGACCCAGATTAAATAAACTGTGTAATGATTCCTGCTGTGTATGACACATCCCTCATAAGGGTCTAAAATTGCGGACTCTGTTGGTCAGTTCGTCTTTCTTTCATATTCCCATTTTACTTCAGTCCCCAAACCAGACCTCTGGAAATGATATTATTTCCACAACTTGAAAGTTTAGGAATTGGTCGATTCCCCTCATTTCTCTGATTCTTTCTCCCCCCCCCCCCCCCCCGTAAATGCTGCGTTAAGAAATCAGTAACCGAAACATCCAGGAGAGGTCTTTGGATTTTCCATCGGGTCAGTAGACCCTTGAGCGTTATGTCCGCACGACTCAGCTGGCCCGTCACAATCTGTCTCTTCTGGAGTTTCCTACAGTGCAACCACATATTTGTATAAATACTGCATTCAAAAAATATATCCAGGAACACTCACACACGTTCATTGCAAGAAGCCTACCTCTTTCAGAACCGGAGCTCTCCCAGGTGAAGCAGTATCTCAGAGCTTGGCTAGAGTCTGTGGCTTGATCCACATGCCTGCCCTCTCTCCATCCAGGTACTCGTGCGCTGATACAGAACCAACCCCGTCCAATTGTCACCCCTCAGGACAAGGTGACAAGATTTTTTTTCAAAAGGCTTCCAGAAATTCTTCTCGTGCCTTTGCAGTCAGTGTCTCGAGTTCATCTGAAGAGTCACCTGTGTGAGTGGGAGGCTCCAAGAGAGGGGGAAAACACAAGCACGGTGACACCAGGAAGAGTTCCAATCAGTTTTCGACCCCTGTCTCCAATTCTCCAGGAAAAGCTGCCTCTGCTTGATCGCTGAAAAATTCACTCCTCTTTGGCAGTGCCACCGATCACTGAAATAATCACTAGTGCGAAAACAAAAGCTGCAATTTATAAACTGCTGGTAGAATCAGGAGGCGGCGGTACCTGATAACAGCTCCTTCCAGCCTTCAGCCTGCATACCCTGGCCGTCACACATGCACGACACAGTAAATCCAAAGTCAACAGCACCCAGATCTCGGCGGGAAGAGAGTTGTTTGCACACTTGGAACAGAGAAGAAATTGTTCTCTTTTAGTCCAAGTCTGAAGCCGTTCTGGTCCTGGTTACAGGACTCTTCTGCCGATGGAAAGTGTTTCAACGTTTGGACTCACACTGTACACGAGAGGTCATGTGGAGCGCCCACTGCCCCAGCCCGTTCTCTCGCTCTCTCTGCACGCTGTCTGACTTGAGACAGAGTTGCCGGAGCTTATGCCCTTAAGGGGTCACTCGCATTAGAAATCTCAATTAGCAGCTTTCGCGTTACACCCACTGTTTGCTGGAAGATTCTATCTCTCACTCACTCTGAGTTAACAATAGCTCTTAAAGGGAGCTGAAAGAGAGGGGTGGCTCCAATCCCCTGGCACCTCCTTCCACCCCCCAGCTCCGCGGTACAATCCTTTCACACACTGGAAGGAGAAAGGATTGCGTTTGTCCTATCTGTGGAGAATAGGATTAACCCTTTTCAATACGGGCTTCTTGCTGTAACAATGACAACTTGCTTTCTGCTACAGTACATAGTCATTTACAAAACACAGTAACCCTCCAAGAGATTGACAGAGGGGTAATTTTTGGTATATCTTTAGTACTTGAGGAGAATTCTGAGAGTTCATCACCCTTAAACGATACATACATTTTTGGCCCTTTTTTCCCCCTCTCTGAAACATCATTCCATGCAAAAACAAAAGGTTGGCCTGAACTTTGTGAAAACATTTCCCATGCCCACACCTCTTTAATACCTGCTCACTCTGACTGACAGTCTGGAAATTTGATCATGGGTATTGATTTGGTAATTCATATTTTTATTTTCTCACCTCTCCAGTACTGGATGCAAGCTTATGTGCTGGCTGCTCTCCAATACCTCCCAGAAGGGAGATATTCCTTTAGGTTACTGTTTCACTGAATTGGTTGCCTCGAGATGTCTCCACAAAGTGCCTTTAATTTTCTTTTGGGAGCCAAGAGAGCAAGCACTAACAAGCTTCTGATAGCTGTTCCCAGGTCTGATCTGGTTTCAATCCTGGATGGAGCGCTTCTACTATATTCCACTCCCAGAGCCCAAAGGCACCAAAGATTCCTAGGCCACCCGAGTTGAGATCATCTAACATCAATTGGAAATGATCCTAGTTGACACGGCTCAGTCCATGCTGATAAACATAAACATTATGGCAGTTTGTTGGTACATGCTGAGTATCCCTTATCAGAAATGCATGGGACCAGAAGTGTTTCAGATTTGGGATTTTTTCAGATTTTGGAATAACGTGTTCAGGGTAACTAAGCAGCACAGTAGAAGCAGCAAAAAACCTGTATCAGCTGTTAAACAACAACAAACAACGGCAGGCTTTTAATCTCCACCTACGATGATGTGTTTTGATCAAAAGTTAACAGTACACTGTATTTTATGTTTTTCAATGCAGTAATGTTGTTGGTCATTTTACACTCAAACATTTTCGGTGAATACATTTCAGATTTCACATGAAAATATTATTTTGTACTTAACCAAAAAAAGTTGATTTCTGTTTTCAAAAGATGATAAATTCTGCTGGATGACTTTAAAAAAAAATGTTTTGACATTTTCAACAATATCTTTGTACCACAGAACAGAGAATAAGGAAAAAAAACACAGTGAGTAATGTGCGTAGGTCTGGTGGTGGTAACAAACTGGCACCAGCAGAGCGTCAGAGCCCTAGATGGGCAAGTGAGGTCAGGTGCAGAATTTTCCACTTGCGGCGTCATGTCGGCACTCAAAAAAGTTTCAGATTTTGGAGCATTTCGGATTTTCGGATAAGGGGTACTCAAACTGTAATGCACTTTACTCATTAATATAACTTCAGTTCATAGAGAGCTTGTAGATCACTACCAAGAGTTCATCACATTTATCTGTCCCTTTTATTTTAGTAAAGCATCCAAGGGTGTTATCAAAGAAGAGAGGTTCTGCCCTTGACATACTGAGAGATCAGGGCAATTATGCCACATCCTGATTCATTGAGCATTTCATTTCAGAGCTGTGGTAACCTTTATATTTCTTTCATCTGGAAAAAAAATCTTGGTTTCTTTTAAAGCTCGTGGTTATTTTAAGACTGATGCTTCATTAAAGATTATGTCACATTGCTAACTCTCCTTTGGGATGTAACAATGTTTGTAGGATGTTTTGGAGAGGCAGTCAGTGAGGGACTTTTGAATAAGGACACATCTGGTTTGAGCTCCTTTTGTCTTGGTGTATTCTCTGTCCACTCTATATATGGTCTTGCTTGAATATTAGGAATCCACAATCACATTTCCCATAATGGCGACATTGACAGGTAAAGGATCACATTTATCAAAAATGACAGTCATTCTTGTGATGATAAGACTGCTTAACTGTGGTGAGTTGATAGGAGCAGAGCGCAAGGAAATAAGACAGTAGTTGCAAGTCACGTTCCAGCCTCATAACAGTTAAGTTAGGTAATGCAAACCTGCAAGCAGATGAAATACCCACTGCATGTATTGGAAACCTTGGGACATACAATGGAACACAAGAAACCTTGAATTCATACATCCAAGGAATTATTTTTTTTCTCTCAAGTGAAAGATGATATTGAAACAATGCTCAAGATGTAGCTGTTTGAAAATTCAAGATTACCACTTTTTTTTCCATACAGGAAATTGGACAAGACACGTGTGAGATACTGGCAAACTTATGATGATTGTCCCAATGAAGAAAGTAGTAGAAAACTGATTCAGCACCAACAGAAGTGAGTGAGAACTGTAAGTTTGGAATCTGCTTGATTAGCAATGGTGCAATGTAATTCTTTTTAAAATTTAGTGATACAGCGCAGTAACGGGTCCTTCCAGCCTATGAGCCCGTACCACTCAAATACACCCACATGACCAATTAACCTACTAACCCATTTGTCTTTGGAACATGGGAGGAAACACTGGAGGAAACCATGCAGTCACAGAGAGATTGTACAAACTATTTACAGTCAGCAGCACATTCGAACCTGGATCATTAAGCATTGCACTAACCCCTACCCTAACCATGCCGGCAGTTTTATAAATCCTATCTAGGCATTGTAACTTTGACATAGTTTTGAAAAGCACAACGGTTTTGAGCTCCTTTTGTCTTGGTGTATTCTCTGTCCACTCTATATAGGGTTCCATACAAATCTGAGACCTGCCCAACCTTGCACTCACAGCCTGTGTTTCCTTGCTTATGACATGGAAGAATAGAGTGGCACAGTGGTGCTGCTCGGAGAGCTGCTGGTTCACAACTCCAACCACCTGGGTTAAATCTAGACCTTGGATGCTGTCTGTGTGGAGTTTGCATGTTTTCCATGTGACGGTGTGGGCTTCCCCTAAGCTTTCTGGCTTCCTTCTGAATTCCAAAAATGTGTAAGTTGGTAGAATAATTGGCCACTGTACAATGCCCTTAGTGAGTCAGTAGTATCATAGTGAAAAGGGAATGGTTGTTGGACATGGGTGAGAAGGAATATGTTAGAGGGAAATAAGGGAGGACAGGATTGGTAAGTGTTCAAGATTCAAAGAACTGAATAGCCCCCTTCGCAATAAGAAAATGTGGCAGTTGAGAGAGGGGCAACGTAATGTTTAAAAGACATTTCGACAGGTACAAGGATAGGAACGTTTTAGAGGAATATGGACTAAATGTAGGCCAATGGACCTCATTTGAACAGCATAAATAAGTTAGGCTGAAGTGGCAGTTTTCATGCTGTAAAATTCTACAATTCTATGTCTCCAAGAGAAATATTGTAGTTCTGAGCTAACAGGTTTGAGCTGATTGGTCTCCTTGGTAATGGTGTCTACAACCCTCCCACCAGCAAAACTCATTGAGAATTATAAGTTTAGAACCTGCATTCAGAGGTCAGGTTAGATGATTAGCAATGATGTAAGTTGGTCTGAAAAGCTTGTCCCGCTGACTGGACATATATATTAGTCATGTTAGTGTAAATATGATTATGGATCAAACAGACCATACACAGGAATAATAGCGGGAGCTCCAGCAGTGATTCTGGAGCACATGAGTACGTGGTACAAGGCACAGCGCTGGCAGGAATCCTGCCACCAGTAGTGTGGGAACCACTCATCTCAAGCCACAACATTTCTCATATTTCCTCAGCAGATTACTGTAGGGGACAAAAAATTAGGGCAACACCATTCCTAGAGGATGGTGACCACAGCAGCCATCCACCTGGGGCTCAGCAGCTGAGGGCCCACACAGGCTGTTAGTGACTTGTGGTCGAAGAACCCACACGGGCTGCGGGCAGTTGGAGACTGGCTCATGGGAACCAAGTATTGGAACCGGGATTTGAGAGGGTGCTGAGGGCATGAAGGGGTCCCGAAGGGCCTCGGCCACTGAAGACTTCCTGATCATGACAGAGGTTTGGATCTGTAGCTCAGGTTGCTGATGGTTCAACCGGGAGTCTATGAGGCTGCAGAGATTGCGGGAGTGCTGGAGATGAATCCACGGATACTCTCTGAAGGGAGTCTCTTTCGCTCCTCTTTCCCCTATTGTCAGAGGCGCCAGGCAATCCTCATGCCGACTCTTTGCTTGCCTTACAGTTGACAAAATAGCATGAATATTGCATTTTTAATGTATTATTACATGACCATAACCTTTGTAATTTTTGACACAGAAGGGACCCTTCGCCTTCTCTCAGAGAAATACCACCAAACCCTCACATTTTCTTGTAACCTATTCCCTCTCACACTTACCCATTTACCATCACCTCATCACCATGATTCTCCTACTCCAGAACCTTCACACAAAGAGAAATTTATGGTGGCCAATTAGACTATCAACCTGCATGGATTTGGGATGTGGAAGGAAACCAGAACATAACAGAGAGAGCATGCAAAGTCCACACAGAAAGCACCCAAGATCAGGGTCAAGACTGGCTTGCTGGAGCTGTGTGGTAGCATCTGTACTAGCAATGCCACTGTGTTACCCTATCCTCCACTGACACAAGCTAGGGCACGCAAGCTGTTGGTGTGAATTGGACAGAGCACAACGAGCCAGAATGGTTGAGTCAAACAAGATCTCAATGGGAGGGAAACCAATGCAGTTCAAAACTACAGAAGGGAAGTTCACCCAAAATTGTTGGTTGAACAATGTGAAGAATATCATATGCAAAGTTCAAAGTTAAAGTTCAAGTTTATTATCAGAGTCTTCTTTTTCTTTGGCTTGGCTTCGCGGACGAAGATTTATGGAGGGGGTAAAGAGTCCACGTCAGCTGCAGGCTCGTTTGTGGCTGACAAGTCCGATGCGGGACAGGCAGACACGGTTGCAGCGGTTGCAGGGGAAAATTGGTTGGTTGGGGTTGGGTGTTGGGTTTCTCCTCCTTTGCCTTTTGTCAGTGAGGTGGGCTCTGCGGTCTTCTTCAAAGGAGGTTGCTGCCCGCCAAACTGTGAGGCGCCAAGATGCACGGTTTGAGGCGTTATCAGCCCACTGGCGGTGGTCAATGGGGCAGGCACCAAGAGATTTCTTTAGGCAGTCCTTGTACCTTTTCTTTGGTGCACCTCTGTCACGGTGGCCAGTGGAGAGCTCGCCATATAACACGATCTTGGGAAGGCGATGGTCCTCCATTCTGGAGACGTGACCCATCCAGCGCAGCTGGATCTTCAGCAGCGTGGACTCGATGCTGTCGACCTCTGCCATCTCGAGTACTTCGACGTTAGGGATGAAAGCGCTCCAATGGATGTTGAGGATGGAGCGGAGACAACGCTGGTGGGAGCGTTCTAGGAGCCGTAGGTGGTGCCGGTAGAGGACCCATGATTCGGAGCCGAACAGGAGTGTGGGTATGACAACGGCTCTGTATACGCTTATCTTTGTGAGGTTTTTCAGTTGGTTGTTTTTCCAGACTCTTTTGTGTAGTCTTCCAAAGGCGCTATTTGCCTTGGCGAGTCTGTTGTCTATCTCATTGTCGATCCTTGCATCTGATGAAATGGTGCAGCCAAGATAGGTAAACTGGTTGACCGTTTTGAGATTTGTGTGCCCAATGGAGATGTGGGGGGGCTGGTAGTCATGGTGGGGAGCTGGCTGATGGAGGACCTCAGTTTTCTTCAGGCTGACTTCCAGGCCAAACATTTTGGCAGTTTCCGCAAAGCAGGACGTCAAGCGCTGAAGAGCTGGCTCTGAATGGGCAACTAAAGCGGCATCGTCTGCAAAGAGTAGTTCACAGACAAGTTTCTCTTGTGTCTTGGTGTGAGCTTGCAGGCGCCTCAGATTGAAGAGACTGCCATCCGTGCGGTACCGGATGTAAACAGCGTCTTCATTGTTGGGATCTTTCATGGCTTGGTTCAGCATCATGCTGAAGAAGATTGAAAAGAGGGTTGGTGCCAGAACACAGCCTTGCTTCACGCCATTGTTAATGGAGAAGGGTTCAGAGAGCTCATTGCTGTATCTGACCCGACCTTGTTGGTTTTCGTGCAGTTGGATAATCATGTTGAGGAACATACATGACATCACATACAATCCTAAGATTCCTTTTCTGTGGGCAAAGGAGAATTTCTAATTAGTGGTAGCTGTAAACTGTACTCAAGGAAAGCAAAGAAATGCAAATAAAAGAAAAGAAATGTAAACAAACTGACTGTGCAAATACAGAAGTACAAATATTCAGTAATAACTAATGAGCAAAGTACGAGTCCTTAAATGAGTCTCTGAATGAATCTGTTGTTTAGGAGTCTGGTGGTTGAGAGGTAGCAACTATTCTTAAATCTAGAGACACCTGTACCTCCTTGGAGATGGCAGCAGAGAGAAAATAACATATCCTGGGTTGTGTGGATCCTTGATAATTGCTGTTGTTCTCCAACGGCAAGGTTCCATAAAAATGTTCTCAATGGCAGGAAGAGTTTTGTCTGTGATATACTGGGCTGTGTCCATTACCTTCTGCAGGGTTTTTCACTCAGAAGTATTGATGCCTGCAAGATGTCGAAGGTTTCTTTAGAAAAAATTAAAATGGAAATTTGAATTAGGAGGTCTACGACTTCCAAATTTAAAAAATTACTATAAGGCAACACAAATGAGATTTCTCTCTTCTTTTTTTGAAGCGGGAGAGAAACCTGCATGGATGAAGATAGAGATGGAAAAGATAGAAGACACCAGAAGATTTTATATATAAAATGGAACTGAGATTAATATTTGGTGATGGGAAACTCATCATGTTGATGTTTGGTGATATTTGGTGATGTTGAAGCATATATATGGAATAAAGTAAATACTGTGTTATCTAAAATGCCTTTGAATCAAAACAGACTTATCCCTTTTACAATGAATAATAAATTTTTTGAATATTTGGTTTTCTTACGGAATTAGAAATATAGAAGATTGTTATGAAGGAGGAAATTTAATGTCATTTGAACAATTAAAAATAAATATAGGATGCAAATTAATACAAATGCTGTCATTAGCAAATAAAAGCCTAATTATGACAAAGTGAGTCCAACAATGTTATTACCTAAAAGTAGTGAAATAGAAACCTTGATTTGTAATAGATCTATTAAGAAATTTATCTCAGCAGTGGATACATTATTGCAAAAGGGAATTCATAGATCTAGACAAAGATGGGAAACAGATTTAAATATTATTATTGGGAAGAAAAATTGGTCGGAACAATGTCAAGATAAATTTGTATTTTTTTACACCAACTATATCTCACCCCACAAAAATTAATTAGAATGAAGTCAGATCTTTCAGATAAATGTTTTAGATGTAGCTAACAGACTGGTACTTTTTTTTACATTCTACATGATCATGTCCAAAATTGAGACCATTTTGGATAGAGTTTGGAATTTTTTTGAACAAGTCATCGGAGTTAAATTTTCATAGGGTAAAGTGAATGTTGTTTTTTCTGCGTAATATTTCAGGGATAAGACCAAAAAATTGAAACTGTATTTATAACAAAAAGAATTTGTAAAAATTGCATTAACAGTTGCAACAAAATGCATAGCAGTGACATGGAAATCGGATTCTCATTTAGGTTTGGAAAATTGGCATGTGGAAATTCATAACTGTTACCACTTGAGAAGATTACTTACAACTTAAAAAATATATAGGATAGAGTTTTTGAAAATCTGGTGCCCATATTTACATATTGTAGGCATAAATTTATAAATGGATTTCCCTAAACCTCGTGAAACCTCGTTAAATCCTTGGAATAAATAAACAAATAAATAAATGAGAAAGGTTAGAATCAAGTGAAAGATGGTGGTCCCTTAACAACTAGGTCTGCTTTTTTTCCTTTCTTTACTAATTGTATTTTTTCTTTCTCTCTTCCTTTTTTATTTAGGGTAGGGGGTTAGTGGGGTTTTTATTTTCTATTACTATTTTGTGGGGGTGTTATAAAACCATCTTGTATAATAGAATTGATAGGACTATATGATTATTATATTTTGACATGAATATGTTTATGGAAAATTTAAATAAAACATTAAAAAAAAATGAAGTATTGATGCCCCATACCAGGCTGTGATGTAGCCGGTCAGCGCACTTTCCACTACACATCTGTAGAAGACTGCCAAATTTTCTGATGTCATACTGAACCTCCGCAAACTCCTGAGGAAGTAGAGGCACTAATGTGTTTTCTTCACGATGGCATTAATATATGGTTCCAGGTCAGATCTTTCAAGATAGTGACCCTCAAGAATTTAACATTGCTCACCCTCTCCACCTCTGATTCCCCCACTGGTTAATGGATCATACATCTCTGGTTTTCCTTTTCTGATGTCTTTCCTTGGTCTTGGTAACATTCAGTGAGAGGCCTTGTCGGTGCACCATTCAGCCAAGTTTTCAGTCTTCCTCCTATATTCTGACTCAACACCCTTTTTTCTACAACCCACTAACCGTGGTATCATCAGCACATTTGTAGATGGTGTTGCTGTCATTCCGAGTCACACAGTCATAGTGAATAGAGCTGGGGGTTAAGTGCACAGCCCTGTGGTGCTCCAGCACTGATGGAAATTGTGGAGGAGATGTTCTTGCTAATCCTCACTGACTGGGGATTTTTTAAAGACATATAGCAGGGTAACAGGCCCTTTTGGCCCATGCCATCCAATTTACACCCAATTAACCTAACACCCCTGGTATGTTTCAAATGGTGGGAGGAAACGGGATCCCGGGGAAAACCCACAGACAGGGTTTTAAGGAGAGGAAATTCAGGATCAAATTGCACATGGGGTATTAAGGCCCAGGTCTTGGTGTTTTCTGATCAGTTTTGAGGGGATGATGGTATTAAATGCTAAACTGTAGTATATGCATCTTTTCTGACCACACGTTCCAGGACAGGCCCACAGGAAAAAGAATCTCAGGGTTGTATTTTATGTATATATTCTGAAAATAAACTTGAAATCTGAAAATCTGACTTGATGTAGAACCAGTGAGATGGCATTTGCCATAGATCTGTTGCTGCGGAAGGCAAATTGTAATGGATCCATGTCACTGCTCAGACAGGACATCACCAGGTCTTAAAACACCATCACTGCGGATGTGAGTGGCCACTGGTTGGTTGTCATTAAGCCAGCTTACCTGTAATGCCCATTGGTCTTCATGAACGTCTGTACAATTGAAGCCTGATTGAAACAGGTGGGGACCATGCCCTGTCAGAATGAGAGGTTTAAGATATCCATGATTACATTAGCCAGTTGGTTGGCACAGGTTTTCAACTCTTGGCTAGATACTCCATTCTGACTAGATGCTTTTCTCGGATTCATTCTCCTGAAGGCAGCCCACACGTCATCTCCTGATATTGACTTCCTCAGGAGTTTGCAGACATTTGGTAGGACACCAGAAACCCTGGCAAATTTCTACAGAGGTGTGGTGGGAAGTGTGCTGACCATTGCATCACAGTCTGGTATGGGAACACCAGTATCACGGAGTGTAAAGCCCTTCAAAAAGTAATGGACACAGGGCTTCCAGTTGGGGAAAACACTGAATGATTTAGTGGGGATACTCTTGTCAACAACATCACAGGTAAAACTCTCCCCACTATTGAGTACATCTAGAGGGAACACTGCCGTCAGAGAGCAGAAGGAATCATCAAAGACCCACACCACCCAACACCTGCTCTGTTCTCATTGCTGCCATCTGGAAAGATAGTTGCCACAAGACGCACACCACCAGGTTCAGGAACAGCTGCTACCCCTCCACCATCAATTCCTCAAGGATAAACTAAATCAGAGACTCATTTAAGGACTCTTACTTTTGCACTTTATTGATTTTCTTTTGCATTCTCTCTGTATTTCACAGCTTGTTTACATTCATTATCTGTTTACAGTTCTTTGTTTGTTTACATGTTTACGCTGTGTACAGTTTTTTTTCACTACCAATTAATGGTAATTCTGCCGTGCCCGCAGAAAATAGAATCTCAGGTTGTATGTGAAGTCACGTATATATTCTAGCAACAAATCAAAAATCTGACAGTACAGGATCATCAGGGGACATAAGAATGCTCAATGGTTATTTCTTGTTTTTGGTTGAAAATCAGCCATAGAATGCATTGAAGTGAAGCTTTTCTGTCTCTTATTGCACAGATTTGGCTGTTTAGCAGATTATGGCATTAAGACCCTGCCGCAGTTGTCGTGTATCCCTTTTTGCTTCTATTCTCATCTGGAATCTTCACTTTGCCCAAGAATGGCTTTTCATTGGTCTTACCTACTCCTTGTGTAGTGTTGTGGATCTCTGGACTGAAACGCCTGTAATCTGGCTCTCAGCAGGTTCTGGATTTCATTGTTCATCCAGGGCTTCCAGTTGGGGAAAACACTGAATGATTTAGTGGGGACACTCTTGTCAACAGCTGTGATACATGCGTCAATATACATAGATATTGATACATAGATACACCAGTAAAAAAAAGAAACAGAGGAACACAGTTGCTCTTGGATTCTATTCAATGGAGTATAGAAGAATGAGAGGGATCTCAACAACATTTTGAATGCTGAGAGGATTGGACAGAGTAGATGTGAATAAGATGTCTCCCTTGGTGGGTGAATCCAGGACAAGAGGGCACAGTCTTAGTACCCATTTAAAACAGAGATGAGGAGAAATTTCTTTTGCCTGATTGTTGTGGATTGGTGGACTTCATCGCCACATATGGATCACTGGGGGAGTTGAAGAGGGAGATTGATAGGCATCTAATTAGTCAAGGTATCAAGGGATATGGGGAAAAGACCAGAACTTGGAACTAGATGTGAGAATGGCCTACTTCTGCTCCTTGTTCTTGTGATCTTGTTATTCTAAAATTAAAGAAAGGACAAATTGTCAACAAATTGATGTGAATATTGATACATCCACAGATTGTTCTGCGAGGGGGACATTGATAAGCAGTTTAATATTAAGGAACATATAGTCTGATGAGAAAATGAACATAAAGGTGCAATGGCAAGAAGGGTCTCAGGTATTAGTAGCTTCCTGTGTTGTATCAGAGCTTCAGAACCAGGAGCTTGGCTTCACTGCTGGAATGAACAGGAGTCTGTGCAGGTGCAGAGGTTGCAGGAGGCGCTGGAGGCAAATCCACGGACATTCGGACATTGTCTCCGAAGGCAGTCTCTTGTGTTTCTCTTTCTCTCATTGGTGGGGGCACTCGGCTAATGGTGTTTTTTGTATGCTTTTATGGCAAGAGAAGGTTGACAATTTTTTTGTATTATGTACATGACAATAAAGGAATCCTGAATCTTGAATGGGCCGAAGGAAGTGGCTAATTATGTAAACAGACTGATCTTCCTTGGAAGAGATTGGCTAAGAATGGACTGTGAGAAATATATTCAGTGTAACACTTTTGAAGATAATCTGAATTCATAGGTCGACACTGATGGACATAAAGTTCATGTGTGTATTGTACTGTAAGCCCTGTACAGTGCTTTGTCGTTGAAGCCACAGGTGGGAAAAGAGCAAAGCAAACTTGGAGTGCTGAATCGGTGAAAGTGACTTGCGACCTATGCAACTTATTTCCATCCGCACATACAACTGAAAATATGTTAAAACTATATAAAATTTACGTGGTTTATGTTGTATTTGACAAACTATCAGGGATACAGGGCATGCAAAAGCCAATATGTGTGTATGACCTTGTTAGTCAATGTCCTGAGGTCCATAGGCTGGGTGCAGTCATCTTGATTCCTGTGCACATGCACGAGCCTACAGTTGGCACATGTGTGGTTCGCTTATTGGAGTTCAGTTGGCACATGCGCGAGAGTTAAGGGTGCAAATTCAATATTGTTAGAGCACTTAACTCTCGTGCATGCACCAACCGAATTCCAACATGCGAACCCACCATGCATGTGCTGACTGAAGACTTACACGTGCACACAGAAATCAAAATGGCCACGCCCAGCTTGTGGACTCCGGGACGCCAACTAACAAGGTAAGTACGCAATTCTGACATGTCCATTCTGAGACACGACCAATCCTTCAGTCAGCATTATGGTCTTAAGTCGGTAATACCTGTAATGCCCATTGTAACGGTCCCAAAAGACAAACCGCAGCTCAGAAATTGTTGAGTAACTTTTGATAAAGTGGTAGACAATGAACAATAACCCATATAAGACATTGGTGAGGCCAAGTTTGGAGCATTGTGACCAATGAGGGGCCCTGCAGCTGAGGGACCAGTGCATGTGGCGAGCTGCTGGCGACTCAAGGTGAGGAACCCGTGGAAGCTGTGGGCTGCTGGAGACTGCTGTCGAGAGACTTATGCTGCACTGTGGACTGCTGGAGACTGGCTCGAACTGGCTGGAGGGGTAACGGGTATCAGAACCGGCATGTGAGGAGGTGCCGAGGGTGCTGAAAGGTATCTGATAGTTTGGGTTGCCAATGGTTTGGACTGGACACTGTGTGACTGTGGGGGCTGCAGAGACATTGGAGGCGAATTCTCGGATACTCGATGACTCTGGGGGGACTCTCTTTTGTTTCTCTCTCAGACTGTGTCTGATTGTAAGACTGTAATCTTAGGCAATTCCTGCCAGTAACGAATCTGTCTGCTTGAGGCAGACAAAAAGAAATTTCATGTAAGTGACATTGTTTTATTACTATGATAATAAATTGAATCTTGAGTTTTGGTCACCTAACTAAGGAAAGATATCAATAAAATTGAAAGAGTGCAGAGACGATTTACTAGGATGTTGCCTGGACTTCAAGAACTGAGTTAAAGGGAAAAGTTAAACAGGTTAGGACTTTATTCCTTGGAACATAAAAGAATGAAGGGGAGATATGATGGAGCTATACAAAATTATGAGGGTATAGACAGCGTAAATGCAATTAGGCTTTTTCTACTGAGGTTATGTGAGATAGAAACCAGAGGACATGGTTAAGGGTAAAAGAGGAAAAAGATAGATGGAACATTAGAGGGAACCTCTTCTCACAGAGTATAGTAGGCATGTGGAATGAGCTACCAACTGAAGTCAATGTGGACTCAATTTTCACATTTAAGGAAAATTTGGACTGGTGCATAGATGGGAAGGGTATGGAGGGCTATGGACTGGGTGAAGAATTCACATCAGATAATAGCTCACAATTCAAATCCTTTCAACTTGGAAAAAGTGGAAATAGCTGGATGGTATTGAAATAAAACACCATTTCACTTCTCATTAACACCCAGGGAAGCAGAATGGTCAGCTCGTACAGAAATGAGGCAGTGAAAAAGCAGGCTATGGAGGGTGGATGAAATGTGACCATAAAACATCAGCTTTCAACATTCCTTATCGCACCCCTGTTAAAAGGTCGATGAACTAGAAACTGGATGAGGTTGTATCCCATATATCTCAGATTGGATGAGAAAATGGAGGGGCTGAATTAGAAAGGAGTAAACATCATGGTTTAAGCAGAAGGAGGAGGGGTTTAGACTGCAGAATTGAGTTCAAAGGCTATAGCAAGTCAGAGAAGCAGTGAAAAGATATTGGAGAGAGTGTGCAAGTTAAAAGAATTGGGAATTACCTGATAGGAAATGACAATAGATCCCACAAAGTCCAAATTGGCCACTTAGCCCTAATGGACGACACCTGGGAGTAGATTAAGTAAGACTGTGAGATTGAAAATGTTCCTTAAATGTATCTCACAATTGACGAAGAGGTCCTGATATGTAGTATTGCTGATAAATACCACAGAGGCACGTTACTAAGTCCAGTGGTGAGTAATAATCCATCAACATCTGGAGAACGAAGCAACTCAATACAGGTGAAACCATAGAGAGAGCAAATTACTGCTTAGTTAAACAAATAAAATCTGCATAACATATGATATTTAAATTGTTTGAACGATCCTTTTACATTAAAAAAGTAAAGCAGTGTAGTATATGAAATATTGCTTGTGAACATAATTATTGCTTTAAGGATAGCATCATGTGACTACATGTTCTCTGGGATGCAATAAATGTTTATAAAAAGTTTTGAAGGGCAGTCTGTGAGGAGCCCTTGAATAAAGACACACCTTGTTTTAAGCTCCTTATGTCTCATGTGTGTTTATTTGCACATTCTGTAAATGGACCAATGGTTTACAGTGAACAGATATCCCATACTCTTTAATTTAAGACAACCCTCAAGCAAAACACAACTTTCTCACCTTCCCTTTTTCTGGATCTCTTCACATCTTGTGGGTGGGCTCATACTCCAGTCTCTTTCTTTGCACAATATCTGAGTTAAATCAGAAGTTCAGAGCAATGCCAGCTCATTTATGCTTTTTCATGTTCTTTCCTGGAATTCCCAGTCATGACTTGATAGGGAGCAATCTTGGAACATATGTTTCAAACACTGACTTGACTTGTATCGTCAAACAACCCACTGTCCAATCCATCACAATTAATAACAGTTTACCCTTGGGCAATTGCACCACTCATTTCCTTATAATTTGAAAAATTAAATGCAAATTTGAAAAGAAATCCAAGCAAACGGAATATATAAACATCTTATTGCAATGCTACGATATCTTACTTTCCTACCTTTAGCATCCACGTTTGATTAGAATGTTCACGTGGTTTATACTATTAACAAGATCTATACTATTAAATTGGAAAGAGGTAAATCCTCCCACTGTTTTCCAATGGTTTACCCAAACCATACTATGTTTAAATTTAGAGAAAATTAGAAACTCTGTCTATGAATCCCCTTCTAAGTTTGAGTTAACCTGGCGACCATTTATTCAATATTTTCATTTGTGGTGAGTTGATCTGGCTCTGTTTTCTTTCTATGATTATGTATGATAATTGGGCTGTAAGATGAGATCGGAGTGATCGGCGTGGTTTAGCTATATCTGTAGGTTTTTTTAAAAGTTTTTTTAAAAGTTTTTTTTAATTCAGATTTGTTTTTTCTTCTTTTTTGGGGTTTTGTTTTTCTTTTTTTTCATATATTGTTATTAATTATATCTTTTTTTTTAGAGATAGTTCACACCCTAAACTGATCAAAAATTTTTTTTTTATGATATATTTTTATTCTGTAATATTATTGTTTAATATCTCTGTATTAATTCATTACTTACTATGTATTTTTTTTATATCTCTTTGAACTGTATGTGTTTATAAATTATAATAATAATAAAAAGATTGAAAAAGAAAAGAAAGAAAGTTTGGTTCCTATGCTCTGTCGATACTTTGTCCATCCAAGCTTCCTTCGTGTTCATTGATCACATGCATCAGATCAAGCAACATCTATTGGGGAACATGGATCAGGGAGTAACTTTTAGAGAACAGGGATCAGGCGATCAGAAGTTGGTTGATATCTATTAAGGAGCACAGGTCAGGTTGTACCTGTCAGGGAATAGAAATAAAATTATGTCAGTTGAGAAGATAGATAAAACTGCATCTATAGAGCTATGGTTCAGCCAGTTTCTGTCCAGGGACAGAAGTCAGGATGTATTCAAAGAGAACAGAAGTTGGTTGGTATCTGTCAAGGGGCTGAGGATAGGCAATAACTATTGGGAAACACAGGTCAAAATTGGAGGTGTTGTGGACAGCGAGAAGTCTTTCAAAAGAATCTGGACCGGCTGGAAAAATAGACTGAAAAATGGCAGATGGAATTTAATCCAGAGGTGTGAAGTGTTCCATTTTGGAAGGACAAACCAAGAAAGGCCATATATGGTAAATGGTACGACACTGAGGTATGCGGTAGAACAGAGGGATCTGGGAATACAGATAAATAATTCCCTGAACGTGGCATCACAGGTGAATAGGGTTGTAAAGAGATCTTTTGGCATATTGACCTTCATAAAGTACAGGAGTTGGGATGTTGTTAAATTTGTATAAGACATTGGTGAGTCCAAATTTGGAGTATTGTATGCAGTTTTGGTCACCTAACTTACAATAAGATAGAAAGAATGCAGAGAAGATTTACTAAGATGTTGTTCGGACTTCAGGAACTGAGTTACAGGGAAAGATTAAACAGATTAGAACTTTGTTCCCTGGAACATAGAAAAATCAGAGAGATTTGATAGAGATAGAGTTATGAGGGGATAGACAGAGTAAATGTAGGTAGGCTTTTTCCACTGAGGGTAGGTAAGAAACAAACCAGAGGACATAGTTTAAGAGAGGAAAGGGGAAATGTTTAAGGGGAACTTCTTCACACAGAGAGTGGTGGGGGTGTGGAACAAGCTTCCAGCTGAAGTGGTGAATATGAGGTTAATTTTAACATTGAAGAGGAATTTGGACAGATACATGGATGGGAAAGGTATGGAGGGCTATGGACCAGGTGCAGGTCAGTGGGACTAGGCAAAAAAAAATGGTTTGGCACAGACTAGGGCTTGTTTCTGTGCTGTAATGTTCTATGGTTCTATGGTCAGTAAGTACCTGTCAAGAGAACACAGATCAAGCTATGTATGAGGTTGGTACCCATGTCATAGGGTATCTTTTAGGTAAACAAAAGATGATTTGAAGTCAGGCAGTATCATAATCATTTAATTTTGAACAAAATCCTACTGTGCTCAAAATAAAGCAGTGACATCAAAAAAAGGTACAATTGATTTTAATTGTCTTCAAGTTCTGAGGTGGTCAAAAGTAGAATCTGTTGAGGAAGAGAGATATCCATTGAGAATTAAGTGCCCTGATAATATTGAATTTGCGCCCTTAACTCTCGCACATGCGACAACCGAACTCCAATATGCGAACTTATCGTGGATGCGCCACCGAAGACACCTGCATGCCCACGGGAATCAAGATGTCCGTCCACACCCGATGAAGCCCAGGGTGCTGACTAATAAAGTAAGTATGCACATTTTAGCTCTTACAAGCCCTGTATCCCTGTTATAGTTTGTCAAATACAATATAAACCACATAAATTTTATATTTTTTCTTATTTTTTTTTTAAAATTTGGTCATATGTGCAGTTGGACATAAGTCACATAGGTTGCAAGTTGGGGAGTTCCTGTAATTTACATTGGTTTGCTGCCATGGAATTGTCTCCTTGCATTCTCTCAAATCTATTGGCTCTTCCTGCAGTCCACCAGTAGAAACCCAACTGAACTCATTCAACTTCGCTGCAGTTTCATGCCTCCTGCTACTACAATTACAAATCAGTCTTGTGTGCATTGGATTCAGAATTCTGGGTGGTTGTCAGGATTAGCCAAGCCAGGTGAAGATAAATAGCTTCTGCTTCAGAAATGGAGTTTTAGCAGTGATTTCTGCAGCTGGACTCAACTCTACAGCAAATTTCCTTTGTTTTTATATTATTTAAATTTAGACATACAACATAGTAACAGGTCCTTCCAGCCCATGAGCTCGTGCTGCCAAAATACCCCAATTAATCTACAACCTCCGTACATTTTGAAGGATGGGAGGAAACCAGAGTGCCTGGAAGAGACCAACACAGACACAGGGAGAATGTACAAACGCCGAGTCACTGGCGCTGTAATAGCGTTGTGCTAACCACTGTGTTAATCGTGTTGTAAAATCCTAGACTCCTTTTCATTTGCTGCTGACAATTAGATATCAATGAGGGAATTCTCCCTATACCCCCATCTCACAAACAATGATGGTTTCTTTGGAATACAATGGGAAATCCCTTGCATGATATTATCATGGAAGGGACAAATTGTGTTTGATCCAAAGAGGTTGAATCCCATTGAATGTGACCTTCCTTCCATGGAATATGGAGGCGACACACATCAAAAGAGCAACTTACTGAGAAGCTGTGTACAAGGAGTATAAATTTCACCAAATAAATAAATGGATGGCTTTGTCATCTACTGAGCCAATGGTTAGAGGACAATCATCTGAGATCACTTGAATGATTGTCATTCTAATATTTTGTGGGAGAAACTTAATTCAGATAACCATGATCTGTGTAATATCAATCAGGTTGATTTTTAGGTCAGCTTTGAATGTGAGTATCTGAATGGGGAAGTCATCACCTTTGAGTTCCCAGCAAGGAAGCAATGGGACGGTATTATCCAATGTTTTGGGATCATTTGCCCACCTCAGTGCTGAATAAATCATACAGTGCACAACGAGCAAGTTCCAAGATGAGGACTCTTAACGCACTGAACCCTTTTCCTATTTCACCCCCCTCGTGGGTGGAAGCAGAGCCAATATTGGGGGAGATAAAAGGAATTAATTCCCAGGTAGCATGATGCTTTCCATTTTCTATTTAGTGGTGAGGAATTTTGTATTCTGACGCTGAGTAAATATTAATATACCCGTGTTCCTCGTCCTGTGTTGGGTAAAGATCTCGGTGAGATCACCATCGCCAGCGATCATTGTTCTTTGGCGGGAAGGCAGGGAGCAACTGAATCATTATCATGTATCTCACTTGGTGGAGCAGGGAGGGAATCCAAGCCAGGGATTTGTAAGGGAGGGAGATGCCAAGCAGTTTGTGGCCAGAGGAATTTTGTTTAGTGTCGGAAGCCTGATCAAGGCTTTGGGCGTCAGACCATTTTGCTGGCCGAGGATTTCTACTTTTATTTTCGTAACTAAGGCCTCAATTCTGGAGGTTAGTAGTGTCAGAGAATTAGTGATTGAACCATCTGTGTCAGAGGGAGAAATGGTGCCACTTGGAGATGGTTCAAGAAATTACGGGTAAGTGCCTTAGTGGGCTCCCATTACAGAACAGTTCAGTGCAAGCATGGCTACTGCATGATTGACCAACGACAGTAGTTTCTCAGAACAAATGATTGATTTTTCTCTGTTAGTGAAAAAATATTCCACAGGAATGATACATGTGAATAAGCACCAAGAATATCCAAATAATTTGGCTGTTTTCATTCTGGGTAAAAGTCTATTTTCAATTGCACAGCACTAATGGGGGGGGGGGGGGGTCGGGAAGAATGCCCTGCAGCCAACTGATTCCTGAATAATCAATGAACCAAAGCCATGCCTTACTTTTTGTGTCCTATTCTTTTTATTTTTTTCAATAGTAATGCTGTAAAATTGTTATAATATGAATTTTTTTCTCTGGTGCTGCTGTTCTTCTTTGGCTTGGCTTCGCGGACGAAGATTTATGGACTAAATTTCTTCACTTGTTCATGACAATAAGTTTTGATTCTAACATAGAAAGCTGTACCCAATTGGATATCTAGAGTACTTTTCCCAATTTTTTGTCAGGACTCATTAAATCTGGTTTCAATGTCTCCCAATGCATTGCAAGAGAAGTTATTGCATTTTAACCCACATCTCTTCCCTCCAACTCCCTCGTGCCCTCTGAATCTTACACGGTCACATCCCCATTGTTGTACAATCTTCCTGTACTTATGCATTGGACACCTTCACCCCACCATCTCACCCCTGCAAGTAGTTATTGCTGACAAATTGGAGTTCTGGTGAATTAGAGAGGATAAACAAGGAGAAAGATCATACACTGGAGTCTTCATCGTCACAAGTACAACTGATAAGGTACAAATTAAATCTCTGCTGCTGCTTCTCCTAATTTGTTGGAGGAGAGGGACAATTTTTGCCCCTTGCAGAAAAGTGCTCTCATTTTGCTTACCATGTCAGCAAGCTTTTTTTAAAAGAACATTCTAATTTTGCCCATTGCATTTCTGAACCAGTTACATTTCTATTGACAAGTGTACTTGCTGACCATAGATGGTTTTATCTTTACTGACAGAAATTATTTAGAAACAGAACTAAAAGGAATTTGTTATTGAATTCTCTCTGTTGTTTATCTATTGATCAAAGGCTCATTATGTTGTTTTTAAATAAATTGTGGTAGCCAATGTAATAGCCACCTTTCCTGTGTATTTTTTTAAGGCTTGATTAGAATTGTAAGCTTCTAGATTGAGCATTTGATAATGAGCTATTCTTTCCAATTTACTTACACTGCTGCCACATTAATGGTGCCCAAGATTTCCAGAATTCCCATTGGTTTTAGTTTTATCACAGAGATTAACTAGATAAAGGGCATTGTCTCAACAAAATCTCCTCACATTCTTCTAAATTCCACTGCAGGCCAAGCTTCCTCAATCAAGATTGCTTATCCCAGAATCAATCTAGTGAATTTACAGTGCACTGACTCTAAGAGAACGAAGTCCTTTTTGTGTTACAGAGACTAAATTGGCATACATTACTACTGGTCTCATCAATACCTGTACAACCTCAGGAAGACTACTTCACTCTCAAACTCCCATCTCCTTGCAAATACTATTTGACTTCCAATTGGACAGAATACTGTTTGTGAATTGATGCACCAAAATCTTTTCAAACAGTAACATTTACTCCATATTCATTTAGAATTTAATTTTTATTTTTTAGACAAACAGCATGATAACAGGTCATTTTGGCCCACAAGTCTGTGCCACCCAATTTACACCCAATTAACTACACTCATGGTACGTTTTGAAAGGTGGGGAAAAACTGGAACCCCCGGGGAAAAACCCACGCAGACATGGGGAGAACGTACAAACTCTTTACAGACGTGCGGGATTTGAACCCTGGTCCCAATTGCTGGTGCAGTAAAGGCACTATGCTAACTGCTGCATCAACTATGCTGCCCCAAGAGTTTATAAAAGAATGGATCCCTAAGACCCTAGGATGTCCAGAACTACAGCAAGAAATGGAAATAGAAAGGGCACATAGAGTATTGGCCTCTAAACCACAACCACAACAAAAACCACGATCTATTGTAGTAAAATTCCTAAGATATACTACAAGAGAAAAGGTACTGGAGAAGACAATGGAAAAAGTAAGAGAGGGCAACAAACCACTGGAGTATAAAGGGCAAAAAATCTTCATTTATCCAGATATAAGCTTTGAACTCCTAAAGAAGAGAAAAGAGTTCAATACAGCAAAAGCGATTTTATGGAAGAAAGGATATAAATTTACACTGAAGCATCCTGCGGTATTGAAAATATTTATTCCAGGACAACAAAACAGACTGTTCTCGGATCCAGAAGAAGCACGAAAATTTGCAGAACAATTACAAAAATAGACTGAGGGATGAAGACGGGTAATGAGAGTAAAAATGATCACGATTGATATGTATGTGGGTAAAGACAAAAATAGACTGAGGGATGAAGACGGGTAATGAGGGTAAAAATGACCACGATTGATATGTATGCGGGTAAAGAGGTATAAGAGTGAATAGAGACAATGGGCATAAGTGAAAGTATCTGTAATTAGAGGAAAACATAGATAGTATAGACAAGAATTAATAAGGGAAGGTAATGGAATAGAGAGAATAAGGAGGGAATTAAAAGAGTGACCTTTGTGACATATGAAAAGAGAAATCTTTTCTGGGGGGGGCTGGGTGGGGGAAAAGAGCGGTCACTGCAAAATCAGTTGACGCTTGCGAGTGGATTCGCAAATCCAAATGGAGAGGGGAGATGTGGTTGTCCGACAAGGGATAAAGGACAACTCAGGAGGGGAAGGGGAGATTGGGGATAAAGAAGATAGAAATAGGAGAATAAGGAAAATGTTGGATGTTGTAGGAATGTTGTCTTGTAAAGAGTTGAAAATAAGAAAACAGAAATGGAAAAGGAGGAAAGGTAATGATGGAAAAACGGAAAGAGAAGATAAACAAAATATAAAATGGCTATGCTGAACTATATGACTTTAAATATTAATGGAATACATAACCAAATTAAAAGGAAGAAACTACTAAATTTACTGAAAAAGGAAAAAATAGATATAGCATTTGTCCAAGAAACACACTTAACTGAATTGGAGCACAAGAAATTAAAGAGAGATTGGGTAGGACATGTAACAGCAGCATCGTATAATTCAAAAGCAAGAGGAGTGGCTATATTAATTAGCAAAAATGTGCCATTTAAAATAGAAGAGGAAATAATAGATCCAGCAGGGAGATATGTTATGATAAAATGTCAGATATATTCGGAGCTTTGGAATCTACTTAATATATATTCACCTAACGAAGAAGATCAAAAGTTTCTGCAAGATATCTTTTTGAAGGTAGCTAATACGCAAGGGAACATACTAATAGGAGGGGATTTCAATCTGAATTTGGATCCAAATATGGATAAAACGGGGAAAAAAATTAACAGGAAGAACAAAGTAACCAAATTTATAATTAAATCAATGCAAGAAATGAAACTTGTGGACATATGGAGGAAACAAAACCCAAAAGAAAAGGAATACTCATACTACTTGACTAGACATAAAACATACTCAAGAATAGACCTATTTTTGTTATCAGCTAGTATGCAGGATAGAGTAAGAAAAACAGAATATAAAGCGAGAATGCTATCGGACCATTCACCCTTAATACTGACAGTAAAGCTAGAGGACATCCCTCCAAGAATGTATAGATGGAGATTAAACCCCATGCTACTTAAAAGACAGGATTTTAGAGAATTTATTGAAAAACAATTAAAAATGTACTTTGAAGTAAATACGGAATCAGTGGAAGATAAGTTTATACTATGGGACGCAATGAAAGCATTCATTAGAGGACAAATAATAAGTTATGCAACCAAGATGAAGAAGGACTATAATCAGGAAACAGAGCAGTTGGAAAGGGAAATAATAAACATAGAAAAAAAATTAGCAATAAAGGAAGATACAACCAAAAGAAGAGAATTGGTGGATAAAAAAATAAAATATGAAACATTACTAACATATAAGGTGGAGAAGAATATAATGAAGACAAAACAGAAATATTATGAACTAGGTGAAAAAACACACAAAATCTTAGCATGGCAGCTTAAGACAGAGCAAACTAAGAAAATGGTATTGGCAACAAGGAAAAAAGACAAACGAATTACATATAATCCGAAAGAAATTAAGGAAAACTTCAGAGAATTCTATGAACAATTATACCGAACTGAAAACGAAGGGAAAGAAGGGAAAATAGATGAATTTTTGACTAAAATTGAACTGCCAAAACTACAAATAGAGGAACAAAATAAATTAACAGAACCATTTGGAACAGTAGAAATACAAGAGATAATAAAAAAATTACCAAATAATAAGACACCAGGAGAGGATGGACTCCCAATAGAATTCTACAAAACATTTAAAGATCTAATAATACCGCCCCTCCTGGATGTAATCAACCAGATTGATGAGACACAAAACTTACCAGATTCATGTAAAACAGCAATAATTACAGTGATACTAAAACAAGGGAAAGATCCACTCTCACCAGTGTCATATAGACCAATATCTCTGCTAAACACAGATTATAAGATAATAGCTAAACTATTAGCAAACAGATTAGCAGAACAGGTACCAAAAATGGTAAATTTAGACCAAACTGGATTTATCAAAAAAAGACGCACAATAGACAATATTTGTAAATTTATTAGCTTAATTCATGCAGTAGAAGGAAATAAAGCACCGGCAGTAGCAGTTGCTTTAGACGCAGAGAAGGCCTTCGACAGAGTAGAATGGAATTACTTGTTCAAAGTATTGCAAAAATTCATTTTACCGGAGAAGTATATTAATTGGATTAAAGCATTATATAAGGGACCGTTAGCGAAAGTGACAGTAAATGGACATGCATCAAAGCAATTTAACTTAAGCAGGTCAACGCGGCAGGGATGCCCACTATCACCATTATTGTTTGCGCTAGCTAGAGAACCACTAGCAGAATCGATAAGAATAGATAATAATATAAAAGGAATAAAAATAAAAGACAGGGAATATAAAATCAGTCTATTTGCGGATGATGTGATAGTGTACTTAACAGAACCAGAACTATCAATAAAAGAACTGTATAAGAAATTGAAGGAATATGGAGAAGTGTCGGGATACAAGATAAACGTAAATAAAAGTGAAGCAATGCCTATGAATAACGCGGATTTCTCAAAATTTAAGGAGGAATCCCCATTCAGATGGCAAATGCAGGCAATAAGATACCTAGGTGTGCAAATAAACAAAAATCTAGGCCAATTATATAAACTCAATTACAATCCACTAATGAAAAAATTACAGGACGATTTAGAGCATCGGAAAGAGCTACCACTAACACTGATAGGAAGGATAAACTGTATTAAAATGAACATTTTTCCAAGGATACTATACTTATTTCAGGCATTGCCAATACAACTGACAGAAAAATTCTTCAAAGAGTTAAAGAAAATAATAAGGAAATTTTTATGGAGAGGGGGGAAACCGAGGATAGCACTAGATAAATTAACAGAATGGTATAAACAAGGAGGCTTACAATTGCCAAACTTCAAAAATTATTATAGAGCCGCACAATTAAGGTACCTATCAGATTTTTATCAAACAAGGGAAAAACCAGACTGGACGAGACTAGAATTAGATAAAATAGGGGAAAAGATACCTGAACACATATTATATAAATGGGACGAAAAATTGGTACAACATAGAACTTCTCCAGTATTACACCATCTCCTCAATATATGGAAGAAGATTCATGTAGAAAGAAATAAAACAAATTATCAAATACCAAAACTAATATTGACGCAAAATAAGCTACTCCCTTTTACAATAGACAACCTTTCCTTTAGAAAATGGGAAAAAAAAGGGATTAAAAGAATAGAAAATTGTTTTTCAGGAAGTAGATTCTTATCCTTTGAACAAATGAGAGATAAGTACAATATAACTGGAGATACAGCGCTGGCATATTACCAACTGAGATCCTACTTGAAAGATAAATTAGGAAGCAATTTGAGTTTACCAGAGGGAAGTAACCTTGAATATGTGATTACAGATACAATGTTAATCAAAAGATTTATAACAAATATGTATATTAAACTGCAAGAAAAGGAGAATGAGGAAACAAATGGTAAAACTAAACAAAAATGGGAACAAGATTTAAATATAAAGATAAAAAAGGAAACATGGGAGAAATTATGTTCTGGAACGATGAGAAATACAATAAATACGAGGCTGCGTATGATACAATATAATTGGTTACACAGACTATACATTACACCGCAAAAGTTAAATAAATGGGACCCAACAGTATCTGATAGATGTTTTCGATGTAAAAAAGAAATGGGAACAACAATTCATGCAATCTGGACATGTGAGAGAGTAGAAAAATTTTGGGATGATCTCAATCAGATATTAAATAAAATAACAGAAAACAATATACCAAAGAATCCAGAGATCTTTCTCCTAAGTAACATAAAAAATAAAGAATTTGGAATTGACTTGGAAGATGCACAAAAAAGATTTGTTAAGATAGCCCTAGCCGTAGCAAAAAAATGTATGATGTCAACCTGGAAATTGGAAGATAATTTGAAAATACAACAATGGTATATAGAAATGAATAAATGTATTCCATTAGAAAAAATAACATATAGTTTAAGAAATAATATTGAAATATTCAAACAAGTATGGGAGCCTTACATTAAATACAATAGCGAAAACCTACCGGGGACAAACATTACCTAAGTTGATGGAAGGAGAAGGAAAGAAAAGAATGGACTCTGTAGAATTTCTGGTGTATTTTTGTTGAATGACAACATTGTCTGACTGGCTTAATGCAACCTAGATTGTATACCTAAAATGGATGAGGGGGGCGGGTGGGGGGGTGGCTTGGGAGGAGGGAGGGGGGGAGAAAAAGTCACTGTAAATGTGTGAAAAAGAAAAGGTGTATATCATGGCTATTGTGATTTATGGTGTGAAAAATAAAAAATTAAAAAAAAACTATGCTGCCCCATAACATTTTAAAGACATTCTGCTTGTCCATTTCTCCTACCAAAATGAATAACAACTGGTTTTTAATAAGCCACTGTCTCCTTCTTGCCCCCTCATTCAAGCTCTTTGAAGATTTCTTGCATATTTTGCACTGTTCACTTTTCCACATATGCTTCCATTAACTGCAGATTTTTGCACATTACACTCTGTTCATCTAAAATTACTAATGAGTGTGCAGTTCTGATCACTGTGGCATCCCAAAAAAGTCTGACTACCTGAAAAGGACTCAGTAATTCCTTTGTCTGTTAAGTTAATACATTGCGACCAACCCAGAGAATTGTTATATGACAAATGTGCTTTGCAAATGCCAGTGGAACACAGTCGGTGGTTCTACCTTATGTACTCTTCTAGTTAATATCATTGAATATAATTTTTCTTTTATAAAGGGAGCCATGGTTTAGCTGTTACAGTGCTAGCAACCCGTGTTCAAATATAGTGATATCTGTAAGGAGTTTGCACGTTCTGAGTGGGTTTCTTCAAGGTGCTCTGATTTCCTCCCACCGTTCAAAACACACCAGTGGCCTGTACCATGCTGTATGTCTTTAAAAAAATGCTATCTCTGCTCAGTTATAGTACTTTCTAATTGCAGTACACAAAAGTGTTGGAGAAACTCAACCGGTCCGACAGCATCCATAGGAAGTAAAAAAAACAGTTGACATTTTGGGTCTGAAACCTTCCTCACGAGTGCCAAGGGCCCAGATCTAAACCATTTGTTATTCTTTACTTTTTATGGATGCTGCTAAATCTGCAGAGTTTATCCAGCATATTTGTTTATTGCACTCCACTAACCCAGCGCCTATAGATTTTCTTGTTTAACTCACTAATGGTTTCCAATATTCTCATAGGAACTGATGTCAAGTTAACACACAAAGTAGGTGCTTTCAAATTGCAGCACCTGGGTAGCCCTCCTGGGACTTGGGTGAGATTACTGGGTCGTGTGGGCAGGATGTACCTTTCAAGTAGCAGCCTAACCTACCAGTTAAATCGCCAACCCGATGATTTTATAGACATCCTGTCCTCGCATGGCATGGTGAGTGACGCGTCACACACTCACCAGAAGTACCACCGGAAGTCAAGACATGCAGTTCTAATGGCAGACGGGAAGGATGTCCAGATCCTGGCCATGAAACTCTGTGGTGCTGTAACACAGCAGGCAAGAATTTTTCAGGTGAATGCTGCAATCAGTTGAGGAACAGTAGCATATAAATGCTGCGCAAATGAAGAGAAGGCTGGAGGAGGATGAGGGTGATAGGTAGGCTGAGCTTGTCATATGGAGACCTAGGCTGCTGGCTTATGTGTGATTCTTTCAAAGCATGATTGACATTGGAGTGAAGAGGAGGATAGATAGAGCACAGGGGCCAGCACTGTGGGGGAACATTGAGTGTAAATTTGATGATGTGGAGTGGCTGGTGCATTTCTGAATATCAAATTGTGCCTTCATCTTCATATGTGACCTCCTCAAGCCAGATTTGAGGCATCAGGTGACAAACTTCAGAATACCTCTGGAACCTTGTGTCCGTCTTGATATTGCCTTGTAGTGGTATGCCACCCCATGTGAATATCACACCATTAGTGTTCCTTTCGGCGTTGGTTTACCCACTGCGTGGATGGTAGTGATGCAGATGACCCACGCCTTGAGGCCGACCCTTATGAGACGTTTCATTCAGCTACCAAGTGGAGCCCGCCTGCAGGATTTGCAGATAAAGAGTATCCAATGTGTGCTGGGGCTATCGACAACACACATATTCCCATAATTTCCCCACAAGTGGCCGAGTCAGCCTACTACAACCACAATGGGTGGCTCTCTGTAATTCTTCAAGCTGTCGTGAATCATGAATGCCGGTAAGGGAATTCCTCACTTTTTAAATAATTGTCTGCCTGTGGAAATAATTGCCCTCAGGTTTGCTTTCACTTCACAGATGTGGCTATTTGTTCCCACCAGAAGTAAGTATCTAAACCACATTGGACAGTATGTGGGCGAGGCTGAAACATATATATTGGGTCACTATGACACATGCACAAAGTGGTTTAAACTGTGTGTATGTAATAATCCACGGGAGAGCTGCAAGAGATGCTCACAGCTCTGTTTTGGACTACTTACAGGTATCCTTGCAAGTTGACGATGTTGAAATCCCAGCACATCTGGTCGTGGACCCTGCCTACCCCCTCAGGAATTGGCTAATGAAGGGGTTTGCACAGCATTGCATCCTCAGTCAGCAGAAGCAAAAATACAACCATCATCTGAGCTCGGCACGGATAGTGGTGGAGAATGCCTTTGTGTGGCTCAAGGGCTGCTGGATGCGTTTGAGCAAGCAGATGGACATTAACACGGTTATCGTTTCTGATGTTGTTATTGTCTGCTGTATCCTGCATAGGATTCTCCTTAATAGACTAATACCTAGTGTCGCCGAAAATGTCCTCCCAGAATCACAGTGTGGCTTTCGCGCAAACAGAGGAACTACTGACATGGTCTTTGCCCTCAGACAGCTCCAAGAAAAGTGCAGAGAACAAAACAAAGGACTCTACATCACCTTTGTTGACCTCACCAAAGCCTTCGACACCGTGAGCAGGAAAGGGCTTTGGCAAATACTAGAGCGCCTCGGATGCCCCCCACAAGTTCCTCAACATGGTTATCCAACTGCACGAAAACCAACAAGGTCGGGTCAGAGACAGCAATGAACTCTCCAAACCCTTCTCCATTGACAACGGCGTGAAGCAAGGCTGCGTCCTCGCACCAACCCTCTTTACTATCTTCTTCAGCATGATGCTGAAACAAGCCATGACAGACCTCAACAATGAAGACACTGTTTACATCCGGTACCGCACGGATGGCAGTCTCTTCAATCTGAGGCGCCTGCAAGCTCACACCAAGACACAAGAGCAACTTGTCCATGAACTACTCTTTGCAAACGATGCCGCTTTAGTTGCCCATTCAGAGCCAGCTCTCCAGCGCATGACGTCCTGTTTTGCGGAAACTGCCAAAATGTTTGGCCTGGAAGTCAGCTTGAAGAAAACTGAGGTCCTCCATCAGCCAGCTCCCCACCATGACTACCAACCCCCCCACATCTCCATCGGGCACACAGAACTCAAAACGGTCAACCAGCATTTTTGTTTTCTCATACCTCGGCTGCACCATTTCATCTGATGCAAGGATCGACAAAGAGATAGACAACAGACTCGCCAAGGCAAATAGCGCCTTCGGAAGACTACACAAAAGAGTCTGGAAAAACAACCACCTGAAGAAACACACAAAGATCAGCGTGTACAGAGCTGTTGTCATACCCACGCTCCTGTTCGGCTCCGAATCATGGGTCCTCTACCGGCATCACCTACGCTTCCATCAGCGCTGTCTCTGCTCCATCCTCAACATTCATTGGAATGACTTCATCACCAACATCGAAGTACTCGAGCTGGCAGAGTCCACAAGCATCAAATCCATGCTGCTGAAGACCCAACTGTGTGGGTCACGTCTCCAGAATGGAGGACCATCGCCTTCCCAAGATCGTGTTATATGGCGAGCTCTCCACTGGCCACCGAGACAGAGGTGCACCAAAGAAGAGGTACAAGGACTGCCTAAAGAAATCTCTTGGTGCCTGCCACATTGACCACCGCCAGTGGGCTGATATCACCTCCAACTGTGCATCTTGGCGCCTCACAGTTTGGTGGGCAGCAACCTCCTTTGAAGAAGACCGCAGAGCCCACCTCACTGACAAAAGACAAAGGAGGAAAAACCCAACACCCAACCAATTTTCCCTTGCAACCGCTGCAACCGTGCCTGCCTGTCCCGCATCGGACTTGTCAGTCACCAACGAGCCTGCAGCAGACGTGGACATACCCCTCCATAAATCTTCGTCCGCGAAGCAAAGCCAAAGAAGAAATCCTGCATAATAATAATAATATGTGAGATTAACAAGTGGGGTGCCTGCCTCTCTGGCACCTGGGCTGTCAACAGTCTCCAGACTATCCAAGTTCGTCATCAGGGAAAGAGGAGTTGCCAATGGGCTAACATCCCAAATCTTAAATGCCTGCTAATTATAGGGCCAGTCCAAGCACTCTTTGCCACTCCGACTATTGTGGTCATTAACCTACATAAATCTCTTGAGCAGGTTTTTCAGTTTGTTTACGACCTGCGTTTTGGTCTTCTCATACCCAGCCTCCCTCAGCTTGAGCACTATGAGGTCATGCATCTGACTATTTCTCACGGTGCGAGACAAATGCTGACAAACCTGGAATACTCCTTATGAAGAGCAGCTCCTTCATCTCTGCATCGAACCGCTGGCCAGCCAGTACTCAAAATTACAGAGTTGCCAATGGAAGGTGTTCTCTTTAAATATCAGAACAGATACTGCCAGACATCCAAGATGCTGTTTGAATGTCCCTTTTCCTGTACAAATCCATACAGGTCTCCAAATGAGTGAGTTGTGCAAGATGATCTGCAGACTCAACTCTGGAGGAACAGGCAGCATCTTAAAAGCTAAATAAACACCCTTTTTCTCTAAATAAGCACACAGTGTGATCACACAGTGCACACTTTACCAGACACAATCGCTACAGATGAAATGAAATAAAAATTCACCAACTAAAAGTGAACTAGAAACATTGTTGCTACCACATTTTAAAAAATCAGTTCATGAGCTTTCACTGCACACTTCTCTCTGCAATCGAACTTTGCACCAACGTGCTGCCTCGGTGATGCACACGCGCACACAAGCGCCAATGTCACCAGAATAACTGGGTCTGGGTAAGCTTTACTGGGTTCCCAGACCACTTCTGAGGTAGGTTTTGACTGGATTGACCTGGTTGGACCCTTTCAAATAGCTATGTACCTGGGTACCAACTGAGCAACCCAGTTAACCCCATTTTACAAAGGAGGAAAAACCCAACACCCAACCCCAACCAACCAATTTTCCCCTGCAGCCGCTGCAACCGTGTCTGCCTGTCCCGCATCGGACTTGTCAGCCACAAACGAGCCTGCAGCTGACGTGGACTTTTACCCCCTCCATAAATCTTCGTCCGCGAAGCCAAGCCAAAGAAGAAGAGAAAGAATAGTGCTGGATGAATTCAGTGGATCAGACTGCATCCATGGAAAGCAATAGGTGGGCTGAAAATCCTTCATCAAGAATGATGTCAAGGTAATCTGTTCAGAGTTTTCAATTTTCTGCCTGTTCCCTTCTGAAACAGTAGTGTTATATTTACGTCTTCACATTGTGGAACTATAATAAAATCCCAGCAATTGTGGAAAATCATCACTAATTCACCCCTCACCCATGTAGAACCCCTGAATTTAAGCTGCTGGGTCCAGAGGATTTATTTGGTTTTGGTCCCCTTAATTTATCTAGTGTTTTCTCTGTGTTATTGATTCAAATTTCTGTTTAAAATCTTGTTTTCTCTTTTATTTCTGTAACGTTTATTATGCCCTCTAATGCAGATACAAAATATTTGCTTAAAGTCTCAGCTTACTGACTCAGAGCTGAGACAACTTTGCACAGCGAACCAGCCATTACCACACCATCTGAGGAAATCTTTTACAAACTCCTTTCTGAATTCCTTCAGTTCAGCTCTCCCTATATCAACGCCCACACAACAACTGACCTTTTCACCGTGATACCTGAGTCACAGTGAGCAACAAGAGATATGGAAGTATTTTGGAGAATCCTGTCAACTGGAGGATTAGCTCAAGCCTGGCACTCTGTCAATGTACAATATCTACATTACAACGTGCATAAAGGGATAAAAAGCTATGCAATGAAAAAAAGGGAATGTGAATTCTATGAACACTCCAAACTTCCCCAATGACTTTCATTGTTACTCCAGGCTGATTTTTTCCTTCACAGAATGTTAGTTCTTGAGATTGAGCCATGGAACATAACCTTACGATCATATTTAAACAGTTTTTGTGTTTCAGCCACTTTTGTGATGAAATCTACTTTCAACTGTGGGTCCTAGCGGTGAAGAAGCATGTTGCTGAGCAATTGCTTCACTAGAATCAGAATTAGAATTGATTGTCATGAACAAGTCACAAAATTGAGGCAGCATCACAGTACAAATATTCATATGAACCACCTTTCTAACATTTTTTTTAAATGGTGCACAAAAGTCAAAGTAAGGCAGTGTCCTTAGTTCATTGATCATTCAGGAATCTGATGGCAGTGGGGAAGAAGTTCTCCTTATGCCGTTGACTCCTTGTTTTCAGGGTCCTGTGCCTTTTTCCCGATGGTAGCAGAATGAAGAGGGCATGGCCTGGGTGATGGGAGTCCTTGACCTTGAGGATAGAGGCTGCTTTCTTAAGACACCACCTCTTTGTAGCTGTCCTCAATGGAGTGAAGTCTGATTTCCATGATGTCGCAGGCTGAGTTAACAATCCTTTGGAGATTTTTCTTGTCCTGACAGTAATGCAACCTGCCAGTATACCTGTAAAAGTTTTTGGGAGTCTTCAATGACATACCAAATCTCGTCAAACACCTCACAGAGTATAGCCACTGGCGAGCCTTCTTCATGATTGCATCAACAGAGAGGCTCCAGGACAGATTCTCGGAGATGTTGACACCCAGGAGTTTGAAGTTCTTGATCCTCTCCACTACTAAGCCCTCGATGAAGATTGGTTTATGTTCTCCTGAAATCCAAAATCATCTCCTTTATTTTGATAATGTTGAGTGTAAGGGTTTTGGTGTAACACCATTCAATGAACTGATCTGTCTCCCTCCAATGCTTCCTCATGGCTGTTTGTGATTCTGCCGATAACTGTGACTTGGTCAGCAAACGTAGATGGCATTGGAATTGCCTGGCCACATTCCATGGGTGTATAGTGAGTAGGGCTAAGCTTGCATCCTTGAGGTGCGCTTGTGTTGATAAACAGTGAGGAGGAGACATTATTTCCAATTCGTACTGACTGTGGTCTTTCAATGGGGAAGTCAAGGATCCAGTTTCCGAAGGTGGGGGGTGTGCTCTAGGATTTTTGATGGAATTTTGGTATCTCAAGATTAAAATCTAGAAGTAGGTAGGGACCTGTATCTCCACTGAAAGAGCTTTAATAGAAGTTTTAATTCATTATAATGGCACAATGACAAAATTATATATATAGCACCTTGAACATTACAACATGTTTCACAAGTAAATTCATAATCCCTTGCTCAAGGCAATTACGTGGCTAGATTTAACAGCTTCTATGTTCTTTTTGCAGTACTTTTCCCTTCTTTTATTCTCTCCAGTCATGGTGCTCTTTCAAACGCCATGTCTCTACCAACATCAATAGAAATCTCAATAGTTAACCTGCTCATGAATTCTCACCTCTTGTGTGAAATTAGTTGAATTCTAGTTAGCAACTCTTCCAGCAGAAAATACAAACTCAAAGTAAAATTAACTTGGGCAGTCTCGCTGCTGATCTGCAACTGTTATGGATTTACTTCATCCAGTAGCTCCCAGTTAGTATCTCGCCCAAAAAGGCACAGCTAAAACAAATGGTTTTTTTTCCCCCTTGAGGTGAAAGGGCTCTTCTGATATTGGAATTGGAGTACACTTTTTGGGAGGAGAAAGTGGAATTTGTCTTTGCTTTGAACCAGTTTAGGAGATTGGGGAGGGCTGGCAAATGTATAGGGTTTGGGGCTTCACAGTACATGGAGTCAAATGGACAAGTTACTAACCATGAAGCCAATGTTTGTCTGTTTCCATTCTGCTATAGCTCATCAAATTATTATCCATGAATATCCTCCATCTGTGCTGGAAAGAAAAATAAAATCAGCCCATGGAGGATGGCATTCCCAGTAGTTACCTGCTTTTATTTTTTTACCAATTCTATTTAAAGAGGGCACCAAATGGACAGCTCAATATTCACATAAATAAATAAAAGAGCAACAATGATCATATTAATTGTAGTGATTATTTTAGGGATTCTGCCTTTGGCTGGAGGTGGCATTGACTGGTCACAGACACTAGCATTCAACTGCTAAAACCCTTGATTAAGTTCTCTGTGAACATGTCTATTTAAAGAGGAGGGTCTGGCAATAATCTCCAAACCCTGCATTTCAGTCAGTGTCTCTGAATCACAACAGAGAGCTATAGTACATACAGGGCTACCAGGGGGGAATAATCCAGTCTCTTCTTTTTACCCACCATACATATGAATGTGATGTTAAAGCTCACTTTGTTCTGCTCCTTTGTTCTCTTGAAATTACCTTCACCCAAAGCTATCAATAGCGGGAGCATGCACCCAGAGATAAGAATATTCAGATAAGCAATGACGAAAGCAAGCTTTTCACCAACTTCAGGGATTTACTCAGAATGCATATTTATTTATCACTAATAATTAATGGAAGCCTTGTTATTATCTTATGCACCTTTCATGCCCTTCAGACCAGGTGCTATAATATGCATGAGAGCTACTGACAAGACAATGTTAAGAGGATATCATTTAAGGTGAGAGGGCACGAGGAGGAGTTTAAAGAGATGTGCAAGATCAGGTTTTTTTTACACAGTAGGCGCCTGCTACAGGCTCCCATGTGTAGTGTCGGAAGAGGGGTGTTTAAGAGACTTTTAAGGTCATTTCATGTCAGGCCTCCATCTGAAGGCCGGCTACAAGAGCAGATCGAAACCTTAAAACTTACCTTTCAGACAGCAGCCTTCATATGGTGAGACGCCTCATAGCACCCTCTGGGTCTGATGGAGGCGGGGTGACTGGTGCCTTGCACCATCTGTCATAAATACACAGCAGAGCAATGGCTGTCTTCCCAACCCATAATTCCCCCACGCAGATGGAACCACTCTGTGCTTCCCAGAACAGTTCCAGCTGTGTGGGTAGGGAAGACAGCCATTGCTCTGTTACATTTTGAGCCACAGAGAGCGGCCCCGAAGGACGAAGCAGCCTGGTGAGGCTGTCGCAGCCCGCAACGGTCGCCTCCTGATGGCTCCCGCCGGCTCCTGCTGCCCCAACAGCCCCTGCTGTCCTGAATGTCCCCGCTGCTCCGACGGCTGCCGCCTGCCACCCCTGCCTTGAGGGGGTCATGGAGGGGGAGGGGTGAGTGGGGAGATGGATCGCGGGCTGACAGCATCATCAGCCTTTCTCCACCTTCACATCTCAACTTTTGCGCTACCTGAAATGGCTTTATGACTCAATGACACTGGCTGGAGAATAATTGTATTAACAGGTCCACATACAATTGTAGATCCACAAGAACAATAATGGCTATAACGTGAAATGGCTGAGGGATCATTACTAAATACAAGTCAGTGACATCCTGTGAATGAATGAAAAAAAGGTGCAGAAGGAACTAACATTGGAGATGCACACATGGTTCCAAAGGTTGTGGGCTATAGGAAGCACAGGGTGACACACATAGGCAGGAGCAAGGTTATAGATGGTTTAGATCACAAAGAATGCAATTTTAAAATCAAGGTGTTGCCAGACCAGGATACATGTAGAACAACAGATAGAGAAGCGATGAGTGAACTGGATTTAGTGAGAGTTGAATTGGATTTAGGCACAGAGTTTGAGATGAAAAGCACCACAGTCACTATTTGTGCCTGTTAAGAATTGACCCAAGTGAACATTCCAATTGAAAAAATGGACTGAGGACATTTAGTTTTGAATAGCAAGTGAAAAAGGGATGTGGGCAGCGATCAGATTTGCTCCAATTAGACAAGAGTATCACTGAATACATAACAGTTATGACTCAATTTTGAATCTGTACACAAAGAGATTTTGGAGTAAAATAGGACACAGATGGCTAGACATTGTAGTGCATCTAAATGGATGTGCTGGACAGGTATTTTAACAACAACTGGTTCTCAGTCATTGTTATGAGTTTAAATTACACACTTACTGCAAGTTCTTGGGTGCAACTGGAGAACATGAGAGAGAGGGTGTGAGGGAGAGGGAGAGAGAGAGACGTGGTATACATTACCAGTCAAAGCTGCTGGAACACTTAATGATACCCACAGGTGCTGGAGAAACTTAGCAGATCCTGCAGCATCCATAGAAGGCAAAGATATATAACCAATGTTTTGGCCTGAAACTTTGATTATATATCTTTGTCTCTTATAGATGCTGCATGACCTGCTGAGTTTCTCCAGCTCTTTTGTGTATTTACTACAATCACAGTCTGTAGACTTTCTTGTTTCACTGTTGGAACTTAGTTATTTGGCCCTAACAGAATCAAATTACAGTAGTCAGATCGTAGAAGAAGGGATGGCAAGGGGGTATTTTCTATCTGCAATGCGATGCAGGGTCAAGGAGGTGAGTGGGGTGTCTGAAAGGGTTCAGCAGCGACACTGCAAAGAATGTGTAGTGAATGGAACCTTGTGTTTGGGTATGGATTCAGATCAATTAGAACCTGGGGTTGGGATTAAGTGACATTTGGAAAGATCAGGGTCGACACTCAGAGTGGGAAATGGTGGTGGGGGGAGGGTGGTTGGGAGGAATAAAGAGAGTCTGAAAGGCTTGCTCCCTGGAATTGACAACAATCAGGTCAATGACTGGAGATGGTCATTGGGAGAACTGGAGCTTCAGGGAAATGGGAGGATTAGGGAAGTAGAGACTGGGGCCTCATGATTGACAGCAAGATTGAGTCAGGAAGGATGGCTGCTATATGAGAGGTTCTCCAAAGGATAAAGGCAAGTAAGTATGCTACATAAATTCCATCCATCCCTATTCTAACACCTATGCTTGTCATGGGAATACTCGGTGAGGATTGACCCAGGGCAAGCCAGTCTAAGATCCTTGCAATGGCCCAAAAGGAATTCTGCATGGAGAATGCTGCATTTGACTGAAATATAAAGATTGTTGCAGAGATGCAGGGGTGACTCAGCCCAGAAGGTACTTGGCCAAAATCCCAAGTGGTGAAAAATGACATGGAAATGCTTATTGTCAGGTTTAACTCCAGGGATTATTATTTTTCATTTGGATATCACTGAATGACATGTTGTGCAATATTGCAAGGCAAGTATCAGAGGTAGGGAGAACATTGAATCAAAAAGGCTGTATTTTGCATACTTACAAAATTACTTACAGACTAATGATGGTGAAGTTTTTGTACCTTTATCACATCAGCTGGATTTAAGAAATGGGTAGGTGAGCTCCTAACATCTTATGCACAATTGAATTAATTGTCAAGTTCTGTTGGGCCTCAATGCAGACAACTAAAGCTACCACCAATGATTGACTAACCATCACACTACAGATCAATTAAGGACAAATGGTCCACACACAATCAATGGGCAGCACAGTGGCACAGTTAGTAGAGCTCATGCCTCAAAGTTTCATTGACCTGGGTTCAGTTCTGACCTTCAGTGCTGTCATTGTGAAGTTTGCACATTCTGTGGCTACGTCAATTCCCCTGGTCATTCTAGTTCCCTCCCACATACAGTTTGGTATCCACTATAAATTGCCTTCGTGTGTTGCTATGCAGTGGAGGTGTGGAGGTGGGGCGGGGGGGGGGGGGGGGGGGGATGGGAAGGAGGTGTTTTTTTTTGAGAATATGTGGATCTTAAATTGTTGGAAAAATTAGTCAGGAATGGATTTTTTTTCTGTGAGCCAGCTTCAACTGGATCGGTGAACAGACCTCCTCTGTCATAAGGAAATAGTGTACATGTTAAGTATAGGATAGAGGAATTCTTAACTGCAATTAGTGCACACAAATTGGGTATGCATTTGTGATCCCTCATTTAATGTGAAGTTCATGAACATAAACTGCATAAAGATTGGTTGTTACTTAAGTTGCATTTCCCACTCCTGTGGTTTCTATCCCTCCAGCCCCATTCATTTGTAACTGTTGAGTCTTCTCATTCAGCAGCATGGTCCCAACTCTGACTTGCCTAGCTGTAAGGCCTAGAGATTGAATCCAGACGACTGATGAGCTCTGTGCACTTCCAGCCACTACTAGTGAGATTTATGCTCTACAAAGTACCACAATGAGCCCAAAGGAATGCAATAAAGTGAGGAGTGTGGAAGAGAGAGCATAAAATTACCACAGCATTATAGAGAATGTGCACATGTCTACATTTGGGAATAAGAATGATTTTATTTAAAGTGGTTTGATACAGTTAAAGGGAAAATTTATAATAACAATGCAATTGTGTTATAGAGCATGTTATGGCAAGAGTATTTATCAGAAGGAAGATATCAGTTTTTGGTAGACCACGATTGAAGTGATACAGAAGAATATAATATGAATCTTATTCAATAAAGGATCTTGGAATGAGACGATTGTGGAGAGGGCTGGCTAATGATATTAATGTATTACTACACATTTACTGTGATAGATAGTGATGTGTTAATGCTGTGGGTGGGAAAATATTTTATGAAGTGAGAGTGTTTCAGAAAAACTTGGGCAATGGACAGGTGGTTTTAGAAAAATTGTTATTAGGAGAACTATGTCAAAAATAGAACCATATCAAAGTTAGACATGGGAGTGTTATATTTCACTTTCACCTTTGGTTCTTGTAGTGATGAGCCATACTTATGCACGGATGACATGGGATTACTCTAAAAGCTTCCCAAGATAAATTGTTAAGTGTTGGCAGATTCTTTGAATAATGGAGATGCTACGATTCCAATTAATCCTCTATTCATTCGAGATCAAATACTTAGACAAAGATACATATCAGTTTTAGTATCATGTCTGAAAGTAGTTTCTAATTTTCTCCATTCTTGCTCTGGTATATTGAGATCACGGTTATGCTGGTTGAGACAGATATCACAGGTCTTCATCATAATTGTCATGGTGACCTGTCACCATTACTTCCCTTTCTTCATAGGCTGTCTTTCAGGGTGAAGAGGCCTTGCTTCTGCTCCAGTTCTGTAAGTTCTGATATGAGTGATGAAGCCAGAAAAGCCTCCACAGATTCTGCCACAGATGGGGCAGAGGAGCCTGTTGTGAGGTGGTGCCTTCTTCCAGTATTTGTGCTGGGCTTCTGGGTGATCCAAATGCATGGAAATGAGTCTCTCAAAGGCATCTTGAATGCTCCTTCTCCATTTGTGTACTCATGAGCTAGTGATTTCCAGAAACTTGAAATAAAAATGTTGGAAGAACTCATCCACTCAAGCAGCAAATGTGGAAAGAGCAGAAAAATTAGCATGTTGAGTGTAAGCCTGAACACGAACACCCAAAGGTACAAAAACAGCTTCTTCCCTTCCATCATCGAATTTCTGAATAAGCAATGAACCACAGACACCACTTAAAAAAAAGAGAAAATTTTAAAGATGAAATATAGCAATTTTTGCACTATTAATGCAAAATAATGCTTCCACAAAACAACAAATATCACACCACATGTTCTTGACAATAAATTTTGATTCTGAATGGTTAAATTCTTCCAACATTTGTTTTGGTTTCAAATTTCAGCATTTCCAGTTTTATTTGTTTTTTTGATTCCTCTCAGTTACTGAGAACATCCTTAGATCTTCTGTTCATCTTGTGTAATGTCTTTCCATGAAAGGATTCAAAATGTTATCTATTTTGGGAGCTTGGTGTCAGATATATATACTTAGGGCTGGGGATGTTGGTCTGGGAAATGTCACTGGCATTAGTTTACTTATTCTTTAGTGGATCTGGAGGATTTTGCAGGGATATTTCTCCAGTGCCTTGAAGTATTGGCTGTTGGTAGTGGAAATCTTAGAAGGGTATATACAAGAATATAGAAGGGTATATACAAGAATATAGAAGGGTGATCACAACTGCCTACTCTGTGTCTAGCTTGACATCCTGATCTCCAAGCAACTTTTCCTCAGTTGGTATAAAGCTGTGCTGGTGATTGAAAATGATAGTTAATCTCACCACTGTTATGTCTTTGCTGAGAGCTGGCTCCAAAGGTATTCAAAATGGTTCAAATTTTGTCAGCCTCACCATCTTTAATGTTGCAAACAAAAAGCAGATGCCTTGATGAAGGGCTCAAACCTGAAACATTGGTTCTGTACCTTTATCTTTTTTCTACAAAGGACAGTGTTTGACCTGCTGAGTTTCTCCAGCATTATGTTTTTACTTCAACCATGGTGTTTTCAGACTTTTTGTTTTATTCATGCTGCATTGAGAGCAGTGCAGTTCATGATAGAGTCTTAAACAGTACACAATCATCAATAGCTGACACGCTACACTCTGTTCTCGCCGCTGCCATCAGAAAAGAGGTGTAAGTACTGCAAAACTCGGACCACCAGGTTCAGGAACAGATGATACCCCTCCACCATCAAACTCCTCAAAGGCAAACTCAATCAGGGACCAATTTAAGGAACTCTTATTTTTGCACTTTATTTTTTTTCCATCTCTGTATTGCATAGTTTGTTTACTTTTCTTTATTTGTTTCATAGGTGGGTAGAGTAGTTTTTTTCTCCCCACTAACATTCTGCCATGCCTGCAGGAAATAGAATCTCAGGGTTATATGTGATTTCATGCATGTACTCTGACAATAAATCTGAAATCTGAATTAGATGTTGTACAATGGAGCCACTGAGTCAGTGAGTCACACAGCTCATCAACCCACCTTGTTCATACTGATCATAAAGCACCCAACTTTGAATATCATTGTTCTGAGTTCCTACCTAGGAATGTGTCGGAGTAAAAGTATTCTTTTGCAATGAGTGTAAGCCTAAAGATGAACACCCATGGACAAAAACAAATTCTTCCCTCCCACCATCAGATTTCGGAATGGACAACGACCCACAGACACCACCTCACTTTTTCATCTTTTTTTAAGATGCAACTTATAGCAATTTTTGCACCTGTAATGCACAGTAATACTGCCACAAAACAATGAATATCACGACACATGTTAATGACAATAAATTCTGATGCTCACTCAATGTGGTTTCACTTCTCATGGATCTCTGTATTGATGACTTGCTGTGTCATTCTTCTATGAACACAAATAACTCCAATTCATTGTGGCATTATCCACTGTGTTCAAAGCTGAGATTGATGGCTTGATTTTATTTCATGTTTTGCAGAATTCACAAACCAGTGAGAGGCATCCTTTCCCTTTAAATTTGACCATTGCACACAGTTCTGAATGATTGGGAGAGGGAAAGAGCAAAAGGCTCAGTTTTGGGCACTTTAAAGGTTAATCCAGCAGAAAACAATGCCAAAATCACTGAAAGAACATATCTACTGAGAGCTTTATGTTACAAAAATACCAGACTTTAACACTCTCACTCTCGTAGTTTTTCGACAAGGTTTACAATACTCAAGAGTTTTGATCCGTCAGAAGATTTGGCTAATAGTGTTAACTTGCTGCCTTGTACTGCCAGTAACATTTTCTGGCTGACTAGAATTCATTCACAATTCACAGAACTTGGCTTCATTCCTAACTTCACTCCATTTAGTCAAATCAACTATGGAAGCCAAAAGCTTTTCTCGAGATATTAACATCACTGGGGTCAACTATTGTAGCTCATTGAACTTGTATTTTAAAATCATTCTACAAAAGAGATAAGAACTGGTTATTTGAACAATAAGAAACTGCAGTAACAACTGCCACATGGGGAGAGAGGTGGCTGGTGTAATTGTTGACGTGTTTGTAGGATACAGTATGCAAGGAAAATTTTGAAATTTAATTGACTTAAAGTTTTTCAAATGAAGGTGAGATACAGTCATTGATCTCTCAAGATTGCTGCGCAGGTTGATAGGATAGTTAAGAAGGCCAATGGTACACTGGGCTTCGTTGGTCAAGGATTTGAGTTCAGGAGTCGTGATGTAATGTTGCAGCTTTACAAGTCTCTAGTGAGACCACACTTGGCATATTGTATTCAATTCTGGTCATCTCATTACAGGGAGGATATGGAAGGTCTGGAGAGGGTGCAGAGGAGATATACCAGGATGTTGTCTGAATGTGAAAATAGGTCTTATGAGGTAAGGTTAACAGAGCTAGGGCTTTTCTCTTTGGAGTGAAGGATGAGAAGTGACCTAATATAGGTCCATGAGATTGTAAGAGTCATGGATAAAGTTGACAGCCAGCACCCTTTTAACCAGGGTGGGAGAAGAAAGTGAAGGGAGGAAAGTTTAGGGGAGATATCAGGTGTGCTTTTTAAAAAAAAAACAGAGTTGTGGGTGCCAGGAATGCATTGCCAGGGGTTGTGGTGAAGGCTAGAACAACAGTGGGAATTAAGAGACTCTTAGACTGGCACATTGATGAAAGGAAAATAGAGGGTTATGAGGTAGGGAAGGTTTATATTTTATATATAGATAGATATGTTTTTGGAAGATAGATTGTGGGGTTTTTAGTTAGGTCACACACAGATACAAACACTTCAAAACAGATTTCATTTAAAATGATGGAGCTCTGCTTAAGCCAGACAGTCCAGGCTCCGATTGCCTTAGCAAAATCTTTGAAGAATGCCTATAGAGACTTCACAAGTAGGTGTTAATTGGACATGTTTTGGAGTAATGGATTATTGTTTTGGAAAGCAACAGATGAATGGAGTCAGAAATTGGGTCTGGTGCCACAGACTGAGTGCAGTTTGCTGTTCTAGGAGGGTAATGTGGTTTTGCAAGCAGAGAGAGTCAAAGAGGTTTTTTCTCAGAGTGAAAGCGAGAGCGATCAGTTCTACAGTTCAGTAGCAGCAGCTGGGACTGGAACAGGACAAGTGACTTTTGGAAGCTTGTTTGAAACCCCATTTTGGAAGACAGTTTGTGAGTTCTGACTTCAGCCTATTCAAAGCCCTTGTGGTCTATACAAGAGGAGATGGCTGGCTGTGTAGTGTTTCACCTGAGATAAGGGAAACAGAAAAGGAACTCAGTGATGACCTGAAGGAAAGAGGTTATCATCTGGAAAACCCTGATGGGGCAAGTTTCTTCGGCAAGACACTGAAGTGGCTGATCGGAAGGACTCAGTTTGTGTCCAATGAGCAACAAATTTTTCTTTGAAAACTGACAAGAACCTTCCTGAGTGGTAACATTTACCTTTCAAGCACCATAGCCTAGTGAAGATTCATAAATGTTAAATTCAGTTCACAGTATAAGAATAGCTGGTAACCAGTAAACTTGGAGGAGTGAAAAGTGAGATTGGACCGTGAATCAAAGAATTTTTCTGAACTTATACACACATTACATGCTTAGAATTGGAAGGGGGTTAAGTTAGGATAAGTTAATAGTAATAAGTTAAAGTTTTATCTTGTTTTTATGTTTAAAGAAAATTAAATGTAACTTTTGTTTAAGTAACCATTTGTCTTGATGAATTTCTATTGCTGCTGGGTTTTAGGGTCCACTAGGCCTGTCACAATTTTTTTGATAGGTTATAAGGGTTGGCACAACATTGTGGGCCAAAAGGTCTGTACTGTGCTATGTTCTAATCACTAAGTCCAGTTGGAAGAGGGTTAATCTGAGTTTCGTTCTATTTACTTCTTTCTCATACAGGGAAGTCTAGGATGCTGGGCCTGAGGTAAAGAGTACTAATGTGATTCAGTCCAACTAACTCAGTAAAAAGACAGCATTGGACTTGGTTCCTTCTGGTTTGAATGGCTTTGCATCACTCCAAAGGTCATAATCAGTGTATACGAACTTCAAAGATAAATGATTTCAGCAATCTCATTAGTGGAGTAATGGTTCTATATTGTATACAGTGCTGACATATCAGTCTTGGGGTAAAAATACATTGCTGGAAAAACACAGCAAAGATAAAGATATATAACCAACGTTTCAGGCTTGAGCAAGGTATGGACTAACCTTGGATGCCACATTTTGGTGTTTTACCCCTATCAGCCATGGGACATGAGAATATTCAGGGTAGGCTGTATCACTCCTCAAGCCTGGTCAGGAATGAATTCAGCCATATTGCTGTCCTGGGCCCATACAATAGTCTACCCAGGCCAGAATTTACATGGGTGGGTGCAGCTAATCTAACCAGCTGGCTTTCCACACTCTGAGTCCAGTAGCATGAATCAGACAGAGCCGCACTCAGAAATATGGAAGAGCTAAGCATGGATTTGAGCCAACCATGAAACAGCAACGCAATTTAAGCAATTTTAAATATCTTTCGATATTAATTGGAGTGAATATTTTTCTTTAAATTTGAGAAGTGTACACATGAATAATTTAAAACAGTAATCTAAAGCAAAATGATATTAAAAGACTTTCATTGCATCCAAAACCTTTGCCTTTCAAAATAGATTAAAATAAATTGAGTCTCAAATCCTATGCCAGAATTTAGGTGTCGACTCTTACCTCCCATCCCCTTCTCCATAATATTTGGAAATATCAGCAAGAACAAGCTCTGTCATTGGATGCCATAAGTACTTCTGAATCTGTAGTAGGTCCTCAACTATTGAAAATTACAATGCAATCATGAAATTAGACCTAATGGACATGGGTGTGATCTTAATCTATCGATTACGACTGAGATTGCTGATGTGTCTTATGTGGAATCTCCACTCATTACCACTGAGAGGAGCTTGGAAAGGCAGATAGGTGAGTTCTGAGGGGTCCTTCTGCTACTTACACTTGGCCTCTAGGTTTTCTTAAGGGAGAGACTCAAAGTACTTCACACTTTCCCAGATGCTATTCATTTGAGTGGTCTTGGGTCAGGATTCCCATGAGTTGGCTGATGTTATTGCAATTTTTTTGGAAGGATATATTCTACATGTCTTTGAAGTGATTCCTCTAGGCTCCCAGAAATCTCTTGATGCAACAGAGCCCAGGGTAGAGTCCTTACTAAGAGCATCTGATCTCAAGCATATGGATGATGTGCTACCCACCAAGCTGACTGAGTGTGATCAGAGCCTCACTGCTTGGGGTGGTGCACTGGGAGCCAATATTGGTATTGAACTGTCCTGTCAGAATTTTCCAGTAATGTGTCACCAGAGCTTTGAGTTTCCTGCCATAAATTGCAGGGGGAAATTCCTGCAGCTTAGATAGACCCTGGTTGCTGGCTTTGAGGTCTTGACTTCTGAAAGCTCTTTCATTAATAACCTAAGAATATGCTGACATTGGAGACCATGGTCAATCTACAGCTTAGTTCAATTCCAGCAGGGGGCTTTTCAGAGACAAGGTGAAGCACTCCACCAAGATAGGGTGTGAAGAGGATTTGTGCAATGACACAGCCTTGCTTGAGTCTAGTCTGCATGATGGATTGCAATGGACTTTTGGCTGTGAAGCAGCTGGAGGATGGGCTCAATGAGAAAAATTTGTCACATTTCATAAAGTGCAAATCAGAACAAAATGTAGGTTTACATCATTCAATGAAAACTTACATTTAGACAGGACCTGAGTTAAATATCTAAATCATTTAACAGGCATGGAATCAAAGTAACATTTTGGAAACAGGTTTTAAGGAGGAAAAGAATGTAATGACAGAATTCCAGATCTTTTAGCCTTGGCAGCTGAAGGAATGGTTGGAGAAATTAAAAGTAGGGAATGATTAAGAGACCAGAACTGTAGATGGCAGCCATCTCAGAGGGTAGCAGTGATGCAGGAGGTAATAGAATTAGTAAGGAGCTGGCTAGGGGTGGGATTGCTGCACTTATATTTAAGTTAGGTCTTGTACACATGGAAGTAATGAGCGAAGGGTGTAATGAGCAAATGAATTAATTTATGGGAGGTGAAGGTTGAGAAATGCTCGACCTGGAGATCCAAGGCATAAAGGAGGACATGGATGAACAAAACATTGATGAATTCAGGCAGTGTGTCCATTTACAGGGAGCACAACTGGTAAATCAGAATTTTTGAAAGGGGATTAAAAGGCTGTGGTGTGGGTGAGAGGATCAGAAATCTTTTTCTTTTCTTTGGTTTGGCTTCGCAGATGAAGATTTATGGAGGGGGTAAATGTCCACGTCAGCTGGAGGCTCGTTTGTGGCTGACAAGTCCAATGCGGGACAGGCAGACACGGTTGCAGCAGTTGCAAGGGAAAATTGGTTGGTTGGGGTTGGGTGTTGGATTTTTCCTCCTTTGTCTTTTGACAGTGAGGTGGGCTCTGTGGTCTTCTTCAAAGGAGGTTGCTGCCCGCCGAACTGTGAGGCGCCAAGATGCACGGTTTGAGGCAATATCAGCCCACTGGCGATGGTCAATGTGGCAGGCACCAAGAGCTTTCTTTAGGCAGTCCTTGTACCTCTTCTTTGGTACACCTCTGTCTCGGTGGCCTGTGTAGAGCTCGCCATATAACACGATCTTGGAAAGGCGATGGTCCTCCATTCTGGAGACGTGACCTACCCAGTGCAGTTTGATCGTCAGCAGCATGGATTTGATGCTGTTGGCCTCTGCCATCTCGAGTACTTCGATGTTGGAGATGAAGTCGCTCCAATGAATGTTGAGGATGGAGTGGAGATGACGCAGGTGGAAGCGTTCTAGGAGCTGTAGGTGATGCCGGTAAAGGACCCATGATTTGGAGCCGAACAGGAGTGTGGGTATGACAATGACTCTGTATATGCTAATCTTCATGAGGTTTTTCAGTTGGTTGTTTTTCCAGACTCTTTTGTGTAGTCTTCCAAAGGCGCTATTTGCCTTGGCGAGTCTGTTGTCTATCTCGTTGTCGATCCTTGCATCCGATGGAATGGTGCAGCCGAGATAGGTAAACTGGTTGACCGATTTGAGTTTTGTGTGCCAGATGGAGATGTGGGGGTGCTGGTAGTCATGGTGGGGAGCTGGCTGATGGAGGACCTCAGTTTTCTTCAGGCTGACTTCCAGGCCAAACATTTTGGCAGTTTCCGCAAAACAGGACGTCAAGCGCTGAAGAGCTGGCTCTGAATGGGCAACTAAAGCGGCATCGTCTGCAAAGAGTAGTTCACGGACAAGTTGCTCTTGTGTCTTGGTGTGAGCTTGCAGGCGTCTCAGATTGAAGAGACTGCCATCCGTGCGGTACCGGATGTAAACAGCATCTTCATTGTTGAGGTCTTTCATGGCTTGTTTCAGCATTATGCTGAAGAAGATTGAAAAGAGGGTTGGTGCGAGAACGCAGCCTTGCTTCACGCCATTGTTAATGGAGAAGGATTCAGAGAGCTCATTGCTGTATCTGACCCGACCCTGTTGGTTTTCGTGCAATTGGATAACTTTGGGGGCCATCCGAGGCGCTCTAGTATTTGCCAAAGCCCTTTCCTACTCACGGTGTCGAAGGCTTTGGTGAGGTCAACAAAGGTGATGTAGAGTCCTTTGTTTTGTTCTCTGCACTTTTCTTAGAGCTGTCTGAGGGCAAAGACCATGTCAGTAGTTCCTCTGTTTGCGCGAAAGCCGCACTGTGATTCTGGGAGGACATTTTCGGCGACACTAGGTATTATTCTATTTAGGAGAATCCTAGCGAAGATTTTGCTTGCAATGGAGAGCAGCATGATTCCCCTGTAGTTTGAGCAGTCTGATTTCTCGCCTTTGTTTTTGTACAGGGTGATGATGATGGCATCACGAAGGTCCTGAGGCAGCTTTCCTTGGTCCCAGCAGAGCTTGAAAAACTCATGCAGTTTGGCATGCAGAGTTTTGCCACCAGCCTTCCAGACCTCTGGGGGGATTCCATCCATACCTGCTGCTTTGCCACTTTTCAGTTGTTCAATTGCCTTATATGTCTCTTCACGGGTGAGGACCTCATCCAGCTCTAGCCTTAAGGGCTGTTGAGGGAGTTGGAGCAGGGCGAATTCTTGGACTGAGCGGTTGGCACTGAAAAGAGATTGGAAGTGTTCTGACCATCGGTTGAGGATGGAGATCTTGTCACTGAAGAGGACTTTGCCATCTGAGCTGCGCAGTGGGCTTTGGACTTGGGGTGAGGGGCTGTACACAGCCTTTAGAGCCTCGTAAAAAACCCTGAAGTCGCCAATCTCCGCGCTGAGCTGGGTTCGTTTGGCGAGGCTAGTCCACCACTCATTTTGGATCTCCCGGAGTTTGCGCTGAAGATGGCTGCATGCGAGACAGAAGGCTCGTTTCTTCTCTGGCCAGGACGGCTTTGCAAGGTGAGCCTGGTGGGCAGCTCACTTCTTTGCCAGCAGCTCCTGGATTTCCTGGTTGTTTTCGTTGAACCAGTCCTTGTTTTTCCTGGAGGAGAAGCCCAGTACCTCTTCAGTGGATTGCAGTATGGCCGTCTTCAGCTGAACCCAGAGGGTTTCAGGGGACAAAAATGCACCAAATTTTAACCATCAATTTTAAGAGGCAAAAGTAAAAACTGATGTTTTAATTTACAATGAGATTAATAACTTCATGAATCTTACCTTTTCCTACTTCTTCATTCTCCACGATCAGACTGAGTGCCTCAAATCTCACAGCCTACTTTATTATCATGAACATTTCAGAGAAACAATGGGGCCTACTTCAACCAAGGAAGAGCCAGCTCCAACTTCAAAATGAAACGAAGTGAATAGAATTGAACTGAGTGTTTGTAGAGACACTTTTATGTTGACAGTGTGCCATTAGCAGCAGGAGTGTGGTTTTCCTGGTGCCTATTCACACACTATACTATAAGCAAAGTGAATTCCACTCTTCTGACGCCACTAGAGACCCAATTTTCTCTTGGCTCCATGAATGAATATGAGATTTGAAAAAAAACAGGCAGTTCTTTCTTGTACCCTTTTAAAAGGCCAGAGAAGCATAAAAAGGGGGAAGAGGAAAGAACTTATGGTGAAGCTGTTTGCCACCTTCCCAATAATCATATTTTTGACAGTGTTTCAGATTTTGGCATCCTGTCTTTAGCAAGTGTTTATACAACTGAAGCAGAGCAACAGAAGCAGGAAGAACAAACCTGTTGAGAAGGAGAAGTAGAGGAGATGACCCGACAGGATGGTGACCATGGCAGAGAACCAGCGAAGAGCTCAATGGTGGAAGGACCCACACAGGCAGCAGGCGACTTGCAGTCAGGGGACACACACAGGCTGAGGGCTGCTGGAGACTGGTTTATGGGAACCAGGTATTCGAACTGGGATTCAAGAGGGTGTTAAGGTCAAGAAGAGCTCCTGAAGGGCCTCAGGCACTGTAGACTTCCTGATCATGTCAGAGGGAGTGGCACAGTTGGCATAGTGGTGAGTGCAACACAGTTACAGTGCCAACAACAGGAACCAGACCACGCACTGTCTGTCTGTAAGGAGTTGGTATGTACTCCCCATGTCTGCATGGGTTTCCTCTGAGTGCTCCAGTTTCCTGACTGTTCAAAATGTACTAGAAATTGTAAGTAAATTGGGTGTAAATGGGTGGCATGGGCTCATGGGCCAAATGTCCTGTTACCGTGCTGTATGTCAAAAAAAAAATTTAAATTAAAAAATATTATAAGGTTTGGATCTGGAGCTCAGGTTCCCAATGGATCAAACAAGAGTCTCTGCAGCTGTGGGTGCACTGAAGGCAAATCCACAGACACTCAGTGACTCTGAAGGAACTCTCTCTTACTTCTCTTTCTCTCTTACTGTAAGGGGCACTGATCAACACTAATGGCAACTCTTTGTCTACCTTATGGCAGCCAGAAGGCAATTTCATGTAATAATACATGTTCTGTACTATTACATGATAATAAAGGGATCTTGAAATACAGCAGCCATTGTGTCCATTTTGAAATGTGTGCTGCCTTATAAAATGGCCAGGGCTTTTTCCATTTTTCTGACCATATTTGTGGCTCAAAATATTCTGATGAGTAAAGCAAATAAGCAGGAAATTTCAGGTTGAGGAGCACCAGAGTCCTTGCATATGTCCACTTGTGAGCCTGGGCAACTTCAAACAAGGGATTGTTCCACCTCACCTGATGAGCATGCTTAGTGGAGCACATGTAGGAACAAGGATGGTTGCTGAGGTAGTCTATTGAAGCATGCCCTGGCAAGTTTTTAGGAGTCACTATCCCAGAGGATCTTCCCTGGGCCCCACACATGAATGGCTTTGTGAAGAAAGCACACCAGTGCCTCTACTTTCTCAGGAGTTTACGGAGGTTTGGTATGATATTGGAAACCCTGGCAAATTTCTACAGATGTATGGAGGAAAGCGTGCTGACTGGCTGCATCACGGTCTGGTACGAGGACACCAGTATTCCTGAGTGCAAAGAGCTGCAAAGTGGACATAGCCCAGGACCATCACAGGCAAATCCCTCCCCACTATTGAGAACATCTACAAGGAATGGAGAGTAGCAGCTTCATCAAGGATCCACACCACCCAGCCCATGCTCTGTTCTTGCTGCTACCATCAAGACTTACACCTCCAGGTTCAGGAACAGCTACTACCCCTCCACCATCAGACTCCTCTACAATAAACCCAATTAGGGACTCATTTAAGAATTTTTACTTTTGTTCTTTAATATTTTTAAAAAGAGATCTCTGTAGTCCTCAACTTACGACTGTGTTCCTTTCAGATCGACCAGTCAAATCTCAAAATGGACACAAATCTAAAATTCACTGTATCTATTTTATTGCTCATCAACCTTGTGAGAGTTGGCCATCCCTGCCATAGGCAGTGTTTTCCATAGACAGGCCCCTATTTTCACCCCAAAAGCACAATGTTATATATTTACATACATTTTTTTCTTCTTTTTTAAAAAAAAATTTGTTTGTGTGTATGGATGGCCATAAGTCACTTAGGTTGTAAGTTGTGGACTACCTATATTGCACAGTTCGATTACATTTCTTTATTTGTTTAGTTGTGTATGTTGAGTACAGTTTGTTTGCATTACCAATAAGCGTTCACTCAGCTTTGCCCATAGAATAAAGAATCTCAGGGCTGTTTGTGATGTCATGCATGTACTCTGACAATAATTCTGTAATCTGAAGAGTACAGTGGCTTCATGGAGAATATGGAGGGGCTGGGGTGAGAGAGTGGCAAATGGATGTCGAAGAGGTGGAGAAAAACAGCATGAGAAACAAACTCTAATGGAAAATACCAGTATCATCCAAAGATTTATGGAAGCTGGCTCAAAATAGTCTCAAAGAAGGAGTGATGTGCATTACAGGTGAAAGCCAAACACTTGGGAAATTTCTGGAGGTTTCCCCCAGCATTAGAAGTTTTCACTATCCAGTTCCCACAACATGCCTGTAAACACAGCTGCAAGATGTCCTCATCAAATGGATTATTTTTCTATGCCAGTTTCCCACATCCATCAATGTGTTTCAATCACATTCACTCTCAGGTTCTCAGCCTCAAGAACTAACCCCCCACCACCCACATATGCACTACTCACATATATCAAAGCCTTGCTTATCAGCTTCAGAGCCAGGATCCTTGATTGCAAACATTCTGACTACAACATGACAACCTTGGAAAGTCTGCTGAATAAAAGCAAAATGCAAACAACTGCCCAATAACACAGAATCCTGATTCTTCTTATCAACCTAACACAAACACAACACAAGGCTATCTCATTCAGCTTCAACCTTTCCCTCTCAGCTCTGGTATCAAACACAAAATGAATTCCAATGATCCCTCCAGGATGTATAGTAACAGACCAGCATAAATACATGGGACCAATGCAGCCAGCTGTACCGTGGAACAGATTTTTCCATGTGTATCAAAAATTTGATACTATTACAATGCTGCTCCAGTGAATAATGCAGTGAAGCTGAATGTTATTGAGTTATTGCTAAAATACACTGACTACAGCATTTGGCCCAATTAGTGATCTGCCGATCATAGAAATAATATAATCCTCTGGTAAAGTTGGGCTACAGTGGCTCTAACTGGATTAAACAGGATTTTATTTTTGTCTGGCAGCTTCCATCTGAAAAATATGCAAGTAATCACATTTCTTTCTGATTTGGTTCTCTACGAATTGCCTCTCCTATAATATCCCCAGTTTTAAAAGGGTGCACTTATTTGTTTATTAAGGTTGAACATAGGGTATTGCAGTATTTCATTGTTATGGAGAAAACCAGAACAGATACTGTTTTCACCTGCCATGCATTCAACAACAATCTGTCTCCAGATTGTTCCTTTCTTTACCTGTCCTCTTCCCTGGATTGGTCTTCAGACATCTTTAAATACAAAAGATACAGAGTTGATATGGGTTAGTCACTCACTGCCAGCTCTAGATCAGAAACATTAGGTGCTGATCGTGTCTGAAAAAACTCCTCACTCTACAAATATTAATCTAGAACGTAAAGGCAACTACTGGCTACCTTTTAACCACAGACAACCTTCCTCGAAAAGCCCTCTCCCAATTCTCCTCTGGACTCACATGAAAGGAACTCATGATTTTGTTTGCAGTCATATCAAGTTAATCATATAAATCCCTCTAGCTCCTTTATTCCATCCACAACCCCACCAGGCCATACCTTAAGTTTCCCAGCAATTTCCCTCTTATTTCATGCTAAGTTCTTCTGACCTTATTGTTAATATCTACCTCCTGCCCCCTGACAATAGTCCTTCCTAGATTGGCTGTTTATTCTAATAGCTCCTACTTTTCAGTGTTGTTCTCTTTTCTTTTGAATCTGTCACCACCTCCCATTTCTCAATCAATCTTTGGCTCCTGCCATCATAATACCAACTGCTTCCCCCTTCGTCCTCACCACCACCCCACCCTTTCCTTTTAAAAGCATCTCAGTTTCTTTAAATTTTTAATTTAAAAAAATTCAGACATACAGCACGGTAACAGGATATTTTGGCCCATGAGTTTGTACCACCCAATTAAACTACACCCCCTGTATATTTTGAACGGTGGGAGGAAACCAGAGCCCCCGGGAAAAACCCATGCAGACACAGGGAGAACATACAAACTCCTTACAGACAGTGCGGGATTCAAACTTAGTCTGGTCCCGATCGCTGGCGCTGTAAAGGCGTTGAACTAACTGCTACGCCAACCTTGCTGCCCATGCTCATCTTTGATCTCCATCTTCCTCTGCAATCAGGTTTATGCTACCAAAATCCCATGACACCCTGGAAAGGTAAACTATTTGCAACCTGTCACCAGTTTATGACATTTAGGAAGATGAAATCTATTGAAGTTATTTCCAAAGCTCCTTGCTCAAGCCACATTTTCCATTTCACTAAATGACAAGAAAGATTTACATTTGAACTAACATTTAATTGCTTTTATTTAAAATTATTTGCCTCAAGATTAAATTTCATGGCATTGTTCATATTAGTTTTTTTTGCCTTACCAATTAGTTGCAATTCTTGCATGCCCATAGAATAAAGAATCTCAAGGTTTTATGTGATATCATGTATGCACTCTGACAATAAATCTGAAATCAGTGCCACATGTTGGAAAATGGAACTTGCAGACCTACAGTGGATTGCTTCTGACAATTCTGAATCTGTGGTGTTCCCAATCTCAACCAATGATTTGTATGAGGAAATCAAGTGTAATCTATCCAAACCTGCTGTTGATACAAATCTGGGTGGCAACACGAATTGTGATGAAGATGAAGAAAAGGCTTCGGGAGGATAGAAACAGATTAAATTAAAGGGCTAGAATATTGCAAGTGGAATATCATAGAAAAATTTAAGGTAAATCACTTTGGTTTAAAAAACCCAGCAGAATACCATGCCATTCTATTTTTTTTCAATGGTGAATTATTGAAAGCTATCAGTATTTAAAGAGGTTTGAGTGTCCTTGTACATAGATCACTGAATGATATGCAACAGCTGCAATTGATTAGCAAGGTAAACAATAGATTGGCATTTATTTCAAGAGGATTTGAGTGCAATTGTATTGATAGGTTGTCCTATCAAGAGAGGCTAGGTCGGTTATCCTTTTTAGAGAGATTAGTCAGTTTGGGTCTGTTTTCCTTGGAGCTTATAAGAACATGGGGTTACTTTAGTCATATGCAGGTAGACTCTGACTTAGATGAGGTTCAGTTCTGGGACTCCCATCAGAAGCCGAAAATATTGTAAGGAGAAAAATCACCAGAACAGTGTCACTAATGGAACCATCGTAACTTTGAGAAAAATCATATGTCAGACCATCGTAAGTAGGGGTCTATCTGTATTTAGATCATCAGGGAGGTTGACAGGAATATTTTCGCTTTTGGGAGAGTCAAGAACAAGGGGAAGTAGCTCAAAGATAAAGGGTCAGTCACTTAAAGCTGAGGTGGCCAGAAATTTCTTCTCTCAGAGGGCAGGGAACCTCTGAAATATTCTGCCCCCAAGAGTGTGGAAGCCAGATCATTAAGTATATTTACGGTGGAGAGAAATAAATATTTGCAAGATCAGGAAATTGAAATTCATGAGAAATTGACACTGAAGAAGAGTTGAGGCTGGTATAGATCATTCAAGGTGCTGGTGAATGGCAGGGCAGGCTTGAAGGTCCTGGTGGCCTGGTTCTATCTTGATTGTGAACCTGAGTACAGACGTCTTCCTGACATTATAAAGAGTATTGTGTCGTCTCACCAACCAAGGAAGGATATATTTCTGAAAGAGGGAGCGCAGTAATGGTTCACTGGAGTGACTGTTGTTAAGTGGGGGATTATGGTATGAGGGGCAATCAGCGGCCTCGGCCTATGCTCCCTAGAGTTTAGAAGAATGAAATGTAATCTCACAGAAATATTTAAGATTCATGCTGATAATTTATCCTTCTGGGATGTGTAGAATTGGGTGGGGGTGGGGGGGATGTTTAGTCACAGTTTCAAAATAAGGGATTAGCTTTATAGAGCTGCAACGAGAAGATGTTTCTGTCATAGTTGGTGAATCTTTGTTCCTCTTTACCAAAGACAGCTGTGGGGACTCAGTTTCTGAATATATTCAGAAGAAATTTTGATGGATATTTGGGAAATCAAGGGATCTGAGCTTATTGAATATTGAAGCAGCTGTGAAGGGCCAATGGCCTACTCCTGCTTCCATTTCTTATGATTTTGTATTGAAGGGAGCGCTTTCTGAAGTAAGTCGTGCTTGCATGTCTGACATGATTTCCTTGATAGGCACACTTTAAATTAAATTATTCACCATGCAACAAGTCTTTAGGGGCAGTGCAGGGGAGTTTAGACCAAGATGTCATTTTGGTGACCATCATTCCTGCTGGGTTGCAAGTCAGCAGAGGTAAGGCCATGCTCATATTTTTCCTCAACCACCAATGATAACAACCAGTCCTCATCCACTGATAACCATTCTCTCTACCATGTGAGGACTCAATGCTCTGAGGTACCATCCCAATCCAACAAGACCCCAATCCACTGATCCTGGGCCCAACCTTCCTCCACCCTCCCAGAAGCACAGGTCCTGAATTTTCTGCCAACCAATTATATCATCTGCCAACCTTATGGCTAGCCCTGGCCCCAACCTTCCCCGTCCACTCTTTTTCCTCTCGACTCTGTCGGCCCAGTGACCTGCACTCCTGAGAGACTCCGAGGTCTCCATCTCTCTGGACTGGGCACAACCTCATCACAGCTCTCCATCTTGTCCACTTGGCTGATTGCTATTTCTGACCTCAGGCTCAATCGGCCCAATGATCACCAGCTCTTTCTTTCCACTGACCTTAGTTCCAGGCCACACATTCAGTTTCTTGTTCACTCATTTAACCTGTTTATAATCCTTTAGACTTTATGCCCTATCCTCATAGCTTATTTTCCAGACAAAATTTGGGTTGCCAGCACAGCCAAACCGAAAGTGACTCATTTATTCCTTGTTCCTCCTTTCTGTTTCTTGACCAATCCTTGTGGTTTAATTGCTGTTTTCTACTGATTCTAATTCTTGTTTTTCTGAGTCAATATTATTCCTTACCGTTGGCCCTGTTTCATTTTCCATTATTAGTGCCAAGTCCCACACATTTCCATCCTTTTGTCCAGTTTTCTGGAATGTTTAACTAACAACCTTGGGCATCACAGTCACATCCCTAATAGAGTTACCGTAATACATTTGCTTTTTTTGTGACATAATTAGACTATAATTTCACAGATGACTCATATTCAAACTCAGTGCCTTTAATTCCAACCTTATCATTTTACTTGATTTGACTTTCTTCAGTGATTCTCTTTAATTGTAAAGTCTCAAATCTATCCTGTAGCAAGTATCTTTTTTTTCCATAGCCTTGACTTCTCTTTAAATCCATAGCATTTTCTCAATTCAATATGGTCCTCGTTTATCTTTATTTCATTTTAACAACCTATCGACAACCCTGCTTAATCAAGTAGCCAGATTGTTGCTAAAAATACCTTGAAGAAAGGTTCAAGCTCCAAACATTGGTTATATATCTTTGCCTCCTTAGGATGTTGTGTGACCTGCTGAGTTTCTCCAACATTTTTGAGTTTTCACTACTATTACGAGGTCCCATTTTAGTAAAATTGGATTATCTCTGCAAGGGATAGTACAAGACAGGAGGAACCGAATGGTCACAGTTAACATTTAACTTTTCACACAAAGCACAACACAAGTCACAGCCTAGCAATAATTCGATATATTGGAAGAAATGAGAGGTTTGTCAGAATCAGTCCCAGATTTCGATACATTTGCAAAGACATTGCGGCCTAATTTGGAGTTCTGTGTGCAGTTCTGGTCGCCTAATTATAGGAAGGATATAAACAGAGTGGAGAGAGTGCAGAGAAGGTTTACCAGACTGTTACCTGGGTTTAAGCATCTAGAGTACAGGGAGAGATTGGACAGATTAGGTCTTTATTCTTTGGAGCGTAGAAGGTTGAGAGGGGATTTGATAGAAGTATTTAAGATTATGAAAGGGATAGACAGAGTGGATGTGGATAGACTATTTCCGTTAAGAGGAGGAAAGATTAAAACAAGAGGACATGAGTTAAGAATTAAGGGGCAGAGGTTTAGAGGTAACATGAGGGGGAACTTCTTTACTCAGAGAGTGGTAGCCGTGTGGAATGATCTTCCGGGAGAAATAGTGGCGGCGGAGTCAATTGTATTATTTAAGAAAAGGTTGGACAGGTCTATGGATGAGAAGAAGATGGAGGGTTATGGGCATTGTGCAGGGAGGTGGGACTAGAAAGGGGTGTTTGGTTCGGTGCGGACTAGAAGGGCCTAATGGCCTGTTTCCGTGCTGTAATTGTTATGTTATGTTATTTTGCAGGGGAGAACCATTCCGACTGCTAAAGAGAAAGCAGCTTTTTGAAGCAGCTCTTGTGGCCAGCCAATTTTGTGGAATTGAGAACAAAGCCTGCTCTGTGAATTACTGGGCCTTTTCGATGGATTGACCTGTGCGCCAGGAGGGTCTTTTTAGGAAGCAAAGTGCTTCATTTTGATTGTGACCAACAGTGGAGGTCACTTGGAGAACTTCTTCATTTTAAGTGTGACTAACAGTGAAATGATTTGGAGAGACCAGTGCCAATGTCTTGGAAGCTTCATGGAGGCCGTCCAATTCGAGCCTTCCCTGCAAAAGAACCAGGAGTGTTATGACCAAAGCTCGTGTGGATGGACATTTCTTCAAAGGCAATGCAAGAAGAATTCATGAGTCTGTAGCAGCGACAACCCCCGTCTTCCCATCAGTTCAACATTAATTCTGGGCATCAAATTTCAAAAGCCTACGCTTCAACACTGAATTTGAAAGACTGAACTTTGAAGTAACTTTCTAGATTTTGGCTTGGCTGTAATGGGTTAGGGTACATCACACACACACCTACACTAGTACACCTGCACATAGTTGGGGATAGATTTAGTGTTAAGGATAGCTTAAGAGTTAAGACTATAGTTTAAGAGTAAGAAATAAAATCAGTGTTTTAAAATTAAACACTGTCTGGTTCATTGTCTATTGCTGCTCGTTACACGCAGTTCATAACACTACATTCAGTGTGTGTCTGCAGACTTTTATCTTTCACCTAGCCAGATCATTGTTTTCAACCAGGTATGAACCAAATTCTGTCCAGAATTGGTTCCAGTGCTCCACAAGTTCAAAGTGATATCCTTCCATGCCATACTTTGTGCTACATATTCAATTCTCAGTTCTCAAATCTTTAATCTTGCTGGTCAGTTCAACCCTACTAAATGTGGCCTGTGGCTCAGGTAACAATCCACAGAACATGAATGAATAGTTCAGCATTTTAACTTTGATATTCAAGATTTCCCAGCAGAACCTTGGTTCTAGCTCATATTCCTGCTTGGGCCTTTGTTCCTCCCCCCATTCCATTTTTTTTTCCCATCTATAGGGAGATGCTTTTAACTCTGGCACTAGCCAAAAGCAGCCTTTTGATCTCCTGATCATGGTGGCAGAGAATTCCACCCTGTCTGTATTGACTTGGCTATTACCAAGTTCCCTCTTAATCCACTCCGTTAAATGTCTTTTTGTACCATGTGCTGCAGTCCGATTGCTCACTCTCATTGCTGGCTTTGCTTTCATCCACCAACCATGTGTTGGACAAGGTCAAAGGCCAAGGCTCCTGCATCACAACATTCTGCGTTTCCACTTCTGCCAGATTTTCAATCATATCCTACTGTATCTAGCTCCTGCCACAATTGGATCTTCTGCTTCCTAGATAAAGTAATGCAGGTAACCCTTCCCTTTGTAATTCGCAGGAAAGTCTGCACATGAAACTCCAGCTCAGCAACCAAGTCATCCAAGATTATCCAATGTCACAGTTCAAATGCATCTGTTAACTCTGCCAATTATATAATCCATCTTCTCTTGTGCTGCTTCTTTTAACATGCCAGTTGTCCTACAATTCAGAGCTCTTAACAGTGCATGCATATTACTGTCGCATGATCAGCAGTTTCACCTGCTCACATGGCTATTAACTCCACCTGAAATTTCCTGACATCTACTCACACTGGGGATAATTTACAGTCATCTTTTAATCTGTTAATATCTTTGGAACATGGTAGGAAACCCCTGCAAACTCCACATGGACAACACCCAAGGTCACTCAAGGTGAACCTGGGATCATTGAATCATCCAGCAGCAATACTAATTGCAGCACCACTGGGTCTCTCAAGATCCTTTCACACTTGCCAGTGATCCCAGGAGGCAAACACCAATTGGCCTTTAAAGTGGCAAATGTGAAAGCAAAATCTGATCAACGCCGACGTCAGATGATGTCATCTCATGCCGGGGATTGCCGGCCTCGACCCCTAGTACAATCCCCAGCATCTGCAGACACTGATGTTGAGATCAGGCAAGTGTGAAACTGGCAATTGCATTGCAGGCACTTCCTATTAAAGGTAGAACAGACCAAACACCAGGGATAAACCCTTGCATTTAGTGTCCCAGTTAGGAGTGGTCCAGTGTGAAAGGGCAAAACCCCATTCCTATCCCAGACATTGAACAGCCGATTTACTGGGATGCGAGTATGAAAGGGGCTTCAGCAATGTGAAGACATTCCAGCTGCAAATGGTCAAAGAGTGGGAAATGATGCCGGGAGCTTTCCTGGTTTGTACCATGCACAGCAAAGATGCTGAGAGAAATATGCAGGCCTTGATTATACTTCAGAAGTCAAATACAAAGAATTATAGACAACATGGTTACAAAACTGTAATCTTTTAAGGTAACATCATAAACTATGATATCAGAGAGCAAACATCACCTTAATGCAAGAATGAGATAGGCCAAGCCATACAACATTGACCCTTGGAGCAGGAACACCTGCCGTTGATTTCAGGCTGATGACTAGGTCCATTAACTAAATACAATCAGTACAGTATTACAAATGTATTTTAGCCATAATGTCTGAATATTTAAATCACAATTTGAACATTGACCTAATTAATTAAAGGTCCCCTGAAAAATCAATGCCTAAAAGTGCATTATCATTTATATATAAACTTCTAGAAACAATACTTTCCTAACGTACAACAGCGCCATTAGTTAATGAATAGCTTTTGTTTAAGTACTTTATTGTTTCACTGTTGACTTGGTACTGGTTTATAATCAATTACAAACTTCATCATAATCAGTAGGGCACAAATCCAAAGACAGCCAGCAATAAATAGCAGAACACAAAGTCTCATTGCAAACCCACAAGGACCTCAAAACTCACTCCAGAGTGCCTCCTGTAAAAACATAGTTCCTCATCAGTTTATAAACTAATGTAGAAGGCCAGTTGTATTAACACAAAGATCTGGTCCCACTGCAATTCACCTATTGTCACAATTGCTCTACAAAAACGGCAATTCATACATACGACTGCCCTTCATCAACCACAGCTCAGCCTTCAATAACATTGTTCTCTTAGTGCTGGTCAAGAACATACAAACTTTAGGCCTCTGTACCCCCCTCTCCAAATGGACCCTTGACTTTCTCATCGAAAGACCACAGTCAGTACGAATTGGAAACAATGTCTCCTCCTCACTGATCATCAACACAGGCGCACCTCAAGGTTGTGTACTTAGCCCACTGCTCTACTCATTATACACCCATGACTGTGTGCCAGGCACAATTCCAATACCATCTACAAGTTTGCTGATGACCCCACAGTTGTCAGTAGAATCACAAATGGCAATGAGGAAGCATACAGGAGGGAGCTAGATCAGTTGAATGATGAAATGATAACAACTTTGAACTTGACATCAATGAAACCAAGGAGATGATTGTGGACTTCAGGAGGAAGCCAGCGGAACACAACCCAGTCTTCATTGAGAACTCAGTGGTGGAGAGGATGATGAACTTCAAATTCCTGGGTGTCAACATCTCCAAGGATCAGTCCTGGAGCCTCCACATTGATGCAATCACAAAGAAGGCTTGCCAGCAGCTATACTTTGTGAGGTGTCTGAGAAGATTTGATATGTCACCGAAGACTCTCATAAACTTCCATAGGTGCACCATGGAGAGCATTCTGGCAGGCTGCATCACTGCCTGGTATGGAGGGGCCAACTCTCAGGACAAGAATAAACTCCAGAAGGTTGTTAACTCAGCCTACGACATCACAGGAACCAGACTTCACTCCATCGAGGACACCTACATGAAACGATGTCTTAAAAAGCAGCCTCTATCCTCAAAGACCCCCACCACCCAGGACATGCCCTCTTCACTCTGTTACCATCGATAAAGAATGGGGGTGTATTCCCAGGGTAAGGGGAAGCACCCAACTTTGCATTGTTGTATAATAAATGTTCTTTGTTCTCAATTTTTGTCTCAAGCAATTTCTGTTTCTAACAAATGGGGGCTCGTCCGGGATCCCACTCCCTCCACTGACAGTGCCCGACGACGGGGGTAGGTGCACCCCAGCTGATTCAGCTGGACTCACGGACGAAGGGTGACTGGTCAGTGGATCAAGCGAGTGATATCCAAGAGGCATTGAGAACAAACAACGAGAGGAAGTTAAGGAAGCGCGCTAGAGCTTGCTACTGGAACTCGTTCCGGGAGGAGTCACGTGATGGAGTAGTGGCCGGACGGTGAACTCCAGCCCTCTCCAGAAAAGTCGGGAAAAACAAAGGAAAACACAAAGGCACAGAAATAAAAGTTACAGAAAAGTGAGTATAAAGGTGGAAAGAAGATGGCGAAAAAAAAAGAAAAATCGAAAGCAACGGTAAGAAGAGAGGAAGAGAAGACAAAGGAGGAAAAAGGTGAAGGCCTTACCGGTCCGAAGAGGCCCGCTGCGGAGAGAGAAACCCGCTCCCTCAGGTCGGTAAATAATGGACTACAAAAATGGCTCGCTGAGCCGAGTAAAAGTGCGCAACCGCGCATGAAAAAAAACACACCGACGGGAGGGGGGACCAGCTGGGGAGTCGATCTCCACAGCCGGCAACGACAGCTGCAGAACACCTGCAGCAAGAAGAGACCACAGAAGACAATGGAAACAAGAAAGAAGAGAAGGAAAGGGCACCAAAGAAACAACAGATGGCCAACCCAGAGGAAGAAGAAGAGGAAGAGGAAGAGTACAGTGAAATAGAAGAAGAAAAGAAAGGCAAGATAAAGGATATACTTTCTCTTATACATGGAGTCATTTAAAGAATGGCAAACACAGGAATTTAAGGATTTAAGAAAAAGAATAAACAACACAGAAGACAAAATGAATAAAATAGAGATGACCTTAACAGAAATGGGAAAGAAAATGGACAAGATGGAAGAGCGGGCAGTAGCAGCAGAAATGGAGGTAGAAGACTTAAAAAAGAAATTGGAGGAATCTAATAAAAAAACTAAAGAGACACAAGAACTACTAGCTCAAAAAATAGATACAATGGAAAATTATAACAGAAGAAATAACATAAAGATAGTGGGCCTTAAGGAAGATGAAGAAGGCAAGAATATGAGGGAGTTTATAAAAGAGTGGATCCCTAAGACCCTAGGATGTCCAGAACTACAGCAAGAAATGGAAATAGAAAGGGCACATAGAGTATTGGCCTCTAAACCACAACCACAACAAAAACCAAGATCTATTGTAGTAAAATTCCTAAGATATACTACAAGAGAAAAGGTACTGGAGAAGACAATGGAAAAAGTAAGAGAGGGCAACAAACCACTGGAGTACAAAGGGCAAAAAATCTTCATTTATCCAGATATAAGTTTTGAACTCCTAAAGAAGAGAAAAGAGTTCAATACAGCAAAGGCGATTTTATGGAAGAAAGGGTATAAATTTATACTAAAGCATCCAGCGGTATTGAAAATATTTATTCCAGGACAACAAAACAGACTATTCTCGGATCCAGAAGAAGCACGAAAATTTGCAGAACAATTACAAAAATAGACTGAGGGAGGAAGACGGGTAATGAGAGTAAAAATGATCACGATTGATATGTATGCGGGTAAAGAGGTATAAGAGTGAATAGAGACAATGTGCATACGTGAATGTATCTGTACTTAGAGGAAAATATAGATAGTATAGACAAGAATTAATAAGGGAAGGTAATGGAATAGAGAGAATAAGGAGGGAATTAAAAGAGTGACCTTTGTGACATATGAAAAGTGAAATCTTTTCTGGGGGGGGGCGGGATGAGGGGAAATAGCGGTCACTGCAAAATCAGTTGACGCTTGCGAGTGGATTCGCAAATCCAAATGGAGAGGGGAGATGTGGTTGTCCGACAAGGGATAAAGGACAACTCAGGAGGGGAAGGGGAGATTGGGGATAAATAAGATAGAAATAGGAGAATAAGGAAAATGTTGGATGTTGTAGGAATGTTGTCTTATAAAGAGTTGAAAATAAGAAAACAGAAATGGAAAAGGAGGAAAGGTAATGATGGAAAAACGGAAAGAGAAGATAAACAAAATATAAAAGGGCTACGCTGAACTATATGACTTTAAATATTAATGGAATACATAACCAAATTAAAAGGAAGAAACTATTAAATTTAAATGAATAAATGTATTCCATTAGAAAAAATAGCATATAGGTTAAGAAATAATATTGAAATATTCGAACAAGTATAGGAGCCTTACATTAAATACAATAGCGAAAACCTACCGGGGACAAACATTACCTAAGTTGATGGAAGGAGAAGGAAAGAAAAGAATGGACTCAGTAGAATTTCTGGTGTATTTTTGTTGAATGACAACATTGTCTGACTGGCTTAATGCAACCTAGATTGTATACCTAAAATGGATGAGGTGGGGGGGGGTTGGGGGGTGGCTTTGGAGGAGGGGGAGGGGAGAAAAAGTCACTGTATATGTGTGAAAAAGAAATAGTGTATATCATGGCTAATGTGATTTATGGTGTGAAAAATAAAAAATTTAAAAAAAAAGATAAAGAATGGGGAAGGGCATAACGTGCACCAACAGACTTACATGAATCACTAAATGAATCAAGCAAAATACAATAGATGAAAAAGCATGGGAAAACAGGATAGTACGGTAGGGCAACGCAGTTAGTGCAATTTTATTACAGCATCAGTGACCTGGGTTCAAATTTGGCGTTGCCTATAAGGACTCCCTATGACCTCCTCCCTTCCTTCAAAACAGAGGGAGATTGTAGATTTATGGCCGGAAGGGTCCATTACCATGCTGTATATCTAAATTTAAAATTACATGTATATCCATGTGTAAACCCTCTGAAGATTGGGATAAAGTTTTTTTAATCCTCTATGCTTCTGTGACCAGAAGGTGCAGACACTAGACCGAGGTCAATTTATCACAATTATTTAAATTTGTGATTTGAATTAAACAGTTTTTATTTATATGCAATACACAAAGGTGCTGGAGAAATTTAGCAGAGGAAAGACATGACTTTCTTGCTGAAAAATGTACTTTGAACTGCATGAAACATTTTGGCCTTTTAGTACAAAAAGAATATTGCAGCCAAACACTGGTGTCTGGCACATTCAAAGGTGCAGGACTACATGGTGAGGAACGTATTGAATTTTGGTGCAGGCACTGCAAAGGCTAGATGGGGAAATCCCCCAGTATAGAATATTCTCACCACTAGACATTGAGGTGATGGGCCCTGTGTAAAAATCACTCAAATTTCTCTGTTGGAACTTCTGTGCATGAAAATTCAATGTCAATGCAAATTATAGCAAGCAAATGTAATGGGATAAAGACAGTGACTTATCCTGCATTGAATATTTTAACAAATTAGGAATGCTATTAGAAAAAGGAGCAACATGGAGAAGAATTCAGGGATGAGCCCCTTTCTATGATAATCACGTGATTTTCAGTTTATGAGGCATGCAATAACCCACAGCCCCTTGACCAGAACATTGCTTCAGATCTTTCCTCTCCATTTGCTGGACTTTGTTTAGAAAGAATCCCTCCACTTGATGGGGATGAGCTTGAGATGCAAACTTGCTGGAAATACCTCCACTGACATCATGTTAATTTACTGCTTTGCAGGACAATGTGTGTACTGGATTAAACTGATACTTTTCACTCTGGGGCCAATTACACTAGTTTGCTTCCTGAAAAATAATTGGGGATTATTCAAACTGAACACAAAGATAATTTTAGATTTGCTGGATCATGTAGGAAGCTGGAGAAATATTAAATTAACTTTTATTGAATTTAGCATGTTTAATCACATAATGATGCTGACACATTGCGTTAGTTCAACTAATTTTAAAATGTTTTGCCGCTCATTTTTGTTTGAACTCAGCATTTGATGCCTCTCATGTCAGTGTCCAACAATACTTGGCCAGCTTTGATGGATTCCAGTTGCCCTGATACTGCTTTTCCAGGGTCGCAATGTCCTGGTGAAGTCTTTCACCATGTTCATACTGACTGCATCAAGATCAGCAGGGAAGAAGTCCAAGTATAAATGCAAAAAGTAAGTTTTCAATGACATATTACAATTCATGGTTTTGTATGCTTGAAGTAGACTTAGAATATGACAGGAAATCACAAACATAGGTTATATCTACAAAAAAACTATATGTGAAAGGAAAATGTTAAGGTAACTTTCGTGATGAACAACCAAAATTCACAAACTACCCCCAATGTTCAGGAAGAAAAATCTTAATTGTGTAGTAATCATGTAATTTCCAATTCATTTCTCATTACTTCTCCCTTCCCAACTCTGGAACCCTTCCCCAGTTTCTTTCCCCCTTTATATATTGTAATGGATTATAAATATTTGGGAATTTGGTAATGTTACATACATAAACACATTTTAAAACAGATCTTATTTGAAAGACTGAAGAATTCATATTCAATAACATGGCAGGATCTCTGGAGAATGTGATGCACATTTCACAAGGAGGTGCTAATTGAACTGACATCATAAAATGAAAGACCATTGTTTTGGAGGAGACAAACTGGCAACAAGTACCTTTCTGCAAAGTGCTTACAGAAAGGTCACTCCTGGGTTTTGTTATCTAAGACAACATCTTGACTAAGGAGAAGAACTCCTGTTGTTTGCTGAAGAAAGTGGAGGTTTTGCAAGTGAGAGAGTTACATGGGGTTTCAGGAGTCTCAGTTGGAGAGAGAGAGAGAGAGAGAGAGAGAGAGAGAGAGAGACAAATTAACAAGCTCTCCCAGCTACTGTGGGTGACACTAAAGGAGCTGAACAGTACAAGCCAGGAAGAGCTGGTTGGAAACAGAAAGCTCCAAAGCGGCAGATAACTGGAGTGCTATCAGTCTGATGTTTCTCTTGGAATAAGAGGAACAGAAAGGAACTCTGTGGTGGCCTGAAAGAAAGAGGTTACCATCTGGAAAACCCTGATGGGGCAAGTTTCATCAGCGAGACCTTGAGGTGACTAATGGTGGTACCTCTTTTGTAGAAATCATGGAACCACAAATCTCTCTCTGCAAACCCTACAAGAACCTTCCTGAGCAGTAAACATTTACCTTTGAGCACCAAAGCCTGGTGAACTTTATACATGTTAAATTCTGTGCACTGTATAAGAATTGCCTGCATCCAGAGAACTAGGAAAAAGGAGAAAAGAGATTGAACTGTGAACCAAAGAACTTTTCTTAAATTTACACACTCATTACATACACATGCACTTAGAATTAGAAGGGGGTTAATTTGGGTTAGTTAAGTATAGAGATAAGTTAAAGTTTGATTCTGTTTTCATGTTTAAAGTTAATTAAAAATAACTTTTGTTTTAAAAACTACTTGTCTTGGTGAATGTCTATTGCTGCTGGGTTTTGGGGTCCTTTGGGCTCATAATAATATGTAATACCACCTCTTCTCTTTAGTTTAATGAATGGTTCAGACTTAAAATATTGACTAACCATTTCTACCTGTGGGTGCTGTGTGACCTGGTGAGGTCCTCCAGAAATTCTTTGTTTGTTGAAGTTTCCAGCCTCTGCAGCTTTTGGTTTCTCTCTAAAGAAAAGATCTATTCAGTATAATTGAGAATTTCTTGCAAAATATATTAGGTCTTAGATAATGTCGAGGCCCATTGTCAATTTTGGTACAAAATTTATGTCAGTGAAGATCGTTAAGAATTTCTCCTCCACAATTTCCATCAGTACTGGAGCACCACAGGGCTGTGTTCTTAGCCCCCTGCTCTACTCACTTTATACCTACGACTGTGTGGTTCGGTACAACAATAACATTATCTATAAATTTGCTGACGATACCATGGTAGTGGGTTGTATAAAGGAAAGGGATGTCAGCATATAGGAGGGAGATTGAAAACTTGGCTGAATGGTGCACCAACAACAACCTTGCACTCAATGTCACCATAACTAAGGAGCTGATTGTTGACTTTGGGAAGGGAAAGCCAGAGGCATACAATCCAGTGATCATTGGGAGATTAGAGGAGGAGCAAATTTAAGTTCTTGGGAGTCACTATCTTGGAGGATCTTTCCTGGATCCAACACGCCAATGGCATCATGAAGAAAGCACGTCAGCATCTCTACTTCCTCAGGAGCTTGCAGAGGTTTGGTATGACACCAGAAACTCTGGCAAATTTCTACAAAGGTGTGGTTGAAAGTGTGCTGACCAGCTGTATCACAGTCTTGTATGGAGACACCAATACCCCTGAGAGTAAAGCCCTCCAAAAGGTAGTGGGCACAGCTCAGGACATCACAGGCAAAATCCTCCTCACTATTTAGTGCATCGACAGGTAGCGCTGCCATCGGAGAGCAGCAGCAATCATCAAAGACCCTCACCGCCCAGCACACATTCTGTTCTCGCTGCTGTCATCAGGAAAGAGGTATAGATTCTACAAGATTCGCACCACCAGGTTCAGGACCAGCTACTACCCCTCCACCATCAGACACAACAAACTCATTTAAGGACTCTTACTTGTGCATTTTATTGATTTTCTTTTTGTTCTTTCTGTATTGCACAGTTTGTTTATATTTGTTATCTGTTATAGTTCTTTCTTTGTTTACAAAATTACACTGTGTACATTTTTTTTTGCACAACCATATATAATTAAATTTATTACAGTAGCACTTCCAGAACCGCTTGAACGGCAGCACTGTGCAGGATGCAGCGCTCCTGCGGGGTCCAACTCCCCAGTCAACTCCTGTCAGCTCCACAAGGCTTTGAACAGCCCATTAAAGGAGCTAACAGTGGTTTTATTTAAAATCCCACAATGGTGGGGTCTGTGCCCAAGATAGCGGCGCCTCTGACCGGCAGCAGCCACGAGGGATTGCTGACTCCAGGGGAACAGAGGACTTGTGAGGGTACTAGAAAATGGGGAGGCCATCCCCCATCTGAGAAGGAGAAGCAGAGGAGATGATCCATGGGATGGTGATCACAGAGGCGAACCAATGAGGGGACTCTGTAATTGAATGTATGTGGCGGGCTGCTGGCGACTCGAGGCGAGGAATACATGGAGACTGTGATCTGCTGGAAACTGCTATCAGGATACTCACGCTGGGTTGTGGACTGCTGGAGACTGGCTCAAAACCGGCTGAAGGGATACCAGGTATCAGAATCGAAATGCGAGCAGGTGCTGAAGGTAAAAGTACTGAAGGGCTCTTGACCGTGTTGGAGGTTCGGATCTGGAGCTTGGGTTGCCAATGGTTTGGACTGGACTCTGTGTGGCTGCAGAGGAGTTGGAGGACACTCAGTGACTCGGGGGGGGGGGGGGTGGTGGGGAGACTCTCCTTTGCTTCACATTCTCTGTCTACCCCCTTTCTCATGGTCAAGCCTCCAGTAGCCTTTCACACTGCACCATTACTTTCAGGTAATTCTACAACTCGAAATTTTAAGGCTTGTCCCATCTCCAGCAGTGACAATGCGAGAGCAGGTTGTGCTTTCACACTGCTAGAAGGTGATTGGTGAGTTAACTCAGCCAGGTTCTGACACTGCCCAGTTATGTCATTTCATACTGCACAATTCGCATGATTTGACCCACGATATTGACGTGTTAACTCCAATGTAATCGGTGGTGTGAAAGGGACGCTTCAGACAATTTCTGCCAATGGCGAATCTGTGCCTTACAGCAGGCAAAAGCAAGTTCATGTAATATGACACCATTTTACTCCAATGACAATCAATTGAATCTTGAATCTTATTAAGGCTGGAAGAAACAACATTCAAATGGAAAACTACGATTGAATATTGCTTAATCCTCCTTTATGGCCACTACACTTGGCCCCTGTTGGAAGATGTTTAGAATTTTCCAAACCTCTGGCCTCTCAAAATCCAAAATAAATTGGGTCCCAGGAGCTACTGAAGGTGAAAATTTTATTTGGTTTATAACACAACAAAACATTTATTCCCCTGTCATTGGTGAGCAAAATCAAACTTTATTTCCACCCATTTCAGTCTATGCCCCACAGTTTCCTCCACATTTCAAATTAAAGAATTTGACGTAATCATTGATCACACCAGGAATGCAGTCAGCATGATGCTAGCTGGACAGCTCACTCCAGGCATTCAAAGTCAGTAATTGTTCCTTTGGATCTTCAATCCTTTTTGTGTCTGCTTTTGAAGCCGATGCTGGAGTCTAATGGAGACATCAGACAGCGAGCCAACTCCCTTGAAATAACTTCCTTTGTTCCTCATGGTGGACACAATAGCCGGTCCCACCCCATTATCTCCATCTCAATACCCAGGCCTGACCAAACCCACATGAGCATACACTGACGACAGTGAAAACACTGTGTCCAGACAATGGCAAAAGCTGCCATTCAGCCCAAGCAGGATCACTGAAGCAAGACTAATGTAATGTATTCTATACAAAGCAAGGCTAGGTCAAGGAGCCAAACACACCCCATCCTGGCCTTAGGCACCTGGGCACTCTTGGCAGGAGGCCTAAGCAACATGGTTCAATCAGCGTCAACTAGCTCTCCTTCTGCTGTTTTTGAGGCCCAGTCTGCTGCCTCCGTAAAATTACATTGACACCAAAGTAGAATTTCATAAAGGATTCTGCCACAAAAAGGTTTCAAAACCTCAACACTTGGTGTAATTAAACACATTTGAAGAATTATAACTCATTTGTACTTTAACTAAATAATTCAACAAAATGGGATGAAACAGATCATCCAAATTACTGTAAATATCGTCTTGATTATTTATACAGGGAGTCCTCAACTTAGAAGTTACACGAGTTACATCCACATGCACACACAACAGGAATTTTTTTTTAAACTATACACATGCTGAGATTCATCATTAAAAGTTCATTTATTGAATTTCTTTGGAAAAATTACTTTAATACCTCAATAAGCCATGCAAATCCGACTTGCGACCATTTATGACCAATCCTGTGGTCCCAATTACGGACTACCTGCACTTGGGAAGCAAAGTCTCCAGTTCAGAAGGGTAAGAAAATAACCTGGGAAGGAAAGAGTGATGCTTGATACCCAATTGAAGAAACTGACACTTCACTTAATGTCACAGTGGCTTACATTTCTTTGGAATAGTTGTTTTTAAATATCCCTGATCTAAACTTTCACTCCTTCTCCATTCTGCCTTACCTTTGAAAACCTTTGCTAACTCTTCTCTTAACAGTGTTCAGCCAGATTTTATATCTTCAAAGAACCTAATAAGTTTTCAAACTATGGGTGCCATAAAGGAGTTGGACCTTATGATAATGAGTTTATTGTCAAGCACACAAGTACAATGAACACATACACTGAATTTCTTACTTGGAGTTGACACGAGATTGTAATCTTTTTCATTCATGGATTACATCTCTCTGACTTCCTGAGTGTTCATTTTAATAAGTGAACCGATATGATAGGAGTATATATTGTCTTTGTACTTGTGTTTATGCCTACTTGCTTCAGCCACACAAATACATCCATAATAGTATAAATGACCACATGAGGCCCCAGAATTATATAAAGGATATAGAAATGAATGTTTAACGAGGTAGTAAGTGCAAAAATGTGATTGTTCAAAGGTGCAGACAGATCTTTTGGTGGATTCATTTAAATTAAGAATAAATTAAATTAAGGATATATTAAATTGAAGATAAATTATATCTGGAAGTTTGCTGATGACACAAAGATAGGAGGTGTTGTGGACAGCGAGGAAGATTTTCAAAGCTTGCAGAGGGATCTGGACCAAATGGGCCAAAAAATGGTAGATGGAGTTTAATGCAGACAAGTGTGAGGTGATGCATTTTGGAAGGGCAAACCAAGGTAGGACATGCTGTTATGAGCCCAGAGGACTCCAAAAACTAGCATAGAAACATAGAAACATAGAAGATAGGAGCAGGAGAAGGTCATTCGACCCTTCGAGCCTGCTCCGCCATTCAACGAGATCATGGCTGATCTTAAAGTTCAGTACCCCGTCCCCGCCTTCTCTCCGTAACCTTTAATACCCTTATACTGAAGAAATATATCTAATTCCCTCTTAAATATATTAAATGAACCTGCCTCTACTGCCCTCTGTGGCAATGAATTCCACAGATTCACCACCCTCTGGGTAAAGAAATTCCTCCTCATCTCGGTCCTAAATGGTTTGCCTATTATCCTCAAACCATGGCCCCGGGTTCTGGATTTTCCCATCATTGGAAACATCCCATCTGCATCCACTCTGTTCAGTCCTGCCAGAATTTTATATGTCTCTATGAGATCCCCTCTCAATCTTCTAAACTCCAGCGAGTACAATCCCAATTTGCGCAATCTTTCCTCATAAGTCATTCCTGCCATTCCAGGTATCAGCCTGGTGAATCACCTCTGCACTCCCTCCATTGCAAGAACATCCTTCCTTAGATAAGGTGACCAAAACTGCACACAATACTCCAGGTGTGGTCTCACCAAGGCCCTGTACAGCTGCCGTAAGGTAACCTTGTTCCTATACTCAAACCCTTTTTTTGTCTTCTTTCATAGAGCCAAAATCAATTTTATGTTGTCTGTTGGTCTGTACTCCTCCTCCCATTCTTCCCCTGGGCTTCTATATAGATGCCTGTCTCTTTTTTTACTCCCATCTTGAGAACGGGTTCAGGCCCGAAACATCGGTAATATATTTTTACTTCCTCTGGACACAGAGACCAGCCGAGTTCCTCCAGCATCTGTGTTTTTGCTGTAATCACTGGGTCTACAGACTTTAATGTTTCACTTTAAATATTTGAGCCACACTGATAATAAACTATCACCTTTAATTTAATCCTTCATTATCCTGAGCTCCTCTATTGTGAAGAGAAGTTGCCTGAAAATATTTTGATATCGGGGATACTTTCCTGAAAATAAATTTCACATCTCATATCTGCACAAAAATCTTATGATCAAAGTAACATCCATCCATTTGAAATTTACTGTGGTTAATTCTGACCCCTGGCCTATTATCATGCTCTATAGATTTGCAATATTTTTGTAGAACTATTTTTGAAATAAAAATGACAAAATTATCTTGTACGTAATTAAAATGGGGGTTTAGTGGGTTGAAACATTAAATTATTGGATCATCTGAATAGAGAAACTTTGAATGATGGGGTATAATCGAAGTATAAGGTTTTCCTTTCCTGAAGAGAGACACAGTAATTAGAAAATTGATTAATGTCCAGTGGAGAACACTCAATAATACACTAGTTCTCAATTCTGCAAAGCTAGGCAGTACAGGAGTAAACAGTTATTCCTTGGTCTTTTTCAGGTGAAGGAGACATCATTTTACTCTGATAATCGAAGCTCAATAGAAAACCACTGATGTGTGAAAAGCCTCCGTACCAGTTTTATTTACCCATGAAAAAAAGTTAGATTGTAATAGGGTGTATAAACTGATCAGTTCAGAGGTCTGCAGTTTTTTTAAACCAGATCAACCACACTCTTTCAGCTGCAGTTCAATGGACATAAATCTTCCTCTCCAAGAAATCCATCTGACATCATAAATGAGACATCGCTTGTCTTCTTCCACCAATTAAAATGATGTGCCCTGCCATGAGTGGGTCTTACAGTCTGTTAACCATTGATCTGAATCTCTTTTAACCACAGCTACTCTTTGCTGATCACTCTTTACTCCTCTGTGAAATCTTTTCAAAGGATGAACATCCTGAAAAAGTTCTCCTCTCTTTGAAGGGAGTTTTGTGAGAGTCTCTCTCTGCTCTCCCTCTGCAATCCCTGCTGTTCTGTATCTTTACTTTCTATGGACGCTGCCTGACCTGCTGAGTTCCTCCAACATTTATGTTTCTACTATTTGTTCCTGACATCCACTTAAAATTGCAGTACAGAATCATTTAATATTTGTGTAAATAATGAATATCGTAAAGAATAAGTTGCAAATCTTGACACAGAATGGTGGATCTTATTTCTCCATAAATAATAGGTTTGAAAATTCCAATTTATGTCTGTGAATATGTAATCTTCATTGGAAAATTCCTCTATGTTGTGATTTTTCTTCAGTTATATTGTTTGGGTTTCTAATAATAGAATTAGTAATAATCTTTAGCTTTGCTCAGCAGTTGAACTGTCATGTCTAAGGCAGTGGGTTAGCCATTCAATCTCATTTGGTACATCAGGATCAATGTTGCTGACATTTCAGGAAAGTGTAGAGAGAACGTGCTAGTTCCAAAAATCCTTCCAGGTGAGATGGTCAACCAAAGTCTCATCCAGTCAAATGCATCCAAATTGCATTGGTAGTGTTTGAAGCAATTCTACTGATTTTCTGCACTTGATTCACCTTTTGGCCAAAGGCATTGGCTTGGCATTCTGTTAGCTCAGGCCCAAAACATTAGTTATATATCTTTATCTTTGCTATATAAAGTATGGTGTTTGATCTGCTGAGTTCCTCCGGCATTGTGTATTTTATTTTTTTTAAAATTCTCTTAGCACAGATTTGTTTCCTGAGAAATCAGTGTGTTGATAGGAATATATCCCCAGTCCAAATGGACGTGAATGAGTGTAGTAATAAATATTATTCTGAGGCCAAGCAATGTTAAAAATTGTATCTGCTATCACATGTATAATAAAGGCATATGGTTTTGTATTCAAACCAGCTTTCTCAAAGGTGATGTTAATATTAACCAATACGCAATATTTACCATGCTTTAGAAAGAAAGTGACAGTGTTCCATTAAAATAGCCTCTGTGTTATCTGTTCAAGGCTGCACTAAGGCCTACAACTTCTAAGAAATTATCAAAGAACTTGTATTTTCTGAATATATAGAGGCAATCAGGACAATTAGCTGGCCTTCAACTTTAGATCAGTACCTGCCACAGATTAGATGCCCTTTGGTATTTTGACTCACGCCCTGTCAGCTGACTTCCTATCTGTTCGGACTGGAATGTCACACAACCCAACATCAGCCTCTTGACATTCATACAAATAACAGGGTCTCCCATGGGGGTAGTGGCCCCGTGGCGGTCATGTGCTTAATAAGTCGAATAAGGGAGAGTTCTCAGCTTTCAAAAAAACTAGATATTGTGGATTCTGGAAATCTGAGCTACCTGCAAGTGCAAAACAGGAATCTGGTATACTAAGTGAGTGTTCTTAAATGGGTTAAAATTAGGGTAGGACAGATCCAGGGCAAGGTGATTTTAACTGCTGTCTCATTCCTTTTCTGGTAGCTGTGTACTGTTAAAATCTTGAACAATGTTGCCATTGAAATGAATGATGACCCAATGAATAAATGCAGTGTGGGATTTGGTCAGTACAGTCTAGAACATTAGGAACATTCTGAACCTACATTAACTTAGCTGATGTTGACCACAGCAGTAGTTCAATTTGATACATCAGCATTGATATCAGATGAGACAGTCAGGGAAAGTCAGTGCTTCTGAAACATGCTCCTTGTTTCATAAACTGTACATTGAGTTTGAGGCTTCATGTATTTGGGTTCCAGTGGAGAAAACAGAATGATTTCCATTTCCAATAAACTTCAATTTCTCACAATCCCAAAGACATCTCAAGGTTCAAGAACAGTTTTTTTCCCCCAACAGTTATTAAGGTTATTAAATTCTCCATACTACTCTTATCGTAAACTACTTTAAGACCCATAGAATGCTACAGCATAGAAAACAGGCCATTCAGCCCCTCTAGACTGTACTGACCATCATCTCACCAGTTCCACTGATCTGTTCCCATTCCATAACCCTCCAGACCTCTCCCATCCATATATCTATCCAATTTATTCTTAAAACACAAGATCGAGCCTGCATTCACTACATCAGATGCTGCTTATTCCACACTCCCACCACTTTCTGAGTTAATAACTTCCCCCTAATGTTCCCCCTAAACCTTCCCCTTTCACCTTAAAACTATGATCTCTTGTATTTATTTCCATTAGTGTAAACGTAAAAAGCCTACTTGCATCCATTCTGTCTATATCTCTCATAATCTTGTAAATCTCAATCAAATCTCCCCTCATTCTTCTTTGCTCCAAGGAATAAAGTCCTAATCTGTTTAATCTTTTCATGTAACTCAACTACTGAAGACCCAGAAACATCCTAGTATATCTCCTCTGCACTCTTTCTATCTTACTGATATCCTTCCTGTAGTTAGATGCCCAGAACAGATAAAATATTCCAAATTTGGCCTCACCAATGTCTTAAACAACTTCCACATAACATCCCAACTCCTATACTCAGTACATTGATTTATGAAGGCTAAGATGCCAAAAGCTTTCTTTACAACCCTGTCCACCTGGGACACCACCTTCAGGGAACAATATATCTATTCCCTGATCTCTCCTCTTTACTCCTCAGTGCCCTATCATTTATTGTGTATTGTTACAGAATAAGTTAATACAATTATGGAATAAATGTATCTTTATGGGGTAAGATTAGATTGTGAGAGGTTTAGGTATTAGTTTGGGTACACTTTACAAACAGACATCTCAGTAACCTTCTGCAAAAGATATCTCATTTGAAATGCAAGAACTATGCCTAAGCATAGACTTCATGTCTGCCAGTGTCTTTACAGAAGCCATGAAGAGTGCACATGAAGACTTCAAGTAAAATTGGAATGGACTATTGTCTTTAAAAGAACAGATGTCCATGCTCAGAAACTGATTAATTTTTTATTGCTATTAAAATTGGTGATAGCTTGAAGTCTGATGTTGTAAAAGGGGTCAGAGAGAGAGAGAGAGCCAGTCAGTTTACTGCAGCAGGTTCGTGGTGACGGCTGCAAAATTGGGAGACCCATTTGAAGATGGGTTTTGAGATCCGAATTGGACTAAACCCTTGTAGTCCAATTACAAGAGGAGTTGGCTGGTTAATGTGTTTCTCCTGAAATAGGGGAAAAAGAAGAATTCTCTGTGGTAACCTGGAAGAAGAGGTTATTTTTTTGGAAAACCCATGAGGGGACGTTTCTTTTGCAATATGCTGAATTGGATGATTGAAGGAGATCAATTTGTGTGTGTCCAACAAACAACAAATATCTCTCTTTCTGAAACAATAAAAGAACCTTCCTGAGTGGTAACAATTTAATTTAAAGCACCAGAGCCTGGTGAAGATCGCAAAGGCTAAATTTGGTGCAGTTTGAAAATTGCCTGATATCAGTGACTTGGAGAGGTAAAAAGTGAATGATTAGACAATGAAATAAAGAAGTTTGCTGAACACATACACATTACTTACATGTGCACTTAGAATTAGAAGTGGGGGGGGGGGGTTAAGTTGATAGTAACCATATAACCATATAACCATTTACAGCACGGAAACGGGCCATGTCGGCCCTTTAAGTCCATACCGGTTCACTTGAACAACTCCACTAGCTCCTCCGTAAACTCCTGAGGAAGTGGAGGCTTTCTTCATGATGCCATTGGTGGGGCTACAAAAACTGTAAAAATGCAGGCAAAAAGCTGTTCAGTGAAACTAGCTGAAATGTGGATGCAGTGAGCAAGAGCAGGCATAAACCGTTCATAAGTTAAATATTGATCTTATTATGTATGAAGAAATTTTTTTAAATATTTTGTTTAAGTAACCATTGTCTTGGTGAATTCCTGATGGTGAATTTCAGATTACTATTTGAATGGTAATAGATTAAGAGTTGGGGAAGTGCAGAGAGACCTTGGGGTACTTGTACACCAGTCTCTGAAGGCGAGCATGCAGGTACAGCAGGCAGTTAAAAAGGCAAATATTTCAAACTCTTACATGACTGGAGCAGGGCACTAGAGAATGGGAAGATCACTCACCGTCTAAGAAGGAGAAGCAGAGGAGATGACCCATGCGAACGGTGACCATGGTGGCAGACCAGTGAGGGGCTCTGTCACCGAGGGACTAGTGCATGCCGTGGGCTGCTGGGGACTCAAGGCAAGGAACCCATGGAATGCCGTGGGCTGCTGGAGACTGCTGTCGGGAGACTGGCTCAAACTGGTTGGAGGTTTACCAGGTATTGAAACCGGGATGCGAGGAGGTGCTGATGGCACTAAAGGGTTCCTGACCATGTCAGAGGTTCAGATCTGGAGCTCAGGTTGCCAATGGTTTGAACTGCTTTGTGTGGCTGCGGGGGCTGCAGGAGTGCTGGAGGCGAATTTACGGATACTTGGTGACACTGGGGGACTCTTTTGCTTCACTGACTGTAAGACTGACTGTAAGACTGACTGTACGAGGCACTTAGGCAATTCCTGCCAAAAGCAAATCTGTCTGCCTTGCAACAGACAAAAAGAAATTTCATGTAATACAACACTGATTTATTACTATGATAATAAGTTGAATCTTGAATGAATGTTATGGACTGTGAGTCAGGGAAGGGTTAGATAGGACATAGGTCAGCACAACATTGTGGGTTGAAGAGTTTGTAGTGTGCTCTATCGTTCTATGTTCTATATTATTAATTCAATTGATAACATTTGTGTTTGTGGTATGTATTAAAGTTGGGTGGGATGTAACTAGTTCGATGAACAAAGGGGAGCCAGTAGACGTTGTCTATATACATCTCCAAAGGGCGTCCAATGAGGAGTCATTAAAAAGTCACCTAATAACAGTATGCTGTGAGAGTTTTTAGTCAGATCCATATGTACAATATAAAGATGCACTGAAATTCTCACTTGCAGCAGCTACCTAGTTATGTAAGATACAACAACTACATGTTAGAATGGATAGTTAAAGAACAGAAAACAGTCAGGATGGAATCATTTTCATGCTGGCAATATGCAACAAGTTGGATTCCATGGGGACCAATGCTGGGAAATCAAATCCACATTACCATCTGATACTCAGTGATAGAGAGAGGAAAACATTTCTTCCCTCAGAGGGAGGTGAATCTTTGGAATTTTCTATTTTACAGAGCTGAGGAGACCGAATTATTGAATGTATCCAAGGCTGAAACAAATAGAAATTTGACGGTAGTACAGTGAAGGGCTATTAGGAACAAGCAGGAGAACATAACTGGGGCCATGATCAAATCAGCCACAATCTTATGGAATAGAAAAGCAGATTTGAGTGGCTTATTCCTGCACCTACTTCTTAAACCCTGATTTTAAAAAAAAACTTCTTCAAAACAATACCATTCAAAATGAAAATAATAAATTCTTCATGTCACATGATTATGATGAAAATATTCTGAGAATTTAAAAAAACTGTGTTCCAAATAGCTCAGAAATGAATGGAGAAAAAATTCTGAAATGTTCTCCTGACCTCCTGCAATTAATTTAACATGGATCAGCGGAGCCCCTGGAGAAACTCAACTATGGCAATAGATCAGGAGACTCCCCCTGGAAATTCCAGCTGCTGTGATCCTGTCACTTCAAATGATGAAGCATTGTAGTGTGGTCAAGAAGAAAGTGAAGTAGAGTGGCTTAATTTGGATCAACTTCATTGGTATTTTAATTCTCCATGAAAGGGGGAGTTTGTGACCCTTCCTAATCGGACCAGTTTTTGTTCTGAATTCAAAAGAAACAAAGCTGAATGTCCCAAGTGGACAATTTGCATAAAATTAATTTTTAACTCAACCAATACCACATGAATTGCATAAACTCAAAAACTTATCAACCTAGTTGCATACGTGAATTTCAAGTCCATAGATACCAGAAATAATTTTGTTAGTAAACATTCATCAGGCAGACATACAATGGAATTAATATCCATCACCCTGAATGGATCAATAACTTTGTAATCAAGCCTGCTCTGCTCTGATGCCCACTCTAACCCATACTGACCTCAATGAGCAACTCCTTCCAGCTATCCAACAGATGTAACCCTTTCTCTATCACATGCATATTTTATGAATAAAACTAGGAAACAAATATGCTGGCCCAGAATGCAATAGTCCAGTTGCAGAGCTTGGAGGCAGATTCAGTTCTCAAACCTGGCAGCAACCTTCTGTGATTCAGCTCAATATTCACAATTCTAATTGTGACATCACTTCAAAATAGTATGATATTTTGTGCTGCATTCTCTAGCCTTAAATGATGCTAGAGCCATGAATATAGGTTTAAAAGGCACAGCATTAAGAAATGAATTATCCTCATGTTTCCAATTGCTTTCCATCGAATACTGCTGGAATTCAATGCGTTTTGCAATTTGGTGAACAAAGTTGTTTGGTCACGGTGGAAGCTAGTACTTAAATAATGGTCACTTAGATGAGGTGCCAATGGGTGTCTTAAATGCTATAGCAAATCTTGCTAGAAGAGATGGGAGAAGAAAGTTTTTTAGGAAATGAAAAATAACTGATAATGATACTTGTTAACTAGTTGCTAGAGGTGTTTTAGTTGAAATTATGGTTCTCCTCGTGGCCCTCCCAGGTAAGAATGTTCCTGAAAACAAAAGCACTGCAGGTGATGTAAATCTGAACTCAAAATAGAAAATGCTGGAAAGACTCAGCAGGCCAAGCAGCATCTGTGGGAAGATACACAGGCCAATTTACTTGGTGTTTCCAATATTGCCTGCTTTTATTAAAGCGTTTCCTGATGGTTCCATAAAGAAATGCTCTGCAAGGTGTTCTGCAGTGGGGATCAGAGCATGTGAATTTATTTCCTGGTCCCCGCTGAGGAAATTGAAGTCAGCCAGGGTGAGATACACCCTGGTCTAAGAAGAGGGCACTAGAGGTGGAAATAGCCAGGAGGATTCCTATACCTAATTATTATCCATGACCTGACTGGAAAAATCGAGAAGTTAGATTGGATCAACAACCATCTGTTGTGTTGCACCCCACCCCCTGGGTTAAATAACCTATGGACACTTACTGATAAAGCTTCCAAGTTAAGAATGGCTATTTGAAAACAACATCAGAGGACTGGTGGAATTGGAGGAACAACATCTCAACAAGAGTTATGGGAACTGGGAAAGAAAGAGGGCAACTGTAAAGAAAGTTGAATCAAGCATCATCAGCAGGGAGTCTGGAATTGAAAGATACAATTTAAATGAAATTTTACAGCTATCTTTAAATTTCACAAATATCATGCATTTCTCAACCATAACATTTAACATTTTAATGAATCTTATACTTTAAATCTATTTGTAATCAAACATATGTTCTACAAGTCTTTTTAAAAAATCTAAAATACAGTCTCCGTGTAACCATATATTGGACCTGAAGACAAGTGTTGGGTCAATGAAGCCACTGTTTAGTTTACGTATGGATTGCCAGCAACCACTCTAGGAAAGGAATCCAAGGTCAAATCTGCATTACAAGTGGGGATAACATTCAGAACACATGTAATTCTGACTAACTGTTGACAAACATTTTTAAACATATTGTGAAATCAGTCATAGTTTAAAAAAAAATCTTTTACCCAATCCCAACAGCAGCTTCCTATTCATTCCCACTGAAGAATTCCAAAGGATTTAACATTTGTTTATTCACTCTATATATGCTTGAGCCCAGCATTGCATCCTCACACAGTCTCTTACAAAAGAGAAATCTTCATTATTTTCACAGGTACTTACATGGTAACAGTTATGAAAATGGGATTAATCTGTTCAGCAACTATATTAGTGAAATATCTGTGGAATTTGTTGCCACAGTTAGTTAGATTGAAAGCAGAGGTTGATAGGTTCTTGATTAGTCAGGACATCAAAGGATATGGGGGGGGGGGCGGGGGAGGAGATGAGGTTGAAAGGAAGAATACATCAGCCGTGACTTGAATGGCAGATAGTCAAGATGGACTGAATGGCCTGTTCTTCCATCTTTTATTTTGTGCTAAACCTCAGACTGTGTAACCATGTGGATGTATTTCATTGACTAGCATGTCCCCTGGTTAAATATCCTGCTAATTTAATGGAGCTAGAAGTAAGGCCCAGTTAGTTGTGCTTCTGGAAGGCAGTTGGTCTGCATGAATGCATCAAAGAATCAAAGTTTTCAGAAAAATCAAAGTCTAACTGATTGGAAGCCTGAGGTCTTGATCTCCAAGCATTCCGTTACACACTGACCAAAAGCCAAGCTTACGTGGTGGTTGTCAATGTCACCTTTTGGCGAGAGGAACTGTCATATTTTCCAGAGTCCTTCTGTGAACCTTAATTTTTGGAGGAAAGCATGGTGCAGCAAGGATAGTCTGTTAGAAGACCTCTGTGTTTAGCTGTGAGAGTTAGGTCCGCCTTCTCATATATTTTAGTGAACAGGTCAATGATGACTTGGAGCTCAGTCCCCAAGCATGCACAATACAGTCACTGAGGTGTAGTTGCCTGAGTTAATCATCTTACGTTAGTTTTTCTGCCCACGCTGGGCTGCTCTATCTTTAGCTACCTTGCTCTGAAACTCCAGATTTCCTTCCGTAAAGTATGTTTCCTCTCCTTCCTCTTTCCTCTCTATTCATATGAGACCTTCTTTAAAAATAACTACTTTTCATTACTTTTATTTCCTCCCACTAATATCTGCTTTATCTCAATATTTATTTTATTATCTGATTATTTTCAATCAAATAATTTGGAAAGTTTTCCTTTAACCTTGTGACATGAGCACAAAATATGATTGCAGTATGATCGTTCAAGCCTGCCAAATGACATTAATCTATACATACACTGTAAATGTAAAAAAAATGAACATGATTCACACTAACCACCCTGTCCCCAAAGCTTCCTGCAGTGGTTCTCTGAGACTTTTACACAAAAACAGCCTTTCATTCTGACTTCCCTCTCCTCCCCCCGTTGTACGGGGCCTCCAAAAACAAACAGAAAATAAACCTGAGTCCTCTATACTTAATAAAATAAACTATTTGTTAATTTTAGATTTGTGATTGGGAAGGATTGTCCCCGCTGAGGACAAGAATACATGAATAAAGTCAGTTCAGTTTAACTTGTTTGCCAGATAAACAGTAGGCTTTGTACAAAGTGCTTACAAATAATGTATCTAAATTGTACACGTACAAGTAACATTGTTCATTTTGACAATTCATTATGAAACCTTATCCAGTTTTTCACCCTTTGAATTCAAATTCATTAAAAAACTCAAGCAAAAGAAATGTATGATATGCAGTTTGAATATCGATTACTGTCTAAAATCATATATTAATCTCTCCTTAATTCTTGATTTCAGAAGTCTCATCGAGGAATATGAACCAAATCCAGACAAATGGGACTAGCTTGGACAGACTATTTGGTCCATACATGCAAGTTGGTCCGAGAAGCTTGTTTCCGTGCTTTACAACTCCATGATCCAAGATGTTACCACAAGACATAATGCTCAGATGTGGAATACAATGAGATCTCATTGGAACCTATGCATTAGCCTGGTGATCCATGATTTTAATCCCAGATGCTCTATGCTATGGGCTAATGAATGGAGAGACCTGGCTATGCACAATCAAGCGCAATATACATCATGCACCACTCCCAAAGGCTTTACTCAAACATCTTAGGCAACCCCTCAGGATCAAGAGTGACTTGCTTCCACTCCAATTTTGTGGGAATTAGCTAATTAGACTAAAGTGGGAACTACAGACTTGTAGAAAAAAAAACTAATTAGTGTAAATTTCCTACTCACTGCTACACGTACTATGTGGAACTCCAATCAATAATGCCTTCTCCCTGAACTGCTGAGTTGAAGTGAATTAATACCACCCTGGATCACTTGATCTCTATTGCCCAATCAGCTTCCTGCTGATCTGAGCTTTTCAACTCCAGCTGCCTGAGTCACCTGACTCCAATTGCCAGGCGCAACCTTCAGATAGAATCCTGTTGAAGTCTGCTACAGACTTCCAGTGCATGGACTTGAGGCTCTCAATTAAACCCAAATGCTTCTTCTCCACTTTGGCAGTCATGGGTTTCAAGGAATCGGTCGGGATGCTGTATTTCTTTTGGGCACATCCATGAAGTATTTCCTCTACCCATTTGGCAGTTTCTTCCTGTGACAGAGCTCAGAATAAACTGTGTCAAGAGTCTGGTGCTGCTAACATGAATAAGGTGATGCACCCAACAGAGGTGACTGAGTGTAAACTAGGGCCTCAGTTCTGTTGGCCTCAATGAGGTTAGTGACATTGGCTCACTTATCCTTATGGTGAATGTCAAGAATTTTGCAGACGTAGAATTGTTCCAGGTTCTTTCGATGTCACTAGGTCTCAGCCACTTATTGCAGTGCTACCCAGTTTCGTGCCAGACACCCTTTTCCTTAATTGAGAATGGCTTCTCTGGCATGACTAAGACATTAAGGTATATCAATATCTGTCTTCATTGAGAGGCGACTCCAGAGGTGGTCCACATTTTCTAAGATGCTGGAGATGAGGACCAATCATGAAGAACCATACATCCAGCTGTTACAGCAAACTTGATGGAATATTCCTAAACAGGCCTTTGTCTGTTCATATGGTCTTTGGGAACCGTTGGTGGCAGATGCCTTAAGTTAAAACATTTAATCATCTCTGCCGTTCTTTCTGAATTTTCCCAAGCCCCGGAATCACAACTGTAAGTCTTCCCGCACCTTCTCCAGGCCTGTCCATGATGTGACTCCAAACCACATTCCTCCCCTGTGTCCTGTTTCCTGTCACCTACAGCTCAGGTCTACAACCCATCAATTTTCCTTTACTTGACCTTCCACTGCAGGGGCAGTGGAGGGACTTTAAGATAGTCTGCCCAGATTTTACTAAGCATTTAGTGTTCTGGTAATTAACATATCAGAGTGATACATTGGTGCAGCTTTGCAGTTCTGGGGATCTGGGTTAAATTCTGCCCTCGGATGGTGTCTTTGTAAAGTTTGCACCCGTGAACACATGAGCTTTCACTGGATGTTCTGGTTTCCCCTTGCATCCCAAAGATGAACAGTCAGGTGAATTGACCATTGTAAGTTACCCTCTAGCAAGGGCAAAATAAATGAAAGGGAATGGTGGACGTGTGTGAGACACAATGAGTTACAGGGGTACAAGGAAATTATGAGAGGAACAGGGAATTATGACATTGCTCAGTCAGGAGCCAGCATGAGTACGATGGGCTAAATGGCCTTTCTCTGTATTGCAATTAATATTTAAGAATAAGTGAGTCCTTGAGCCTCACAAACAGTTGAATTTGTCAATGCCAGACCCTCACACAAGACATATGAGTCACTCATTGGATGTTTACCCTGCCTTGGCTACAGCATCTTTATCAGGATGACCATCCTAATATTAAATTTAGACATATAGCACAGCAACAGGCCCTTTCGACCCACAATTGACCTACAACCCCCAGTATGTTTTGAAGGTTGGGAGGAAACCAGAGCCCCTGGGGAAAACCCACATAGACATGGGGAGAACGTGTAAACTCCTTACAGACAGCGCGAGATTCAAACCCCGGTCCTGATCGCTGGCGCTGTAAGAACCGTGCACTAAGCACAACACCAACTGGGCCGCCAAATGTAGAATGTGTAAAAAATATGAAAGCAGTGCTCGCTAATCACCATGTTCTTTAAGTCTTTGGTCAGGTTTTCTTAACAAACCATAATCTCTCAGAAGTCATTATCGAGAAAAGTCTAATCTGTCAAGAAAACCTTCTCAGCCAGACACAGTAAGAAGGAAAAACTTATTACAGAGCTCAGATTCAAATACAGCCAAATCTTATTGTAGGTCAGCATTATGTGGTAATCACTGGGGATCAGCAAACCTAAACAGTGATAGTGGGCAAAACAAGACATGTTAAGCTTTGTGGGCATGTTTGGAATGATTAGAGTGGTTGTTTGATAGCAGCCAAGCCATCGTCTTATTGGTTTCTGATTAGCTACCAGAACTCCGCTTATTTTTTTACATTTCCAAATGTAAGGTTAATTGTAGCACCCTAACTCCAGTGTATTTTCAACAAAAGCATAATTGAGACTTTAATCAAACGAATGTGCTAATGGATGAGACTCAGTATTTCATATGTTCATCAATGGACCTTGCTTCCTCACTACTAATTTTCAATGACTGTAGTTCAGTGAAAATATCACAGTTTAGACCCAAAAGCAAACTGTTACTTCCAAATATACATTGCATTGCAAGTCAAAAAACTTATTCAATCATTCATCACTTCTCTTTGCTATCATTATGCATCTTGTTTACTGCAGAGAATTTTTGTGCTTTCTAAGAAAATCTGTCTTGGTTTATGTCAAACCACATACAAAAAGTTGGATGACAAAGTACATTATCCAATTTTAACTCAAACCTAGACTAGATTACATGAAACAACATTTCCAGGTGAAATCGTATCAGATGAAAAATTTGATTGGGCATACCTGTTCACCATTCAGTTTGCACTTGATCTATCTCTGTGATCAGAATCACATTGGATGATGTCATTCTTGCACCAATAGTGCAAACTATCCAACCACCTATCAAAATCCAGAATAATTCATTGCTTTGATTCCAGGGATGAAGGAATTGATATCTGAAGAAAAGTTAAGCAGTTGGGAGGAGTGACGAATAAAAGGGGATCTTAATAGTGAGAAGATGTTTGTCCTTGTGGGAGTATCTAGAACCAGGGAATATAGTTTCAGAAAAGGAGTGCCATTTTGGATGGAGAAAGTTTCTAGAAACTCTCAGAAGTTTCTAGAATTCTCAAGAGAGCTGTGGAGTTGGAGGTGATGAATATATTGAAGACAGAGATTGGCAGTATACAGGGAAATCAAGGATTGTGGGGAAAATGTGGGAACAAGTGTGAAGGTTATGAATGGTGTTGTGGGCTTGAGGGATCACCAGCCTACACGTGCTTTGTTTCTTGTGTTTTCAGCACTAAGTTGCTAAGTTATTCACTCCACACTGCTGGAGGCATTGTTATGACCATGGCTGGTCACCAAGCAAAGAGCTGACTTCAGCCAAGTCTTCAGGAAAATCACATCCAACTTGGAGCCCTCCAATGAACAATACATTCAGGACTCAGATTTTCCAAGGCTGTTATCACAGGATAAGTGAAATTCTGAAACAAGACCCCACCCATGCATGTGAAGGATTCCAAGCCAAAGCAGTCTTAATGAAGGATTTTGGCCACAAATGTTGACCATTCTTTTTCCCTCACTGATGCTGATTGACTCACTGAGTTCCTGCAGAAGATTGTATTTTGTTTGCTCACCTATGCTCTTCTGGTTGGTCTGCTTTCTCTGTGGAGGCCGGTCTGCTTTCTCTGTCAACTTCCTCATTACTAGATCATCCCAAGCAATCCAGCAACTTTCAGCGATGTCTCCTCATTTTTGGGTTTTGGCTGCATCAGAGTACAGTATTCATGAATACAGTACCCAGGCACTGTACTCATGAAGGAATACTTCCATCTACCTTCGTTCCAATGAGGAACAGGAGGAATCTTGGGCACTGGAATTTGACAAAGTTGCTGGTTGCCATAAGTGCTACAAGCTCCTGACTATATTCATGTGCCCATAAGGATTTCCCTTTAGGGTGGCACGGTTGGCATAATGGTTAGCACTAGGCCTTTACGGCGCCAGCAATTGGGACTGGGGTTCAAATCCCATGCTGCCTGTAAAGAGTTTGTATGTTCTCTCCATCTCTGCATGGGTTTTTGCCGGGGGCTCTGGTTTCCTCCCACCATTCAAAACATAGGGTAATTGGATGTAAATTGGGCGGCAAAGACTCATGGGTCGAAATAGCCTGTTACCATGCTGTATGTTGAAATTTTAAAAAAATTAAATTGAAAACCAATACCCTTTAATATTAGGAGTTTTCCACATTCTCAGTGTGCCTGGTGCATTTCAAGACGATTTTTTCCCCTTGTTGAATGTTTCCAGTACCCTCTGTTTTTATTTCAACAAGTCGAGCAGCACCTGTGGAGGGGAAAACAGATTTGATGTGTCAGGTTGACAATCTTACACCAGAATTGGAAATTGTTAGAAATAAAACAAGCTTTTGCTTCCACTATTCTACTTCTGCATTGACATTTAAAACTTAATTTCTCATTTGTAATTTTCCTCAGTTTTGATGAAAGGACATCAATCTGAAATGTTAAGGGAACACAAATAACTGCAGATGCTGGAATCTTGATCAAGGAATGAGAAGCTGGAAACAATGTTCCCTCTAATTTTTAATAATCACTGTGCGCAAAAATTTTATGTTGCGCACTGATTGCTTGTGCAAATGTAAACTTGAAACTGTTTCAAGATCATTTTGGCCTAGCCCATCTCTCATGGTTAATAAAACTATATTGGCATGTTTTAATATAAATACAAATACGATTAACTACTTGTTTAACTGGCTAACTAGTTAACAGAAAGTTAGCTAAGAGATTATTTTCAATCAGTATAATTATTAATTACTACATTATTTTAGGTAACTAACTTTTTGTGCACACATTAATTTTCTTTGTGCACTGATTGTAAAACGTGTGTGCAGGAGATAGATCACTTCCAGTTTTTTTACCAATAGGCAATACCTCCCATTGATCAGGACTTGCATGTCCTCAATGAACCCTTAGTGGCAGCCATAGTGTTTGCTGCTGCTGTCTTGCAGGGAGTACCCTGAGAAAAGTAGCTGTAGAGATTGTAGAGGCATTAGTAATAATCTTCCAAGAATCAGTAGATTCTGCATGGTTCCGAAGGACCAGAAAATTGTAAAAGTCACTCCACTATTTAAAAAGGTAGGGAGGCAGCAAAAAGGAAATTATAAATCTGGTTTATCAGCTCTTAGAGTGTACTCCTTGGAATTCAGAAAAATGAGAGGGGACCTCATAGAAGCATTTTGAATGTTGAAAGACCTGGGCAGAGTAGATGTGGCAAAGTTATTACACATGGTAGGGGAGTGTAGGACAAGACGGCACAACTTCAGGATGGAAGGGTACCAACGTAAAACAGAGATGCAGAGAAATTTCTTTAGCCAGAGAGTGGTGAACCTCTGGAATTTGCTACTATTTGAGACCGTTGTTGCTCTGGTGGATATATTAATTATCTTTTTTTTCTTTGGCTTGGCTTCGCGGACGAAGATTTATGGAGGGGGTAAAAAGTCCACGTCAGCTCGTTTGTGGCTGACAAGTCCGATGTGGGACAGGCAGACACGATTGCAGCGGTTGCAGGGGAAAATTGGTTGGTTGGGGTTGGGTGTTGGGTTTTTCCTCCTTTGTCTTTTGTCAGTGAGGTGTTTATCAGACAGATAAACACAGGGCTGCCATTCCCAAACAGGCTGTGGAGGTCAAGTCGTTCAGTGTATTTAAAGCAGAGATGGGTATCTGAGTAGTTAGGATAAGGTTACAAGGAAAAGGCAGGGGAGTGGGGTTGAGTGAGATAATGGATCGGCTCATGATGGAAATGCAGAGTGGAATCAATGAGCCAAAGGGCCTGCTTCAGCCCCTATATTTTATGGTATTATATTCCACAACTTGAATGGTCAAAGCCCTTCTCAGACAACTGCACAGAAAAGATGTGAAATCAGGCAAGACCCTGCTGGAAAATAATCTGTTGCCTTTTACTATTTGTTTTTGGTTATAATCCTCTTTCCCATCATTTTCTGCAGAGGAACTTGACACAAACCACAAGAACACTTCAGCTCATCAAAGATAGGTTCAATCCAACTTCTAGGTACATGACCACAGCTGGGCCTGTGTGTTTCTGATCAACTATGAATTGTACCTTTCCCTGCCTTGTTACTCATTCATGCAACTACAACTGGAATATGCGGTAAAGCCAAGGAAATTAGATGTGTACATCATCATCACTTCATTTTAATGATCTGCAGAGACCGTTGTTGCTCTGGTGGATATATTAATTATATCAGACAGATAAACACAGGGCTGCCATTCCCAAACAGGCCTGAGGCACATTATCTGATCAGCAATCTGATTGAATTCTTACAAATTTCCTCACTTTGAATTTCTTTAAAGAAGGTTAATTATAAGAATAGTGGCAAAAGAACATAAGATTGTTCAGGAACAGGAAATTAAAGATCAAACAGGCCTAATCTTTTTGATCTCCATTCTACCCCTGCTGCCTGATACCATATTCCTCCATTCTTTTTCCTTGCAGAAACTTTCCTCGTTCCTTATTAATTTTTTTGTCTCCGTAGTTTTCTCTGACAGACTTGCAGAATAAGTTTTCAGTCAAGGAAAAAGCATGAACTGATACCAATGACTGACAATGGTAAAGCATACTGCTGGTTATAGCTTCTTCTCACTTTCTTGGCTGCTGGAAATGCTGCAGGCACATCAAGCACACTCCTTCTCAGATGCCAATATCACACTCTACACAGTCAGGGGAATAGAGGCCCACATTTCTGGTGTCAAACCAAGCACAGATGCAAAGCTTAAAAAGAAAACTAGTCATGTGGAAAATACAGAAAAATTGTCCACCAATGAAATACGCCTGATCAGTACAGGAGTCGAATGCTTCCTCAACAACCACATAAGGGGAGGCAACTAATTTGATTCTGTGTTATGATCTGTGATATAAATTATTGTAAGTTGAGACAATACCGCACTCTACCATTTTTAAAATTTAAACGCTGAAAACCATATGATTTAAAATGAAAAAAATACTGAATGATCACTACCTTTTTTTAATTTAATTTTTATTTAGACACTGAAAACCTTTATTATAACATGATTTGACACGACGAAATTTGACGCGACACAACTCTGTCTTGAGCCCGAGGTTGCATCGGGTAACTAGAGGCAATGGCATCACCTCATTGTGATTTGGAACACATACACAGATTGCTGTCACTTTCTGCCCCTCTTCAATCTCTCTCTCCCTCCCCAGTGACGGAAATCTGTGTAGTCGATGCGACTCTGACTTGATGCGATGTGAATTTGATGCAACACAAATTTTACATGACGGCTGATTTGCTGTACAGTACTGTATAGAGCACTCATGACCGCAAGCATTTGCTGAACGCTACTCTCATGTAGTGTCATTGCATTACTGTGCCGCATATCGCAAGTGTGGGGAAACATTGCAACTTGAAACCAAAAATACCAGATTGTGACTTTGAAATATTGCAAGTTGGGACATCGTCAGTCACGGTCTATCTGTAATGTGCTGTGCTGGGATTTATATAACATTCCTGCTGCCAGAAAACATTGTATCATTTGATGTGAGCAGGTGGGAAGACTGTTCATTTCAAAGTGCGTAGATGGGAAGCAATTAAGGTGATCATTAAAGGGAGCACTGAAGTAGGGCTCAAAGAATTTTTGAGGATCCTTACCATTCAACACACAGTATCTTTGACCTTCTACCATCAAGATGGAGATATAAGAGCATCAGAATCAGGACTGCCAGGCTGGAAAATAACTTCTTTCTGTCGGCTGTGAGATCGATGAATGGTATACAACAGGGGTGGCCAAACCACGGCTCGTGAGCCACATGCGGCTCTTTGACCTTTAATATGCGGCTCGTTGCCCGCCCGACTTGTGTTGCCGGTCTCTCCCCCTCCCCTGCCCATCTTTATTAGCTTGATATTTGTAGCATTGTATTTTGGTCATTAAAAAAATGATTATAATAAGACTAATGTTGTAAGGTGGAAATCTGATTAAAATATCTCTCATTTTTTTGGTTTACTTTTTTTACATATTTGTGTCTGTTATTACTGAAACTAATACAAATTAACAGTTTATAAACAGCACGCATGAATAAATATTATTGCATTTAATATGCATTTATTAAAATTTATATAAAATTTTTGTTACAAAATGTGTATGTAACAATAAAAACGTATATGTGTGAATTTTGTTCTTGTTCTGTGGCTCTCAAGCATCTGAGCTTTATCGTTTGTGGCTCTTACCTTAAGCAAGTTTGGCCATCATTGGTATATAATGTAATGTAAGGTCTCTTATAAATGAAATGAGTAAACAATTTCAAAATATTTATATATATTTATTTTATATTATATTTTTATTTATATATGTGATTATTATGTGCTGTGTGTCATATGTGTATATGTGTGCACTGTGCCCCAGAGAAATATTTCAAATAAATGAAGTTGAACTTGATCTTTATCCTTAAAGGTATTTAAAAAGTGAGAGAATCAGAGAAAAATGTCAACTCCATAAAGGTACGCAGGAATTATTCCTGCTGGAGTGGATGGGGTGGATCTCAGGAGGGACTGCCAAGAGGTAAAGAGACGGAATGTCCTGTTCCCTGCCTTGTCCTCCATGATAGTGTCTCCAACTAGGATCTGCTACATGGAACAGGATGAGACTAACTTTTTTTCTGTGAAATTCAAAGGCTGGAAATAAAGGGTTATTTATTCATACACAGGATACACTCCCAAAATTTACTGTCCACTATTTTAGAGGTTTTAGATGACAACAAGCAGGAGAGCCTTGATCACCCATTAACTTCAGATCAACTGGCAGGATCTATCCTATCCTTCAAGTCAAGTATAACTTCTGGAAGGTTCACTTGCTGGCTGTTTACTTGGCCTAATGCAACTGGATTGGCCAGAGATGCTGAAAGTATTCAACACAATTACAGAGTACAGGATTGAAATGAAATATTAATGAGCACCAGGCAAGGGCAGAGTGGTAGTGTTGTTATCGGGTTCATTCAGAAACCTAATGACTGCAGGGAAGAAAATGTCTTTATTCATTCTCATGGGTGCTTTCACACTTTCGAGGAGGCAGCGAGCCTTGGGTATGTTGGATCTGTCAGTTATATTGGCTGCCTTTCCAAAGCAACAGAGGCTACAGATAGAGTTCACGGTGGGGAGGGAAGTTTGAGTGATGTTTTCAGCTGCATTCATTATCTTCTACAGCTACTTATGACGCTGCACGGAGCAGCTCCCACACCGTGCCATGATGCATCCAGCAAACATGTTTTTAATGGTGCACCTGGAGAGTTATTGAAGAACATGGGGGATGTTCCAAACTTCCTTAGCCTTCTGAGAAAGGAGATGTGTTCATATGCTTCTTGACCATTGCGTCCACACATTTATCCCAGTTCAGGTCTGTGGAGATATTTATTCCTAAGAACTAGAAGCTCAACTTTTTTTTACTTCAATGCCATCAATGTAGACAGGGTTGTGGGGTGGGGTGGGGGGGGGGCGGTTACGTGATGGTGAGAGTCTAGGAGGTTGCAGATCCTAAGAGCTCCCAAACCTAGACCAGAAAACAGCATTAACAATCCAAAATCCAGGACAAAAAAGAGAAAAAGTCCTGTCTGAATACAAGACTAGGATGAGGAACCTTCAATCAACAAAAAAAAGGAAAAATACAGCAAGGAAATTGGCGGCCTGACAAGGATCCGAGACAAGTGGAGGTGCCTCGAGTCGGGAGCAATGGCGGTGCTGACCCGAGAGCCATCGAGGAGGATGCAACCCCCTGACCTCAGTACCAACAGGAGTTCCACAAACAGGCTGTGCCCGGGGTGGAGGAACGGTCCCGAGTGGCAGAGAAGGCGGTAAGAGCCTTGAAGCAGGTGAACAGGAATGAGGGAGGACAGCTGCTTCTCCCTCGCAGCTCGCGAGTTCATGCGCCAAGAGCAGTCTCCCTGACGGTCAGGGCCCGCTAGCGGTGTGTTAAGTTGGGGAACAGCGGGCTCAAGAGGAGCCAGCGTGAGTTCGGGACCAATGAGCTTCGACAAGGACGCAGAGGAGGTCAATCGGGATAGCGATCATGGCAATCGTGAGGGCTGCTGAGTCAAAGATGAGGGTTGGAGGGGCGACAGTGATGGCGGTAATGGCAGCGGTCGAGTGTGCAAAGGACCCAGCCATGGGACCAGGAGAAGCTGGAAGGCTGGGCTGCTACAGAAAAGGGAGGACGAGGTCCCGGAGCCCACCTTAAGAGATATTTTACAGATGCTGGCCCAAATGGGAAATAGGTTGGAGAAGGTAATGGACAGAAGGGCATATCAGAAAAATTAGGATGGAGGGGGCCCTGGTGAATATATCAGGCAGGGACAGAGATGGAGGAGAGATTGGGGGCAGGGGAGGATAGAATTCCCACAATGGAGCAAGAAATGAAAGGTCTCCTCAAAGAAAGAGATGAGGTATGGGGGAAGCTGGACTTGCTGGAGAACTTCACAAAACGCTGCAACATTAAAATAGTGGGATTGAAAGAAGATTCTGAGGGGGGGGATTCTTACAGAGTTCCTAACTAAATGGATCCCCAAAGTACTAGGAAAGGAGGCACTGGGAACCCACATTAAAAGACTGGGTCAAAGACCCTGGTCGATCCTTATAAAGTTAAAATATTTTAAAGATCGTGAAAAAATATTAGGGGTGGCGGCAAAAAGGTCAATTCAGAGGGGAGCTCCCTTGGAGTACAGGGGGTCGAAAGTGTTCTTTTATCTAGATATTAGTGCAGCTCTGCTCAAGAAGCGGAAAGACTTTGAACTGGTCAAGTGATTGGCAAAGCAAAAGGTGTATGTTTGTGTTCTATGTCATCCCGCTACCTTGAAAATTATGTTGCCGGGGCGAGGGGAAAGGAAATTTTTCACAGAAAAAGAGAAAGTGCATCAATTTATAAATATCCTGCTGGGATTAAATGGTGGTCCAAGTGGAAAATAATAAAAGGGGCGATAAGACTTAAAACTTAAAAATTGTTAAAACTGAAAGACTGGGAGGACTTGGATTTCTGTGTTATATAAAGAATGGGCTTTTGGCTGTTTTCTGATTTCAAAAATAAAATTATGATAAAAGATGCTACATGTAAGGGTCTGAGGGGTTCTGGTACTGGACGGGTGGAGGGTGCTGAGGGGGAGAATGGAGAGTAATGGTGGTGAGAGGAGGAGAGTGACCACCAGAGGTGTGAGTGGAGGGTGGCTGAGGGTGGCTATGATGTGTGTGGGGTATGTGTTCCTTTTATTATTTGGAGCGGTATGGTTGTGAGTGGGTATGTATGTTGTGGTGTTCTTTCCCCCAGCGCCTGTTACGGCTTGGATGGAGTGGAGCAATGGGCAGATGCTAAGAGATTGGGTTTGCGGTGGAGATGGGGGTAAAACATATCGGGAGGGAGCTCTGGTGCAATGGCTTAAAGTGTAAAGTATGAAACGAAAAAGGGCCTTGGCACACATTAAAAAAACGGGAATAGACCTGGCCTTCCTCCAAGAGATGCATTTAACAGAGCAGGAGCATCAGAAGCTAAAAAGTGGATGGGTGGGTCAGGTCATATCCTCCTCGTTTGACTCAAAGGCAGGGGAGGGGGGTGGGTAGCAATTCTAGTGGGGAAGAGTGTTCCAGTGCAGGTGCAGATGGTGATTACAGACAAAATGGGAAGATACATTATGGTGCGCTGTCAGATACATTCAGAATCCTGGACCCTAGTGAATGACTCCGCCCCCAATTATGATGATGAAAAATTTATACAGGACATTTCCCTATGATTGGCAGAGGCAAATGAAAATATTCTAATGGGGGTGGGGGGCAACGTTAATCTATGTCTGGATCCGGAGCTGGATAAATCCACAAAGTGAATAACAAGGACTAGAGTAGCAAAAGCCACAATTGGCTGCATGAGGGAGCTGAATTTGATAGATGCGTGGTGGAAAAAGTATCCAAGAGAGAGGGATTACTCGTTTTATTTAAAGCAACATGATTCCTACTTTTTTTTCTGGCTTCAACCCATGTAGAGGGTAGGATCATGGAAGCAGAGTATGGGGAAAGGCTTCTCTCACTCCATTCCCCTCTGGTTTTGACTATAGAAATCCCAGATAAATCAGTGAACCGGTGCGGACTCGAAAGGCCAACATGGACTGTTTCCGCTCCGTAAACGGTTATATGGTTATAAGCAGGACATGACATACAGGTGGCGTCTTAACATTCAATTGTTGAAAAAGCGAGAGTTTTGTAGTTTCATAAGAGCCAAAACAGCTCTGTTTTGTGAGGCCAAGTGCCCCTCTACTCCAGATAAATTCCTTCTGTGGGACACCCTTAAGGAATTCTTGAGGGGCCAGATAATTAGGTACACAAAGATGGTCAAGAACAATTAAATGAGGGATGTGGAGGAATTGGAAAAGGACATTACCCAATTAGAGAATGATTTTCAGAAAGAAGCTCTTACAAACAAGAAATTGGAATATAATTTGCTTCAGACATATAGTATGGAGAAGGCCCTTATGAGATTGAGGCAAAAGTATTATCAGTTGGGGGAAAGAGCTCATAAGGTCCTTGCTTGGCAGTTAAACACAGAACAAGCCTCTAAAACAATCAATGCAATACAAACAGAGAATGGCCAGATCTCGTATAAACCGAAGGAAATTAATGAGAACTTCAGAGAATTCTATGAAGGACTGTATAAATCTGAATTGACTGGGGATTCTAATCAAGCAGATGAGTTTCTGGCCATATTAGATCTTCCAAATTTAAGCCCAGAGGAGCATGAGGGACTAGACCTTCCTCTTACAGAGGAAGAGCTGGGGAAAGCATTGAGTGCGCTACAAGCTGGCAAGTGTCTGGGGGAGGACAGATTCCCATCTGAGTTCTATCGAGAATTTAAGGATTTACTAATGCCTCTGTATATGGAAGTGATAGACCAGGCCAATGGGAGACACAGAGCTTCCTGGAATCTTTTGCAAAAGCGATTGTTATGGCAATCTTAAAGAAGGGTAAAGATCCGCTTTTGCCTTCTTCTTATAGACCAATCTCCCTGCTGAATACCAATTATAAGATCCTTGCCAAGGCCCTGGCAAACAGATTGGCATTGCATTTATCTAAATTAATAAATAAAGACCAGATAGGCTTTGTGCAGGAGAGGCAGGCAGTGAATAACATTGGCAGACTGTTGAATGTAATGCATCCGGCACAAATCAGAAATGAGAAGGGATTGGCTGTTTCCTTGGATGCAGAGAAGGCTTTTGATAGACTGGAGTGGGAATTTTTATTTAAAGTGCTGAAGAAGGTGATTTAGGGCCAACTTTTCGAAATTGGATTAGGGCAAAGGTTACGACCAATGGAACAAATCTCTTCAGCTTTCCAACTTACCAGATCTAGCAGTCAAGGGTGCCCACTATCACTGGCTCTCTTTGTGCTAGCGATGGACCATTGGTTGAGGCCATTCGCCAGGACCCAGACTTTAAAGGTTATAGAGTGGGCCAGGAGGAGCACAAAATTAACTTAGTTGCTGATGACATGCTGATATATCTGACAGACCCCGCAACTTCTTTGCCTCAATTGCACATGGTATTGGAGAACTCTGGGAAACTCTCCGGGTATTAGATCAATTGGGGAAGAAGTGAGGTGATGCCAATCACTGAGGGGAATTATAGCCAACTTAAAGGAAATAGCAATTTAAAGTGGCCACAGGAGGGGATCAAGTACCTGGGAGTTAATATTGATGGCAATTAAAAAATAATGATTTATACAAGTTAAATTACACCCCTTTGCTGGAGGGAGTTGAGGAAGATTTAAATAGATGGATGTGCCTGCCCATAACATTTGTAGGCAGGGTTAACAGCATCAAAATGAATGTGTTGCCAAGATTCCAGTATCTTTTTCAGACATTGCCTGTGTCAGTGCCCTGGGTTTCTTCAAATAGTTGTACACAAGGTCAGAATGTTTCTCTGGAACGGTAAAGTGGCAAGGGTCTCTATGGAAAAATTAACATGGGACTACAATCTAGGCGGTTGGAGGATGCCAGACTTTAAAAAATATTATTGGGCAGCCCACTCAAGATACATTGCCTCTCTCTTCCAGGGAGGAGGTGTACCATCCTGGGCACAAATTGATCTGCACCTGGTAGGCAAGAGGATGGCAGAGGTCTTTATTTATAACTTGGATGCTAAATTGCTGTCAGGAAAGATGGGCAGCCCCATATTAAAACAAGTGATTGATATCTGGAACAAAATTAACCAATATTTTAAAGTGAGGCTGTCTCCAAAAATGCCCCTGACTCCAAATAAATTAATTACATTAATGGTAAGTAACAAGATCCTGAGCACCTGGCACTGTAATGGCATCAGGTGCACAGACGACTGTAATGAACAAGGGCAATTAATGTCATTTGAGTAACTCAAAAATAAATATGATTTGCCAAATCCCTGCTATCTTCAAATAATATTGGGTCATATTGGGTCCAAGTATGGCCCTACCTTGGTGCAGTGCCATAGAGGTCATGATTCGAAGGGGGAATGGAAATAAATTTATTTCTGCAATGTATTACCTGCTCCAGTCGGATGGACCCAACCGGGCCTCCATAGATTGAGGGAAAGATGGGAGTCAGACTTGGGTACTGTAATTGATGAGGGATGCCGGTCCAATTTATAACTACAGGTTGGTACAGTATAATTTCTTGCACCAGCTGTTTCTAATGCCGCAGAAAATAAATAAGTCAAAACCAGAACTCTCGGACCAATGTTTCAGATGTGGCATGGCGACTGGGACGTTCGTGCATACAACTAGGCCATGTCCGAGAGAAAATCATAGGTAAACAATTCCCACAGGACCCAGAGTTGTTCCTGTTGGGAAACAAATTTCAAATCCAATTTGTGTTAATCGCATTGGCAGTGGCCAGGAAGTGCATTGTGGCTACCTGGAAGTCTGACTCTAGTCTTAATATCGAACGATGGAATATGGAAATGCAGAGCTGTGTTCCCCTGGAGAAGATAACTTATAAATTGAGAAACAAATACAACACTTTTTGAAGGATTTGGCAGCCGTACACGTGGCAGTGATTGATTCCCCCATTCCCTGCCATAGTGTCCTCCCCCTCACACTCTTCCCGATCAAGGAAAGTCAGTAATATATATTGGCCTGTTGATTGCCCACCGAGCAGTGACAATCCCTGTTTCCTAATTATTATTTATTATCCTGGTGTGAGGTTTTTGTCGAAGTTTGAATGAGCTGTCCTGTGTTAGATGTGGGGTGGGGGGAGGAACTGGAAAGGGCGCAAGCTGGTTATGAAGTTAATAATGAGAATGGAGTGTATGTAAATTTGAATATGAGCTGCCAGGATGGCACTAACAATGTATATGGCTGTACAAGCTTGTGTGAAAATATATATAAAATATTTTTTTAAAATGCGGACAGGGCTGAGGAATTATTCCCCTCCCCTGAAGTCAATGATCATTGTTTCATTTACATTGATCATTGACATTGAGTCAACTATGCGTCAACTGTTGTCTTAGCACCATGATACCTTGCTACTAAATTCCCAATCTCTTTCCTTTATTCTGTCTCATCACTATTTGATACCTGGCTCAGTAATGTTATCAGGAAATTTGAAAATGGAGTTGGAACAGTATTTCACTGTACAGTCGTGAGCATAGTACAGGTAGAAATATAATAGAGATTGAGTACACATCCTTGAGGACCATAGATGTTGAATGTGATCGAGGGGGGCGATGTGTTTATCTAATTGCTGTCAGTTAGACAAGTAGTCAAATAGCCAGTTGCAGAGAGGAGAACTGAAGTCTAGGAATTAATTTGCTGGGGATGATGGCATTGAAGTCAGAGCTATAGTCTGTGAACTGTGGTGTAACATAGGTGTTCTTGATGTCTACGTGTTCAAGGGCTAGGTGGAGAGTGAAGGAGAGGGTGTTTGGCTGGCAGGCAAATTGAAGTGGGTCATTGCTGGGTGGAAGGCTGGAGTTTATGTGAGCTGTGACCAGCCTCTCAAAGCACTTTATGGTGTTGAATGTCAAAACCATTGGTCAGTGGTCATTAACTGATCTGTGTCCATTGCAGGAATATCCAGATAGCCATACAAACCATGTGACCTGCCCAATAGAGTCAACTATGAATAACTAGAGACTCAGTGCTAGAGAGGCAGGCCTGAGAGAGAATACTAATGATACTCCGAATGAATTTGCATGATTTTGTATTTTTCCCATACCTTGAGCTGCCTGCTGACTGACAAGACCTCAGAAGCACGTCGACAAGTAGGGATCACTGCTGCTCAATGGACCATTACATTTCTGACAGGTTCAAGATGTTGATTTTCATACACTCTTTTCCTCAAATGACCAAAGGCTTTCGTGAGCATGAGAATAAGTGAAGCTATCACTGGCATCTTTCTTCACTGGGTGATCCACATTTCCAAGAGCTCACATATGCATGGTGCATTGAAGGTGAGGACTTGGCAACGCCACGCTATGGGAGATAGGGACTGTCAGTGGCTGGGGATCACTGCTCCCCATTGGATCGTGCTGGGTCTTCTGGTCTTTAAATTTACTTTTTATTCAATTAACCAACGGATCTGCTGGTGCTTTGATGAATTTTACCTTGGCCAAGAAATGACTCCCAATATATGGGAAGGAGTCCACTTTCTCCAAAAGCATTTATTATATCAGGGGCAGTGATGAACAGAAGGGGCCTTTGTCTTGCAGATGCCGAGTATAAGGCATGTCTTCTCATATACTTTAGAGGATGAATCAAGAAGACTTGGAGATTTATCTCTGTGTTCACAAATGTAACCATTGTCTACTTGAGAAGAGATTTAGGTGATCTTATTTCCAGAATTTAATTGGCATAGGTTGAACAGTTTCTCATTAACTTTGTAGATGGGTTCCACTCTTATGGGAAGCTTGCAAGAGGAGAGGTGCAACATTGCAATGTTATTTTGGCACTGTTGTAGATCCATTGGCTTGATCACGGTTTGCTTGCCAATGTGATGGAGATAAAAAAAATTTGTGAGCAGACAAATATCAGAGGATGTTCCCCACCTCCCTCTCAACTGATGGAGTCAAAGACTTTGACAAGGTTTCCTGCTATCTGTCACAGTCAGGGTCTTTCTCCAAGGCTTTCTACCAATCCGCAAAGAACTGCTCCCCTAATCACAGACTGGATATGATCCTCACTGCACAACAAACTCCCAGAAAAGTGCAGAGAACAGCACTAGAAATACATTATGCAATACATATCCGTTTTCAACTGTTCTCTGATTCAATACAAAACAGGAAAATATTTAGGGAAAGAACAGAGACACAGAACTAATTGACCGCTTATTCAATGACTGGTGATAGCATAATGGGCCAAAAGAACTTCATTTAAGGTATGCATTCAGAAATTATAAAACCCAAAATGTTCCAGTTGATCATAACAATCACTACAGGTCCTGAGCTTGAGTTTTTTGTCAATGGAAATTTGGGATTACAAAGTGATCTGACACTTCAGTTGTTAGTTTAAAGTTTAAACCAAAGGAACAAACCTTGTGTGGAATGGTCAAAGGATACCTGATCAGGCACAAGTTCAAGTGCTTTGTATCCTAAATCAAAGTCAAGAGAGGAATTGTTTATCCCTGAAAGTTTTGCCGACAAATGCAGGCTTGAATATAAAACTGCCCAAACAAAAGGAGTTTTTGTTGCCACAGATAAAGTCAGGCCCAGCACTTATCATTTCATCAGTGATAAGGCCTCTCTGCTGACTCAAAGCCAGGCAGCAGGTGACAATTGTTAACCCCCACTCTGTCTATGCCACAATGGGAGCTCACTAACAAAAGAATGCAGCTTTTAGTAATTAAGGGATTAGCCGGAATCATGAAGGATCGCCTCCACATGCCACAGCAAGAAAACACAGCCTCATCCAAAGCCTGCAGCTTATGCAAGTTTACACACACATACTTATTCTATTTAGTATCACCCTGTTGTAGCAAATAGGTGTTCAGTAATTTTAAAATGACATGTAATTACCTAGATAAGGATCTCACCACTGGGGAGGAGTGGAAGAAACAGGACCAGATCATTAAAACTGAATAGGAAACATCAACTTCAAGGGACAATAAACAGATTCCAGCATCTGCAGTCTTATGTGCCTCCATCAGTGTTTAAGTGATACCTTCACATCCCACACCTACTAATAATGGGTGTATGGAAGATGAGGGACTCCAATTTGAGCTGAAAATATGAACCTGGAGTAGATTTCTACTGCATAAAGATTGGAAAGCTAACAAAGAATGGTAGAATAAGTTAATCGTGCTTGGAAGAAACGTTGATGCCGATATACAAGTTAGAGTATCTTGTTACTCATTCTAAAAATAATTCCCATTTTCCTGAATTCACTTTCTCAAATTGCTCAATGCTGTTATTGAGTGATCAATATTTTCTCTTCTAGGTCAAATACAACTTGTTATTATGGCATTACTGAAACAAACAATTGACACAAGATGCTTCATCGGACGGTGTGATCAAACAAGTGTTGATGCAATCTGTTCATTAGGGGAAATGAGCGGTAGGTTTTCAGGAAAATCTTGAAGAGAGAAGGATAGAGAACAGAGAAATTTAAACATTGGACTCAATCAGCTTCAGCTCTAGAAATATTCAATGATTGTCCTCATTACCATTTGCCAAATAATTTTCAGTTGAAATAGGGTTAAATTATTCTCCAGCACAGCTGCTATGCTATCAGCAGAGCTGCAAAATATCTCATTACTTGTTAATGATTGTACAATGGTTTGGATCCCAGTGACTAATTGTAATCATTTTGCTTGTTGATTGGAAGTTTTCCCATAACCCACTTTAAACTGAAAGCAACCTGCAGAAGAGAATAAAGTAAAAACCTTTAATTTCTCTCTCTAAAACTTCTGCTTCAGTATTGCAAGATTTCCCATAGGTTCTTGGAGGGCAGGAACTAAACTGAGAGCTTCATCCCACCATTGTGCCTAATTAATGATTAACAAGGGGGCTGTGTAATCATTAAGCACAAACAAGAGCAAGACTGCTAATCCAAACATCAGTATAACACAGGTCATTCTTGGACTTCTACTTTACATCACTCCTTCACATGCTGAATATTTAAAAGGTGTAGCATAATCACTATGGTTATAGCCCTAAGCCTATAGCTCCTAATTCAATGGCAGCTCTGCCTTTTATAGTCAGCTCAGCTGCGTCACCACCAGGACATAGCTTGAGCAGGCCAGCTGCCGATTGGTTATTTCGGATGCCCAGGCCCCAATTGGGTCGCCTGCGATCCACCAGTGGTGATTGGCCAATTTCACTGCTCTGCCAGCGGCCTATGGAAACGACCGTTTCAGCCTGCACGATGCTTTGCCGGTCACCACATTCGACGGTCTTTTCCTGTGTTGGCCCGAGGCGTGGGCCGCTACACGACACCAGCCCCCCCCCCCCAGAAACAGTGAACAGGGCACTGTTTTTAGGAGACCGACCACTGCCCCATGGGGTCAGGTGAGTGATGGGCTGGTCAAAGTCCAAGGAGGCCAGTTTCAACTGATCGAGTGTGAAATTCTCTTCCCTGCCGCCAATGTCCAAAGCACAGGTGGAGCCATTGTGTCTGAGGATACGCCCTTATAAGGCCTCTGTAGAGGTGGCTGGTGAGCCCTGCGCCAAACAAAGTCAGTAACAGTTCTTTAGGACATAAGTGCAGGGTTGCCCATGGGGTCTAGGTTTAGGGGGGGCTGGGGCAAGGTGGCTAGGTGCTTGTGTAGTTGGGACAATGCGGTCGCTAGGGGCTCTCCTAAGTCCTCAGGAGCCATCATGATTTCACCTGGTACAACTAAGGGTGTGCCATAGACTAACTTGGCAGAGGGTGCCTCGAGCTCCTCCTTGGGTGCGGATGCCTAACAGAACTCAAGGAGTTTGCTGGTCCTGTTAAGCCTGGTAAGTTGTGCCTTTAAGGTTGCTTTGAGGTATCTGTGGAACCGCTCCACCAACCCATTGGCCTGTGGGTGATAATGCCATGGTGTGGTGGATTTGGGTCCCTAGAGCTTTGGCTAAGGTGGTCCACAGGCTGGAAGTGAATTGGGCCCCCCTGTCTGATGTAAGGTGCTCAGGGACCCCGAAACATGCTACCCAAGTGTTGAGTTAACCCCGTGCACGTGCTTCTGCGGAAGCCTCTGATAGTGGCGCCTCTGGATACGGGTAGGGGTCCAACAATGTCAATGTGCACATGGCTGAAGCGGCGACATGCTGGCTCAAATGTCGAGGTGGAGCTTTGATATTAGTCTGGTTTTTGGATGACAAGCACTGAGTACAAGTCTTGGCCCACAGGTCTGGCCATGCCAGACATACCTGTTCACCACCATTTTGACTGTAGTTCTGATGGCGGGGTGAGCCAAGTTGTGGACCGAGTCAAAAACCCACCTCTTCCATGCAGCCGGAATAACAGGGTGAAGTTTACCCATTGAGGTGTGGCAGAGCAGTGTGCGATTGCCGGGGGCGATCTGGATGTCTTCCAGTTGTAATCTGGTGAGTGCTGTCTAGTACGCCGGAATTTCAGCATTCTCTTGCTGCACATCAACCAGGGCCATGGACTCGATGTTAGTCATGCACTGCCAAGTCAGCCGGATGGGATAGGGCGTCGGCCACCATGTTGGATTTGCTGGCTAGGTGATCAAAGTCCGTTGTAAATTTGGAAATGTAGGACAGGTGCTGCTGTTGCCTAGCTGAGCACAGATCTGACACCTTACTGAAGGTGAAGGTAAGGGGTTTGTGGTCCGTGTAAATTTTGAACTTCCTGCCCTCCAGGAAATAACAAAATTGCCGAATTGCCAGGTATAAGGCTAACAGTTCTTGATCAAAGACACTGTAGTCGAGCTCTGGTGGCCTGAGGTGTTTACTGAAAAAAGGCCAGAGGTTGCTATTGTCCATTTACCAGTTGCTCAAGTACACCCCTGATTACTGTGCTGGAAGCATCAGTCGTGAAGGCAGCTGGGGTGTCTGTCCATGGGTGCATGAGGAGGGTGGCCTGGAAGCCCTCGGTTGCTTCCTGGGTCCAATACATGTTTTTACTGGGCCCTGCCATGAGGAGAAAGAGTGGGCTCATGATGCAGGCCACTGCAGGTATGAAGCGGTGATGAAAGTTGACCATATCTGCATACTCTTGTAGTGCCTTTACCAAGACATGGGAAAAGAGCAGATAGCATCCACCTTAGTGGGTAACAGTCTGGCTCCATGTCGGTCAATAAGATGGCCCAGGAAGTCGATAGTCTCTTGGCCAAACTGGCACTTGGCCAGGTTGATGGTTAGGCCAAAATTGCTCAGCCTGGATAATAATTGTTTTAAGTGGGCGGTGTGCATGGTGCAGGTGTGGCTGGCAATTAAAATGTCATTGAGGTAGACGAAGGCAAAATGCAGATCCCGGCACATTACATCCATCAGCCTCTAGAAAGTCTGAGCCGTGGTTTTTTTTAACCCGAGGGCATGCAGAGAAATTCAAACAATCCAAAGGGGATTATGATGGCAGTTTTTGGGATGTCCTCGGGGTGTACTGGGATCTGGTGATAGCCCCTGATGAGGTCCACCTTTGAGAATATCTGTGCCCCTTGCAGTTTAGCAGTAAAGTCTTGGATATGGGGCATGGGATATCCATCCAGTATGGTAGCCTCAATGAGGCAGTGGAAGTCTCCATATGGCCTCCAACCACCCGCTGCCTTGAGGACCATGTGGAGAGGGGAGGCCCAAGGACAATCGGAGCACCGCTCAATGCTGAGTTCCTCCATCTTTTTGAACTTGTCCCTGGCTAGATTAAGTTTGTCGTGAAGGGGAGGGCCCTCTGTAATGAATTGGTGCCTCAACCAATGTGGGTTCTGCTGAATGGAAGTGAGCCATGATGATGGAGGGGAATTCTGCTAGGACCCAAGCAAATACGTTGTCGACAGTACTCACTGAGTGCAGGAGGGGGCTGGTGAGGGAGAGTGGCTGAAATGTCTAGGCGTGCACCAGGTGTGAGTTGGCCCGCAGGAAATCTGCATCCAATAATGGTCGTTGCACGGCCACCACTGTAAACTTCCAAGTGAATTGTCTGTCCCTGAAGCGTGGGGGAATGGTGCGGGTGCCGAATGTTCGGATGTTGGAGTCGTTTGCCGCTCAGAGCTCCCGGCCTACTTTGCTGCAGCAGGTCTCCAGGATGGTTGGGGGAATGACGCTATATTGTATTCCAGTCTCCACCAAGAACCATCAGCCCGACAGGGAGTCTTAAATGTGTAACAGGCTATGCAGTTGGCCAGTTGTTGCAGCCATTAATGATGGCTGGCCTGGACGTTTCCCTGGAATGCGCAGGGAGAGCGGCATCGACGGGCCTCAGAACCCTGCCGTCGGTGATAGAAACAGTATTGTTCACCAGTGGGGAATGGCGTTTGGGTAGTTGGTCAGTTGGTAGTCATCCTGGCTGGGCTCTGATGGCTGTCACCTGCTCGAACAAAGTGCAGGCATCCAACTTCTCCGTCCATAGCAGGTCTACTTGGGCAGTTACCTTCCTGGGGTCATTGAAGTTTTCCTCCGCAATGAGCAGCCAGATGTCCTCAGGCAGCCTCTCCAGGAAGATCTGCTGGAAGAGCGGGCAGGAGGTGAGGCCATTGTTGAGAGCAAGCATGACACTCATGAGGGAGGAAGTGGTCCTGTCCCCCAAACTGTTGAAATGCAACAGTCGGGCAGCACACTCGTGCTTTGAGAGCCCAAAAGTACGGATTTGCAGCTCTTTGATGGTTACATAACCTCCTTGTTCTGGGGGTTGCTGGAGGAAGTCAATGATACGGGCTGTGGTGTCCTGATCGAGGGTGCTAACCATGTAGTAATAGCACGTGTCATTGATGGAGATCCATTGAATGGCAATCTGCGCCTCAGCTTGCTGAAACCACACCCATGGTTGCGATATCCAGAACCCGGCAGCTTCAATGCTATGGTGTTGATTGCAGGTTGCTCTTCCACCTTCGGGTCCAATATGCCATTTGGACCAGTTGAGGTTGCCACTATAGCGAGGTCGCTATGGCTAGATAGGTTATAGCTCTTGGTTATAGCCCTAAGGCTGTAGTTCGAATATGCAGGAGAAGAAAGACAAACACATAGTTTATACCATGTCATCTCAGCCGTGTCACCACCATGGCGTGGCTTGAGCAGGCCAGCTGCCAATTGATTACCTTAGATACCCAGGCCCTAATTTGGTCCCCTGTGATCCACTGGCGGTGATTGGCCAGTTTCATTGCTCTGCTGGTGGCCAATGGAAATGGGCGTTTCAGCCCGCATGAAGCTTTGCCGGTCGTAGCCTTCAATGGCCTTTTCCTGTATCAGCCCAAGGTGCGGGCCGCTACATAGGTATAATTTGACTGGCCATCATTTCTAAAGTGGTCAGTTTATAGAATTTCTACTTGACTTCTCCCCGAAAGTTACGATGCCTCTTATGCATGCCCATTTCTACAATGAGGACAGTCATCTTACTAGGTTTAAAAAAAAATAGAACATTGAAGAACTCAGTGTCTGTGGAGGCAAAAGATCTGAATCAACTTGGTTGAGGCCCTGCATCACTATTGAGAGGAAAGAAAAAAGACTACCAGTGTGTAGTAGTATGGTGGTGGTGGAGGGGTTACTGCGATTGGGGGCTGGGAGGTGAAAATTGGAACAAGGTGGGGTTGAATGATGCAAAGATAGAACTAGGTGAGATGCTGAAACTGAGAGACCTGATGATGTTTCAGAGGCAGTTACCAGCACTACTGATGAAGTGACTAGAGCGCCAGAAACACCTGAAGCCGTGGCGAGCAGTATGTCCGACGCCGAGAGTGAACAACCGAGAAGCGACAACAATATCGCAGGCAGGCCGAAACGAAACCGGAAAGTGCCCAAACGATACGAAGACTTTGTGCCATAGTTTTAATAAGAACTTTGGGACAGTATTTTAATCTTATATCATAAAGTGCATGTATGAGTGCTGTAGGAAGTAAATTTTATGTAGTTGAGTTATAGTATTACTATTAGTTACGATGTTTGTATGTTTCCGAGGGATATTGATAAGTGAAGGTAAAGTTTATTTCTGATTAAAGGAGGGATGTCATGATAATGAATATGTATGAGATGTACCGGAAGTCACGTGGTATGAGAGAGAGATAAGAACACAAGCAGGAGAACAAAGGAAACCGGAGAATAAAAAGACACTAAGAAGTTTACCTGATAAACTTGTGTTTAATGTTTTATTAACTTCACATTTCGGGCCACAAATGTGACAAGGATGTGTAGGGCAGAGGCAGTTAGCTGATAGGTGGAACAAGGTGGGGAGGGATTTCCAGAAGATGTGACTTCCCCTCTACTATAGTTGATGGAGACCTCACGCACATTTCCTTCATTTCCCATGTCTGCTTCGTCCTCCTCCTCCTCCCCCCCAAACAGAAATAAAGTTCCCTTTGTTGTCATCTTTCAACCCATCAGCTTTTGTATCCACATATTGTCCTCTGCTGTTGTTGCCAGCTCCAATGTGAGCCCACCAGGAGTCACATCCCCCCCCCCCCCCCACCTCCACCCTTTGCTTTTTGAGTTTCTCCAGCACATTTATGTATGATGGGATTAACATAGATTTCTCCAGTTTCTGTTATGCCCCTCCCTTGTCTCTTTCACTTTCCCTATCTCTCTGTCTACTTTTCTCCAGCTGCCTACCCCTTTCCCTCTCCTTTCGGAGCGGCCCCTCACCCTGATCACATAAGCTTTTTTTCTCTTCTGCTTTCCTACACATAACCTCTTGGACTGTGCTCCTCCCCTTGCTCCTTCTTCCCTCCGCTCTGCTCCACATCTTTTTATTCAGGTACCTACCATATCTTGATGAAGGGCTCAGGCCCGAAATGTTGGTTGTATCCCTTTGCTTCATATAGATGCTGCATGACCTGCTGAGCTTCTCCAGCACTTTTGTTTTTTGCCCTACACTGATGAAGTCTGAAGACTTTTCTGTTTAACTCCATGGCTAACGTAAAGCCTGCTATGAGTAGGCATAGTCAATTAATTAATGATGAAAGATCGGTGACAAGAAAAGATGTCTCACTAAGAGAGCAGTTGTGCAGCAAAACACAGTTCATATCACTTGTGCATTTGAAGTAATCAGAGAAGAGAAGAAAAATATCAACTAGTTATTCAGCCATCCATCATAAGATAGATGGCTGAATATTCTGTTCTGGGACCCCTGCTCTTTGTGATTTTTATAAATTACCGAGATGAAGAGGCGGAAGGATGAGTCAGTAAGTTTGTGGATGGCACATAAGATGGAAGAGTTGTGGATGGAGCTGTAGGTTACAAGAGGATGTAGACAGGATACAGAGTTGGGCAGAAAAGTAAGCAGATGATTTCAATCCAGATAAGTATGAAGTGATGCATTTTCGAAGGACAAACCAGAAGGCTGAGTACAGGGTTTATGGTCAATTACTTAAGAGTGGATGAACAGAGGGACTTTGGGGTGCAGATCCATGCATCCCTCAAAGTCGCCACACAGGTTGATAGGATAGTTAAGAAGGCCTATGGGATGCTGGGATTCATTAATAAAGGGATTGAATTCAAGAGTAAAAAGATCATGGTGCAACTCTACAAATCTTTGGTATGATCTCACTTGGAGAATTGTGTTCAGTTCTGGTCACCTCATCATAGGAAGGATGTGTAAGCGATGAAAAGGGTGTAGAGGAGATTTACCAGGATGTTTCCTGGATTGGGAAACAAGTCTTATGAGAGGCAGGGTGAGCAGAGTTTGGACTTTTCTCTTTGGAGCGTAGAAGGATGAGAGGAGACTTGATAGAGGTCGACAAGATTATGATTTTAGATTATAGATAGGGTAAACAGCAGCACCTGTTTCCCAGGGCAGAATCAGCAAGCACCAAAGGAGATCTGTACAAAGTTAAGGGAGGGAAGTTTAGGGGAAACAACTGAGGTAAGATTTTTACACAGAGAGTTGTGGGTGTCTGGAATGCCTTGCTGGGGCTGGTAGAGGATGAAATATTGGGGGCATTTAAGAGACTCTTAGACACATGGATGAAAGAAAAATAGAGGATTACGGGGTAGGGAGGGTTTAGTACCTTTTTTTAGGAAGGAATATATGGGTCGGCACAACATCAAGGACCGAAGGGCCTGTACTGTACTATATTGTTCTGTGTTCTAAGAATATGATGGGATAATCCAAATCATCATGAGACTGAGGTAGACCTTATTCAGAAATGGGAAGCATCCTGGAAGAAATACATTATATTCTAGAGGACATATTTTGCCAGATTCTAAGTTGGATCAGAATAAGCAAAGCATAATCTCTCACAAAACAAATGTTTTGCTTGAGCACATAAACACTTATTTTTACTAGTAATGCCATCTTAAATCGGACAGAAGATGGAAAATGCGTTATTATACTTTAGAAAGTTGTATTGATAGAGGAGGAAATAAAACAGAACTGGGTAAACAGGAGTGGAGTGACGTGCAGATATTTGAGACCATCTTATTTATGATGGATCAACAATAGTGTCGAAATGTCAACCCTGATGTCTGTCCAACTGGAGAGCAAGGGCTGTGGAAAAAAAACAACATTCAGTGGACTGAAGGTTCAATTCAGGTCGAGACAAGCCTCTATGCTAACCTAGCTGGTGTTAGCAACAGCACCATCTCCGCCTGTCAACAACTGTTACGGAAAGGAATTTTAGGATTTCAATCAGCACTTTAACATTGATGTTCTTCTGACTCCATGTTGCTCAGCTTGAACTTCATCTGGATTCAAGCTCCATCACAGTCAGCTGTATTTTAATTTATTTTTCAGCTTTGTACAGCTGTGTTGATACCTTGCAGACAATAAGTTGCCAAGAAGTTTATTGGGCATATAGACCAACTAAATGATTAATTTGGGTAGCAAACCAACTAGTTTTATTACATAATAGAAATAATAGAATAGTAAAGTTCTGCAGCAAACCCATGTCAAGCCACATCAAGTCAAATGAAAGAATATCAGTGCAGGTGATCAAAAGTTTTTAAGTACACTGGAAAATGAGAGGTTGTGTAGATGAGAGGTTGAGGTATAGAATTAAAATAAATTGTTACTTAAAGAGGAAGATGGACAAGAGGATTGATCTTTCCAAAAGCAAAGGCTGAATAGCATCCTCTGCTTTACGATTCTATGGTAAGCTGCTGGCAGTCGACAAAGGCTCACAGGTTGTGCTTTCTTGTTCACGTTTAAGGCGTTGCTCTTTTGACTGTCTTCTGATTTTGATCATCCAGGTACATTGCAAACCAGCATTTGATTGTGTTTGATTATGTGCTGACAGGTATCACACCAGTTGGTACGATAGGGGTAGGGGCGGCAGTCTGGTCAATGATGGATCATTTGCAACTAGCTCTCCAGGAAAGTGTTTCAGAAATGCTCAGCAGCTTGTGTGAACATGACCTGAGGCCCTTTTCAACAGTGCACATCTGTCATTCACAAGGTTGGAACAGATGTACAATGCTTATGGTAATCAAATCATGAGAAACCAATTTCTGAGAGCATTTTACCATGTTCTCAATAAAGAATTGAAGAGATTTTTATGTAAATAAAGTGGAAACAATAATTCTATTTGCTTATTAATCTTTTCTGATACTTTTGTATAATCAATCCAACCAACTGCCATTTCCCAAACATTCATTTTCATTTCTTTGTGGTCCTTTACAATTTTGTTCTTTCTTCGTAATATCTTAGTTCCTAATAAAACACATAGTGAATGGATTTTGTACAAAAGCCTCAAGTACCTTGGAGTGGGGGGAGGAGGGGGAGAAGAAGAGAGAGAAAAAAACAAAAGGCACTTTTATACAGCTGCTGAAGAGCAGAAAATTTCAAGAGCAGAAAATTTCCTTCTGCTCCGGTGGCGGTGTAAAAATATCGAGACAGAATTTATTATATAAATTCCATCCCATAATTTTTCCATTGGGACCCCCTACACATTTTTATGGAGCGGCTTTAGTGTAAATTGATCGCAGCCATTCTGTAAGAAACAGGCCTAATGAATATGACGTTCTCCCTCCAACAAACTCCGCAACACAGAAAGGGTGTGTAAAAGTGCCCCTGTGTAAACAACCACATTGGGAATAATTCCAAAGTTTCTGTGTTTAAAAAAAAAGCCAGTTGTTAGAGGAAAAAGCAATTCCAATGAGATATGAGCACAGAGTATATTTAAAAAAAGAAAATCTTCGAAGATCTCAAGCAAGTCATGCAGTCATGCAAAATTTGTCATTGTTGCTGGTCTAGGTTAATTCCCAACACATGGTTGGTTTTCTCAGGCAGTCCTTTGCATTAAGAATGACTTGCGTCCATCCAAGTTCTGTAGGTGACTCATGAGCCCAGGGTTGGAGAGTCTAGAGAATATAGGTTTAAGATGAGCAGGTAGAGGGGTGGGAGGATGGGGAAGAAGGATCCTGGAGGGTAACTTTTTAACACAGAGAGTGGTGTGGAATTAAGTGACAGAGGAGGTGGTGGAGATACATGTGATGATGAATTTAAAAACATTTGGTCAAATACATGGAAAGGATTAGTGGGATACAAGCTGAGTACATGCAAGTGGGACGAGCTTGGATGGGTGGCAATCATCATGGATAAATTGTATAGCTTTATCATCATGGTAACCAGCAACTCACATTAAAAGGAAGTCCATGCACAGTGAACGTCCACTCCACTGGGACTTGGAATGTCAGATGCCCCACAGACACACACCCGAACACAGCTCTGTACTCATAGTCTGGGAGCTCAAAAGCACCAACAGTGACATCATTGCCTGGGGGGAGGGGGAAGGAGAGAGAGAGAGAGAGAGAGAAAGGGAGAGAGAGAAAGAGAGAGAGGTGGCTAGTTCAAAGAACATCTTCACCTGAAAGCACAACCCCAAAGAGGAAAACCTGTGACGAATGATCTCAGCAACTTCTCTCCTTCGGGATAAGTAATCATCTCATGATCCTCTGGCTCACTTTAATCCGATAGCATCGAACAGCTATCAACATATATTTCCGACCCTGCAGTAACAGTTGAGGCAAGCAAGGACTTTAACTCTGACCATGAAAAAAACTCCTGTCCACACTCCACTGACTGACACTTACAGGTGACTTCATTGCAAGGGTTGGAATAATACATTTTTTCTGGCGAGGCATGATTGGAGCTCCAATTCCAACAGGGTCCTTGTGTAGAGAAAATTACTATATCATGCTCTGAACATAAAAAAATACCAATGTTTTGTCAAACAGATAAGCACATAATCTCATGGCAACATGCAAAAGCACCTATTAGAATATGTCATTGCCTATGTTGGAGACTGCAAGGTTGTCCCACATTGGTTAAACTGTGACATGTACCAAAGACTGATGATTGCCTCATTACTTTATATCCTCTTTGTGTATGCTCAGGCACTGCTCCTAATACCTTCTCATCTCATCCAACCTCCATGCTTTCTACCCAGTTCTTTCTGGACACCCTTTCAGCACAGTCTATTCCAGCCTAAGATCCTCCTCTTAAATATATCACTTTGTAGTTGAACAGGAATCAGGGCAGGTCAGGCAGAGTTTTTGAATCAGCTTCATTTTGGAAGAAGCTCAGGAAAGTATGATGTTTCAGTGAAATATAGGGCATCATGTTTGACGCTTGGACTAGATTGCAGAGCTGACCATTGATTTCTTTTCCAACCTGAATAAACAGTCAAGGAAAGAGACGGAGTTTGGAACAAGGATGAGAACTGAATATGATGGCTTTGGCTTTCCCAATGTTTAGCTAGAGAAGTAGTTGGCCTATCCATCACTTGGTGTCAGGAATACCACTGTCAAATTTAGAACTTCAACATGGAGATGATCTGGTTTGAGACCTTGCTGTTTAGATGGCATATAGTTTTTATGATTCTCATGGCAGCAGGGCAGGGCCAAAAAATGTGTTGAGGGATGGGAGTCAATGACACACATGACAAAGATTGAGTCAAAATTGAAGAGTTCCAAAAGGTGTTCCTTCTGAGTGCTGATGGACTTTCTGCCCTTAATTGGCTTGACTCCATTCTTGGCTCTCAATGGAGTGGGCCCTTGGGCCAACAATAATCTCTGAAACACTGAAAAATCTGTACATCTTGCGGCTGTCAGAGGGTTTGTGAATCTCCAACATTTCTTCCACCCAGCACCTCTTCTTTCAGTCTCAAGATTTTTTTCAAATTTTAGTCTTCAGATGCCAGTAGGGTTGTGGTGGATTTCCCAAACCAAAGTGCAGTTAATTAGCTCCTGGACATCACGCTCTTTTTAAAAAATCAAAGTGGTGCTGATATTTTTTGCTCAAAATATTTACATCTATTGCCTTCCCACCCTCACAGAGAAGTTTCAAACTTAACCATTCAGCTGAACATTTTTTTCCAAATTAGACCATTCATTGTGAATATTGGTATCTATATTTCAAGAGATTCAGAATATATCTTACAGTATTTTAGCTGATCTAATTAATATGTTGCCACTGACCAAGAGTTAACACATTCAGAAGCCATTGTGCATCATGACTGGAGTGCAATTTCAATGACAATACTCTCTCCTAAAAGCAGATCTTGTGGCCTGAGTTGATGTCCAAGGAAATGTTAGCATACAGGTCCAAGATATGCATGCACAAGTAGTGCAGACACTACCTGCTGAAGAGCACCCTGGAGATGTATGCATGTTGAATGTGGTTATAAGAAGCTCATTATTCAAAATGATTGTGTTCTGAATCCTTAGGTATAGTACAGCACCAAAACCAAGCAATGGGAAAGAAGAAATAAGAAATGTCTGCTGTTAATATACACATTCATGCCAAATCTCTTTGTAATATCATATTTGGTGACAAGAGGTAGCTGTGTTTGAGTGGACCGTGGGAGATCAGTTTGCATTGTGAAAAAACAATTCTATTGTTATTCTTACAAAAATGTTGCCTTCTTAAGCAGGCACCTTTTCAGATATAAGCGAAGGAGAAGTCAATGATCTATCTGAGCATCCTGAAGAATGAAAATTTTTAATTTGTTATTTTTTTTGTGTAGCCAGTTCCTCTAATTCCATTTTTGATTTGTCAGAAACACATAAATGGGAATGATCTTTCTGTATCCAATGGGAAGAGCTGGTCAGTCATGATTTAAGTAATTTTATTGTCATCTGATTGTACAAGTAAAACCCAACAAAACAGTGCTATCTGGTCTTTGATGCAAAACACGCAGACATACAAGCCAACATAACACATATATGGACAAACAATACATATGCAGGACAAGTATTTGTCTACACAAAAACAAATATTGTTTCATGAATATGAGAGTCTCAGGTGGTTAGTGTAAGCAGTTCCTTTGATCATTCAGCATTGTCACTGCCCATGGGAAGAAGCTGTTCCTCAGCCTGGTGGTGTTGGCTTTGATACTCCTGTATCTCTTCCCAATGGGAGTAGTTGAAAGATGCTATGCGCAGGATGGAATGGATCCTTAATGATTTTGTGCACTCTCTTTGGACAACTATCCCAGTAGATCATGTCAATGGTGGGGGGGGGGGGGTGAGGGAGACTCCATTGTGATCCTTTCTGCCTTTCTTATGGTCCTGTGATTGACCTCTAATCGATTTCTCTGCAGCAATTATACCACACTGTGATGTAGCTGGCCAGGACATTTTCGATAGAGCTCCTATCAAAGGTTGGCATCATGGTAGCTGGTAGCTTTGCCCACTTCAGTCTTTTCAGGAAGTGCAGTCAGTATTTTGCCTTCCTGACAAGGTGGAAGAACCAGACAACAAACCTAGTTGGGCATTGAAGGACTGTGGAGATCTCTTTTGAGGAGATGTTGTGTCCACGATAGGTCAATAGCTAAGTGAACTCCAAGGAACTTGATACTCTCCATTCTCTCTATTACAGAGCTGTTGATATGCAGTGGAGGGTGGTCATTCCTGGTCCTCCTGAAGTCCTCGATCATCTCCTTTGTCTTGTCCAGATGAAACTAAGGTTGTTACTCTCACGTCTTTTCACAAGATATTCCACCTCTTCTCTGTAGTGCGACTCATCGTTGTTTCTGATGAGGCACCTGCAAACTGTTGGTTGTGTCATCTGAAAACCTGACAACACTGTTGGAGCTGCATCTGGCGATGCAGTCGCTGGTCAGTAGCATGAACAGGAGTGGGCAGAGCACATAGACCTGAGGGGAACCAGTGCTCTGCATGACGGTGCTCAACATTTTACCACTGACCTGGACAGACTGTGGTCTTTCTGTTAGAAAGTCCAGAATCCGATTATAGAGAGGAGTGTTGAGTCCCAGCAAGGACAGCTTCTCCACCAGCCTCTGGGGAATGATCATATTAAATGCCAAGATGAAGTCAATGAACACAGCCTGATGTATGAGGCATCGTTGTCCAGGTGGGTTAGGATAGAGCAACAGTTTCTTCCATAGGCAAATTTGAATGGGTCCAGCTTCTAATGGGAGGTGTGCTTTGATGTGTTCCATCACCAGACACTCAGAGCATTTCATAATGGTGGAGGTCAGTGCCACAGGGGAGTAGTCATTGATGTCTGTTATTGTTGCCCTCTTGAGATGATGATGGCTGTCTTGAACCTTGTGGGTACGATGGACTGCTGCAGTGAGGTGTTGAAGATATTTATGACGACCTCCATCAATTAGTCTGAACAGTCCTACAGTACCAGACTAGGTATGTTGTCTGGTTCTGCTGCCTTGGATGGGTTCACCTTGGATGGGGTTCTCCTCACCTCAGCATGGCTATGCAGGGGGTGTGTTCATCAGAGTACATGGAGCTTTCTTCAGCGTTATCCTGTTATCCTGTCAGTGAGGGATAGGCATAGAAGATGTTAAGTCTGTCCAGAAAAGAGGCGTCATTGTCCTTTAATCATCCTGTTCAATATTTATCACTCAGCCAATACCGAATAATGCATTAACATGTTATTGTCACAATTGCTGTTTGTGGGTTATTGTATGCAAAGTGGCTGTAGATACCTTATAGCAGAGATTTTAATTCATCACCTGCAAATCACATGCGACTTGAAGTTATCAGTAGCTTTATATAAATAGAGATCTGCACCCAGTTGAACTTCCAAACATCACAATTGCATCTACACTAAATAGAAATTGAAAAATGTGATCTTTTTTCTATACAATGTACTGTGAAAACAATCTTACCACAAGGACTCCAATGTTACAAGAAGGTGGCTAACTCAATGGCAATTAGGGAAGGGCAATATTTGTTGGCCTTGTTATTAGCACCGATATTCTATGAATAAATGTAATTAAAGATATACAATTCTTCATCCTTGTACAGTCCTCCATCAACTTTGCTAATGCACATCTTTCTTTCTTTGGCTTGGCTTCGCGGACGAAGATTTATGGAGGGGTAAATGTCCACGTCAGCTGCAGGCTCATTTGTGGCTGACAAGTCCGATGCGGGACAGGCAGACACAGTTGCAACGGTTGCAGGGGAAAATTTGTTGGTTGGGGTTGGGTGTTGGGTTTTTCCTCCTTTGTCTTTTGTCAGTGAGGTGGGCTCTGTGGTCTTCTTCAAAGGAGGTTGCTGCCCACCGAACTGTGAGGCGCCAAGATGCACGGTTTGAGGCGATATCAGCCCACTGGCGGAGGTCAATGTGGCAGGCACCAAGAGATTTCTTTAGGCAGTCCTTGTACCTCTTCTTTGGTGCACCTCTGACACGATGGCCAGTGGAGAGCTCGCCATATAACATGATCTTGGGAAGGCGATGGTCCTCCATTCTGGAGACGTGACCTACCCAGCGCAGTTGGATCTTCAACAGCGTGGATTCGATGCTGTCGGCCTCTGCCATCTCGAGTACTTCAATGTTAGGGATGAAGTCGCTCCAATGAATGCTGAGGGTTGAGCGGAGACAACGCTGGTGGAAGCGTTCTAGGAGCTGTAGGTGATGCCGATAGAGAACCCATGATTCGGAGCCGAACAGGAGTGTGGGTATGACAACGGTAGTTCAAAAGCATTTGTTCTATTTATTTTTGTCTCATCAAAAGCACATATTTCAAATAACACAAGAGTCAAAGAAAGTTGATCAGTTTACCAGACATAATTCAGGATTATAACATACTTCTGCTTTGATAAACTGGATTTTGTGACATTTACAAATTTCAATCAGCAGAATTTTATTCTATTTAGCAGTCATGATAATCTTTTCTTATCCATTCATAGAGAAAGCTAGTTTTGTTTAAATATTATGGGAAATGAGTCAAATGCTGGGGTTGGTAAACTGAAGAAACATGCATTCTCACAATGGTGCAAATCTCTGTGTTTTTCTGAAGTGAAGTAAATCAAGTGTGAAGCGTACAGTAATCCCTGATTAGTTATCAATAACAACAGAATGGATAACCAAAAATAACAAGATTTCCTCTTAACAGGCATCACAGAGAGTCTGCCTTAAAACACCAAACACCTCCTCATAACAACCGAGCATGAGGACAATATTTTTAGTTCCCCAAAGAAGTCATAATCTTCTGTCATGTTGCCTATTTAATACAAGCATGTATATTATATTCAACACTATAGCTCAGAATTGGGCTGGTTTGCCCATGTGTCTGTGCCACATGATGTTCCAATCAAACTACAACACTGCTGCATGCACCGAGCAGATATACCCTCGTCTCCTTTATATCCAAGTGTTTATCTAGAAGCCTCTTAAATGCTTCCACCATTACTCCTGGCAGCCTGTTCCAAACACCAACAACACTCTGTGTAAAATATCTCCCCTAAGCTTCCTTTCCCTTACCTTAAGCACATTTCTTCTTATGTATGAGGCTTCTGCCTTGGAAAAAATATTTTGACCTGTCCACCCTATGAATGATTTTATTCATCTTCATTAGGTCTCCATTCAGACTCCTATGCTCCAGAAAAAATGACAAAGTTTGTCCATTTTCACCCCATTAAATCGTACCTCTCAACCAGGCATCATCCTGATAAACCTCTTCTGTACCCTATCCAAAGCCTCCACATTTATCCTGTGATGGGACAACCAGAATTGCACACTGTATTCCAAGATCAGTTATTTTATGATCTAACATGATCAGCTATCAGGTATCTGATGTAAACTCTCTTGTATTCAATCAATGCACAAGATCTACCATTACAAATGACTTTCAGAATAGTCTATTGGACTCTGAAGAGCTAGATGATGTATTCCTGTTCATGTTTGTTCCTATTCCACAATATCAATTGTGATCAGAGGTAATCAATCTGTTCCACAACGAATAGGAATACGATTCAAAATAACTTTCTCAAAATGAGGAAGTAAATGTTTAAAACTTAATTTCAAACAATTGTCTTGATGCTCAATAAAGTATTTACAACAGTAGATATTTACAATGTGCCTGAACAAACATTCTGCTTCTATTTTATTTAACCTCACATGCAGATAAAGTCTTGATTCCACTGAAGATGCTACCATTGGACAACAGTTCACGTCTTTCTATCCTCCAGCACCCAGGAGAAATGTAAACCACTTTATGAACAAGAATCAATACCACTGGCACTGGGTGTGTCCATAAACATTTCTAACAAGAAATGTTTCAGATTTGGGCAGTTCTAATTCTACAGGGTCTTAATTATAGAACCATCTGTGCAAAGGAATGTGAAATTGATTCAAATTCAATATTATAGGAGCATTCATGCCCAACCAATAGTACACGACTGAATGGAAGCATTTGGTTTCCTCTACTCATTCTCTCATAAACTATGTCCTGGAATGTACTATTAATTGCTGTCCGTGAACATTTTTCCACAATAGTAGTATTTTTTATATGAACTTCAGTGACAGTTTCCAAGTTTTTAATTTGCATTTCCTCTTGTAACTAAAAGAAGGGTAATTCACTTGTTTGTACAATTGTAATCTCAGGTGTGCTATAGAAAATGGATGCCTCGACTGAACTGGCATTTTCTTTGTGTGATAGCTATTGAATTTTAGACGCAGATCATTTATGTTCTATTGGAAAATGTAAATTCTGTTCTGACAAAGGGTCCAGAATCTGAATCGTTAAGTTTAATATTAACATCAGAAACATGTTTCTTTCTTCCACATCTGCTATCTGACCTGCATTTTCAGTTTTTGATTCAATATTCTCTTTGACTCTTTGAAATACATGAATTGCAAATCTATGCATTTATACTGCTACATTTGAGTTGCTGTGAAATGGTGTGTTGTAACTCTTATGTATCAGAAGGCCAAGTGAGTTTCAATCAATGTGAAGTTATTCTCTGAAGTGAGATTTAAAGTTGTATCATTGCTCTGCCGTGAATTTGATGATCAAACTGAGAGTGGGGAAGGTACAGCTGGTTTCAGAGCCCTGAACAGGATGGAGAAATCAGCTGTGCTTGTTATCCAACTGACACGTTCAGGAAAGTACCCTAAAAATGCATAAGGGCGAGTTCAACGTAAAAAGTACCACTGCAGCCCATGAACACATACCCTACATACATCAGCAGGAGGGCAACATAGAACCACTGTAACATGACTGAATGCACTCAGAGCCAAGTGAGGAGTACAACACACTTTTAATAGCTTACGCCAGTACACATAATAGTCCTCAGGTGAATCTGAGGTGAGGCGGGAAAACCAGGGTTTATATTGGGGTAGGTGAGGGTGGCATAGACTGTGAATTCCAAGTTCACTGCAACCACCTAGGGTCAGTCTGCAGTCACAGAGCTGCATCAGGTTATTGTCCAATATGCAGATAGACAGAATGTTCTCACTGCCTAGGAATATCCAGGAAGGAAGGAGCTCAATTGTTTGAAAGTGACGCAGGAACAATGAGCCAAATGTAAGTTGCTTAAAGTCATCAGCACTTCACTTTTCCATTCGATACCTTTGATTATCAAGAAAACTGTTGGCAACTGGCGTTATGTCTTTCCATACAGGTTGCAGCATGCAACCTCACTATTTTCTATTGAAGCCATATCAGAATCTACCTGGTATGCAACCTGCTCAGTACAATGCATTTGTGCATCATTTTGCAATGTTGCAAGTTACAATGGTATACTTCCTTTCCTGAAAGCAGTCAATACATGGTTATTGAAGTAACATGAACTATTTTAATTAATGGTGCTATCACAGATTCTGGAATATAGCTCTGTGTTTGTATTTTCTTTGCATCGCATGCATTTGGGAAAGCTATCATTATTGCTCACACACATCAAGATGAACTTATTCTACTTTGATCATAAATATGCTTCAGTTTGTTCCAAAAAGCAAAATGTTTCCTCTCTCTTGAATTTCAAGCAACTTGATCCCAAAAGTCTAAGACTCTTTTTGTTCAAACTTTATTTAAAAGCATACAATGTAATAGCATACAATATAAAAATAGTCAGAAAACTTTTTCATTAATACCCATCCCACCCTTTTAGCCAGCTCCCTGAAGGGGAGCAACAAAAAAAAAATCTGTATATATGTAAATTTAAAAAAAATGTTAACAACATTTCAAAAAATATCTAAATGCATATATTTCAAATACGGAGACCACTTACTAACAAAAAAAGAATAATTATCATGTAAAGTATCAGTATTATCTTTCCAGGTACTAGCAACACATTTACGCGCTACTGATGATACCAAATGTACAAAAGCAATTTGAATTTTATCCATTCCCATTCCTCTTAACGAATATAAATTTCCCAACAAGAAAATCGTTGGATCTAACGGTAGTATTGTGATAGTACAGATCTATCACCAATGTACATCGTGTATATAGTTACTGTATCTAGACTGTGCTTACAGTGATTGGCTGAGAGCTAAGCCACGCCTATTGTCTGGGCCTTAAAGGGTTGTGTCCCTAGCCAGGTCGGATCATTCCTGACTGGTCGGCCACCTGTGAAGAGCTCCTGTCTTTTGCTAATAAAAGCCTTGGTTTGGATCAACAAGTCTTTGATTCTTTCGACAAGCTCTACAAGTATAAAATTATATAATTTCTCCAAAACTGCTTTAATTCCTTGCCAAAATAATTGAACTTTAACACAATTCCATACAGCATGTAAAAAAGTTCCAATACATGTACCACATCTAAAACAAGAATCCGAATTACTAAACCCATTTTTAAAAAACTTTTCCGGTGTCAAATATAATTGATGTAAAAAATTATAATTAACCATTCTATATTGCACATTGGTCAATTTAATTGCATTGTCTTGACACATATTCATCCAATCTTCTTGAGGAAAAAAAAATACTAAATCACTCTCCCATTTAAGTTTAGATTTCTCCCAATCTGGTTTATCCATACTATCTCGTAACAAATTATACATAACTGAAATATAACCCTTTTTCAGTAAAAAGGAAATGAAAGATTCAAATTTCGACAAAGTAGGTAAAATCATCTCTCTACCAATATTATCTTTTATTAAAGCCTGAAGTTGATAATACACAAACAAAGAATTTACAGGTATATCAAATCTTTCTCTCAATTGATTAAAAGAAAAAAAATTCCCCTCTACAAAACAATCTTGTATTGTCTTTATCCCCTTAGAATCCTAAATCTTCAAATGATTATTAAACATTGAAAAAGGAATAAGCTGGTTATTATACAATGGAGTTAAAATAGATAATTTATCTTTCGACCCTAACACCTTATTTTTTAAAATCAAATCTTTAATAAATGTTTCAATATTGGCATAAAATATTGCTGTAACAAATTTGAGTTCCAATGAAATATAAATTCATGTATTTCAACCCTAGAAATACATGCCCTCTCCACTTTAGCCCAACTAGGAGGATGATCTAAATCCATCAATCTACTAATGAACTTCAACTGAGCCGCTTCATAATAATTTTGAAAATGTGATAGTTGTAATCCACCCAATGTATACTTCCATGTAAGTCTATGCAACACCATTTAAGCTAATCTACCTTTCCATAAAAACTCTCACACTGCATTATTCAAATCTTGAAAAAAACCCTTAGAAAGTAAACAAGGTAGTGACTGGAATAAATATTGAATTTGAGGAAAGATATTCATTTTAATACAGTTAACCCAACCAATTAAAGTTAATGCAAGATCTTTCCACTTAATCAAATCTGCTTTAATCCGTTTTAATATAGGTACATAATTTAATTGATAATAATTGATAATTTGTATCCATAAACACACTTAAATATTTAATTTTACTTGTCCACCTTAATTTTGTAATTGTTTTAAATTCAGAATAATCTCCCACTCCAACTGGTAAAATTTCACTTTTATCCCAATTAACTTTATATCCCGACAATTCTCCAAATTTCAACAAACACTCTTGTAGTTGTTTCAACAACTGTTCTGGTTCTGTCAAGTATATCAATACATCATCCGCAAATAAGTTAATTTTATATTCTTAATTTTTAACCCTCATCCCTCTAATTTCTTCATTTTGTCTAATAGCCTGAGCTAACAGTTCAATAACCAATGCAGATAAGGCTGGTGATAATGGGGAGCCCTGTCAAGTTGAACGAGTCAATTTAAATGGTAAAGAAATCTGTCCATTTGTCACCACCCTAACAATCGGGTTCATATATAATGCCTTAACCCAACCAATTAAAAAATGGCCATATTTAAATTTCTCTAACACCTTAAATAAAAAATCCCACTCAACCCTATCAAAAGCTTTTTCTGCATCTAATGCAACCACCATAGGATGGTTAGGTTGTCTTCGATATGCATTGACCAAAGTAATTAATCAAAATATATTGTCTGATGCATTTCTATTCTTAATAAAACCTGTTTGATCAATATGTACCAATTTAGGCAAATATTTAGGCAAATATTTAGCTAATATTTCGCTATAATTTTATAATCCACATTTAATAAAGAAATAGGTCTATATGAAGATACTTTTAATGGATATCTATCTTTTTTTGGAATAACAGTTATTAAAGCACTAGAACATGATTCTGGTAACTTCCAATCTTCAGTAACTTGATTCAACACTTCTCCAAATTCATTAGAAAAATCATCATAAAAAAGTTTATAAAATTCCACAGGGAATCCATTGTCCCCTGGAGACTTTCCATTCGGCATTTCCTGAATAGCTTCCTGAATTTCAAAATCTGTAAATGGAGATTCCAATTCTTGAACATCAATTCCATCTAATACCGGTAACTTTAATTTAGATAAGTAAGAGTCAATAGAACCATTATCCTGTTTCCCCTCAGAAGTATATAATTTTTGATAAAATGAACAAAACTGGTCATTAATTTCCTGAGGCTTATAAGTTATTATTGAATTCTTCTTAACAGCATTAATGATCCAAGATGCCTGTTCAGCTTTCAATTGCCAAGCAAGTACCTTATGAGCTCTTTCCCCCACTCATAATTACGTTGCTTAGATTGATTAATTAAGTGCTCAAATTGATAAGTTTGTAAAGCATTATAACATAATTTCAACCTCTCTAATCCAATTTTTAAAAAATCTTCTGTTACCCCTTTCTGAAAGTCCTTCTCTAACTCAGCAATCTTATTTTCTAACTCTAAACTTTCTGCCATATATTGTTTCTTAACTTTCGTAGAATAACTAATGATCTGCCCTCTCAAATAAGCTTTTAAAGCATCCCATATTACAAAATGACTATCCACAGAATTAACATTTTCAGTCAAAAATAAAGAAATCTGCTTTTTAACAAAAGTAACAAACTCAGGTTTCTTCAATAGCATTACATTAAACCTCCATCTAAATGATGGACTTACTACCTCCGAACTTTCGCAAGGAAAAAGTAATAGTGAATGATCTGATATAACTCTACTTTTATATTCAGCTTATAATACTCTACCTTGTAAATGTGCTGACACCAAAAATATATCAATTCTAGAAAACGAATCATGTCTCGAAGAATAAAAAGAAAAATCTTTCTCTGTATGGTTAACTTTTCTCCAAATATCCACCAAATTTAAATCTTTCATTAATGCATTAATTTGTGTTGCAATCTTTGATTTCAATATACTTTTTGGATTTCTATCCAATAAAGGGTCGAGAACACAATTAAAATCACCCCCAACTAAAACATTTTCATTAGCTTGAGTTAACAATAAAAAAAGCAGCTGAAATAAACCACTCATCATCTATATTAGGGGCCTAAAGATTCAACAAAGTCCACGATTCAGCAAAAAATTTACAATTCACTCTCAATACTCTACCAGCATACCCCTCTGAAGATTCTAATTCAAAGGGTAAATTTTTATGAATCAAAATCGCTACTCCTCTTGCCTTAGAATTAAAAGACAAGAAAACATGACCAACCCAATCCCTTTTCAATTTCAAATGTTCTTTCTCAGTCAAATGTGGTTCTTGTAAAAAAGCAATATCAATTTTCATTTTTTAATATAAGCCAATATTCTCTTTCACTTAATTGGATTATTTAACCCCTGCACATTAAAAGTTGTAAAATTCAATTGAGACATCTTTTTAAACTACTAATATAAGCCCACACTACAAAATAATGCTCCCCTCCACAATTGTTCCGAAAAAGAAAAACCCCCTAAAAAAATTAAAAAAACCAAAAACAACAAAAAAAACACCCAAAGGTAATAATACCCTAAAAAACTGGGTGTGGTAAACCCACTAGATGACTGTCAAAGTTTTCAGTGTCATTCACCCCCTCCCCCAGCCAGATACATATTAATTATACTCAACACAATGGAATATAGTCCATATATTCAACCCAATGATTCTAAGCCCAATGACTTCTCTGGATCTTCAACATCAAGAAGACTTTGTGTCATCTCTTCTTTCTTTCCATTCTGCCTATTCCCATGTCCATTTCCATTTCCATTCACTCTGCTCTTAGGAGATAACAGAGGAGAAGATCCATTTCTTTGCAATTCTGACAAAGAATTGGCAAAAACCAAAGCATTATGATCATTCTCAAAAAATTGAGATTGAAAATTTCTATAGAAAACCTTCAAAATTGCAGGATAACGAAAAGCAAACTTATAACCTTTTCGCCACAAAACGCCTTTAGCCGTATTAAATTTTCATCGTCTTCTAATAACCTCTTGACTCAAATCAGCATAAAAGAACACCTTAATGGTTGAACCATTAATGGAGATCGATTCTGTCTTGCATTCTGCACTGCCATATGTAACATTATTTCATGATCTTGATATTTTAAACAACGAATAAAGACTGCTCTCGGTGCTTGTCCTGGAAGTGACCTTCCTCTCAAAGCTCTGTGAGCCCTATTCAATTCCAAACCTTCAGGGAAAACTCTTTACCCAGCACCACTGGGATCCAGTGCCTAAAATTTTTTATAGGGTCAGCACCTTCCATATCCTCTGGAAGACCAACTATTTTCACATTATTCCTCTGACTGTGATTTTCCAATGAATCAATCTTCTTCATTAAATCTCTTTTCTGAACCCCCAATCCACAAAAGAATCTTCCACTTTTTCCATTTTTTCTCTATTACTTTCTACCTGAGTTTGACACTCAGAGAAAGCTGTTTCAATTTTCTTACAATTATCTTGCACAGTGTCTACTGATTGTATACATTTATTAATATCACTTTTAACTACAGTCATTTCCTGTTTCACGGTTTACATTTCATCACACAAAGTATTCATTTTTCTTTTCATCTCCATAAATCCTTGAGTCATTTGAGTTGATATTTGTTTTGACATATTATGCATTTGCTGTATTTGACCAGAAATCCCTTCCAAAACAGTGAACACTGAATCCATTCCAGATTCCACTCCCACTTTTTGAGATTCACCTTCTTTAACTGCAAGCTCTTCCTCCTGGACGTATTCCAATAAGGTAAGTTCCTCTTCTTCCTCAGTCATCACAGGTCCTCTAACTGAACGGCTGCGGGTCTGCACACCCGACGCCGGCACCCCGACCTCTTCAGGACACTGACGTTCGGGTTCCCCCACAGCGCCAATTTTTTCCAACAGCTCCTGGGCCCGCGATGCCACACACAGGCCAGGTAAGGCCATCGGATACGCAGAGGTGTCTTCTAACGCTACCCTGCGTGCCACTGGGCTGCCCAGCGAGGTCACGGGCTCGTGGGTCCCCTTATTGGCCGTGCCGCCCGCGCGCACGGCTTCATGTGGACGCGGGTCGGCAACGGCTGAACTCACTGATGTGCCGGCGCCATCTTGCGGATGCAGGATCAGTGCCAGAGTCAAGCTCAAATGGGCTGAAGTCCTCTAAGCTTGGAGACTCCTAACAACGACTCCGTGGATTCAGCTATGCAGGTAGGCCTCAATTCTTCTGCACTTTTATATGGTAGTTTTTTCTGAAGCTGAGGTTTAAACTTTTTCACTGTTATTTAAATAACTGTAAATCTTATTTTTAATCACTTTTATACTTTTTGAAAACCTGGTATTTAATGATCCAGCTGGGGAGAAGTGGAACACACGTTTTCCTTCTACGCCATCTTGCCATGCCCCCCAAAGTCTAAGACTCTTTAGAAATATTTTCTATTCATACACAAAATTTTGGCACTGCTGGCAAATGCAGATGTAAACTACCATACTGCAGTCACTACAATCCATGCTAGTGAATGGAGACCTGGAGGATTTCAAACTATCACAATGAAGAAATAGCAAATCCAAACTCAATGCAACACTTGAGAAGGAATTATAGGCAGTGGTGTTTCCATGCATCACCCAGAGTGAATTTTTCTGTGTGTTTTTTAATCCAGTATATTAAACCAGTACAATCTGTAACTGAGATATACTGAGAGCTCACCCATTTGAACACTCAGTCCTACTAATCAGACCCTGTGCAATCCAAGCAGTGTTGAAAATATATGCTTGAATGAACAATAGTGATGTTCCAAGTTTTGTAATGATCTGTTCTGGGATCCCTGCTCTCTGTGATTTTTATGAATGAGATGGACGAAGACGTAGTGATGGATCAGTAAGTTTGCAGATAATACAAAGGGTGGAGGTGTTGTGGGCAGTGTTGAAAGTTGTTGTAGGTACAATAGGATATAGACAGGATGCAGAGTTGGGTAGATTTTGGATTCAGTTTTCAGATTTATTGTCAGAGCACATACATGACATCATATTCAACCCCGAGATTCTTTTTCCTGCAGGCGAGGCAGAATCACCACTTATTCGTAATGCAAAAAAAAACAGTTAAAAACATATATATGTAAGCAGATAAAGAAATGTAAACACACTGACTCTGCAATACTGTACAGAGAGAGAATTAAAAACATCAATAAAGTGTAAAAGTAAGAGGTCTTTAAATGAGTCCCTGATTGAGTTTGTCGATGAGGAGTCTGATGGTGAAAGATCCTCCGTAGTACCGTCGGCAAATTTGTAGACTATGTTATTGTCATACTGAGCCACAGAGCAGGAGGTTAAGAATGCAGCCCTATGGTGCTCCAGTACTGAAGGAGTTTGTGGAGGAGATGTTCTTACCAATCCTCACTGATTATGGTCTGGAGGTGAGGAAATCCAGGATCCATTTACACAGTGGGGTGTTGAGTCCCAGGTCTTGGAGTTTGTTGAGGGGATGATGGTATTAAATGCCAAACTGTAATCAATAAAGAGCATCCTAATGTCCAGGTGTTCCAGGGGTTTGTGTAGAGCCAATGACAAGGCGTCCACCTTAAACCTGTTGCTACAATATGCAAATTGGAATGGATCCATGTCGCTATACAGGCAGGAGCTGATATACTTCAACACCAGCCTTTCAAGACATTTCATTCCTGTTGATGTAACTGCTACTGATTGATAATTATTAAGGCAAGTTACTACACACTTCTTGGGCACTGGTATGATTGATGCCAGGTAGGTACCATGCCCTGCTAGAGTGAGATGTTGAAGATATCTGTGAATACATTAGTAAGTTGGTCAGCTCAGATTTTTAATACTGACTGGGTATTCCGACCGGAAAGGATGCTTTTCTTGGATTCATTCTCCTGAAGGCATCCTCAGATATGGACAGGAGAAGATCTTCAGGGGATGTGGGGGTGTGGAGGATGGTTCCTCCCTGTTACTGTGGTCAAATTGGGCATAGAAGGCATTGAATTCCTCTGGGAGTGAAGCTTTGCCATCTGGATTTTGTTTTGTAGCTGGTTATGTCATTTAGGCCCTGCCACGGCTTTTGGGTTTCCTTCGTTGTTTCCCTGTTGACCTGGAATCTCCACTTCAGCCGTGAGATAATTTTTTGTAGTTCATACCTGCTCCTTCTGTATTGATCTGGATATCTGGACTTAAATGCCTGTGGTCTGGGTCTCAGCAGGTTCTGGATTTCATTGTTCATCTAGGGGTTCTGGTTGGAGAAAAGCCTGAATGATTTGGTGTGGACACACTCGTCCACAATTGTTTTGAAAACAGAGAATGTGGTTACTGGTAGAATACTTGGCAGTATGAAAGAACAGAGGGACCTTGGGGTCCAAATTCATAGGTTTCTTATGGTCACCATGCAGGTTTATAGGATAGTTAAGAAGGCCTATGGTATGCTGGGATTCATTATCGGGGGATTGAGTTCAGCAGTCATGAGATTATGTTGCAGATCTATAAATCTCTGGTGAATCCACACTTAGAATATTGTCTGTTTGTTCTGGTCACCTCATACAAGAAGGATGTGGAAGCTATGGAGAGGGTGCAGAGGAGATTTACCAGGAAGTTGCCTAGATTGGAAAATATCTCTTATGAGACAAGTGTAGAGCTCGTTGAAAGAATCAAAGACTTGTTGATCCAAACCAAGGCTTTTATTAGCAAAAGACAGGAGCTCTTCACAGGTGGCCGACCAGTCTGGAATGATCCGACCTGGCTTTAAGGCCCAGACAATAGGCGTGGCTTAGCTCTCAGCCAATCGCTGTAAGCACAGTCTAGATACAGTAACTATATACACTATGTACATTGGTGATAGATCTGTACTATCACAACAAGGTTAGCAGATCTTGGGCTTTTCTCTTTAAAGCGAAGAAGGATGAAAGGTGACTTAAGATTAGGAGAGGCAGAGATAAGATAGACAGCACCTTTTTTTCCAGAGCAGGAGTAGCTGTCACATTCTCCCATTTTTCAGTTCATTTTATTATGTGGGACTGTTCCTTTAAGAGAATAGATTTTAGCAAAAGTGACTGAAACTAGCAACAGGTTTTGAACATCATGTTCCTTTTACTGGATACATTTGCAGAGTCAATGCAGAAGCAGAGAAGCCAGGTACAGAGACCATGTAGTCAGCTTATTGAAAAGACAATGCATCGTTTGCTCAGGAGGCCATTTTAAGAAAGCAGCGCAAGAGTTAAGAGCTCTTTGACCTTTTATATGAGAAACCCACTTGGCCTCATTGTGTGGTTATGGACAAACTATCAGATTTCCTCCTTTTGCTTATAGAGGAATGAAAGACCACTTCAAATGACCCACAAAAAGGGTTTTAAAGTTGCAGAAGAAATACTGCACTCTACTCGACTGATTCATAAAAATGGTTTTAATTGCAGAAGAAGGAAGTCATCTAAAAAAGACATTTCTCTGAAGCACCTCAACAAGGGTGTCATGAGTAATCAACATTCTGGCACCTTGGTCTCTTTCTCCCACTTCAGGGTCTGCCAACTTCATCCTAAACCCTTCGTGTCTCAGCCATCTCAAAACTTGCGTGTCGCATCAATTTCAAGCCCACGTGTCATCAATGAATTTCTGAACTTAGAACTTGGAACTGCCTTTCAAGAATTGAGCCTTGAGTGTAGTGGCTTGGGGTTTTCCGCACACACCAATATATTCACGCCTAGTTAAAGCCGATGTAATATAAGAGTAGATAAATCTAGTTAGGTTTAGATAAGTTAGTTAAATTAGATTAGGTGTATATAATTGTTGATTAATTATATTATTTTAAATATAACACCGTCTGGGCTCATTTTTATCACTGCTGTCTGGTACGTAACAGTAGCAAACACCAGAGGACATCTGTACAAAGTGAAGGGAGGAATGTTAAGGGTCACTTTAGCAGTAAGTGTTTTACATAGAGAGTTGTGGGTGCCTGGAATGCCTTGACAACAGTGGTATAGAGACTGGAACAATAGGGGCATTTAGGAGACTCTTATACAGGCACATGGATTAAATAAAAATAGAGGGTTACAAGGTAGGAAGCATTTAGTTTTTTTGGTAGGAATATATAGATTGGGACTATATAATGGGCCGAAGGGCCTGTACTGTGTTGTAATTTTCTATGTTCTAATAATGCTCATTGTGTTTAATGTATCTTTTGTGTATTTGCATGCTATTGAGATGGTAGTGGACATGCCTAACCTCATGCCATTTGAAGTGCATTGTGTTTCTTTGGTAAAAGTGGCCTCACAGCTTTGGCAGGGTGATGACAGCAAGTGGAACCATGGATGATGCAAAAACAAAAGCATGATGGTGAGTAATTACATGACAGATGATTACTAACAACTGCCAAGTACATAGGGACAGGATTCTTCACTCCACAGCAGAAGAAAGTGAATGAGACAATTGTGTCCTGCCCCATGAAGCAAGAAGCAAGTATAAAACAATTGATCAATACAGCATTTATCTGAGACAGGTTGCTGTAATTCAAATCACTGAACAATGGATACATCACAGTGAAAATTGATGGTAAGCTTTTGAAAAGGATATCAAGCTACTCTAAATTTGCAAGATCATTTTCACTTTTAGCAGATGGAGCATTTTTGCTGGGAAGCCCACAAGGTACTGTTGCGATTAAAAACAGAAAAGAAAGATAAGCATTCTCACTTGAAACCGTCAACAGAGAATAATTGCCAACATCATCTTGACATGTGGAACATGAAAATATTTTTACTGGAATGGCAGTTAACCTTTTGGAACAGAATTCCCCACAATGCATAAATCTGGTGCCAAACTCAGTTTTTTCCACGGAAGTTTATCTTTCAACATTGTCAGCGTGCCAGGCTTGATCAGTGCACATAACAAGGATTGAAGACAATGCAGAGGTCGACAACAATTCTGATGATCATGAATAGACAAGTGTTTTTCACTGTTGTCAGAGCACTCAGCCATGGCTAGGAGTGAACATTTTTAATTCATATCCAACAATGTAACGAGTAAACGTATCTCCAGCAATCTTCTCTTAACTTTGAGAGGATATGTCAAGGTATTTTCTGGCAATGATACTGCATCATTGATGGTTTTTACACAGCCATTGTGATAATTTATTGTCAATATTTTTCACGCTTACCCTACATAGTGGCCGTTCACACAGGAAGGATATTTACACTAAAATATCTGAGTCACGGTATTTCAAAGGCTGGACATTGGTCAACGCCAATCGAGGCATAGATTGCATAGGTGCAACGTACAGCGTCACTGCGTCAACGGCATCAGTGTACGTCGTATTCATCAAGGCCGTTGTTGTGGATGGCCTGCAGTTCAGTTTAGACTGTAGACAGTCTGCAAAAATGTCAAGGACTGCCAGAGGAAAAATTTCAGAATGTGAATGAGTCTCTCATTTCCTTTCCAAACTTTTCACACATCCTGCGTTGCGGGAAATTTTTGCACCAGCTGTGTAAAAACCATATTTGATAGTGTTCATTGTAAAAACGAATGCAATGCTCTTGTTGTGACATGGCATCAGTACTTCACCTTGAGGAGATCACATTTGCATTACCTTCAATCAACCCCGCTGAACATCTTTCATATCTAACACCTTATAATGAAGTGATGCAAAGACCAGAAAGATTAAAGTGGTTCTTTGAAGCCCCTTTTATAGTAAAAATTAGTGATTTGTAAAGACAGGTTTCCTCTGCCTTTAAGATGCTCCACTTACCTGCGTAAAAGGTCCAAAGGTGGATTGGCGGGTCCAATGCGATCCAGGTTCCCTCCGCCAAGAGTGGTAGCATCAAAGGTGGAGCAAAGTTGCTCCACCTCCTACATAAAAGAATTGCTGTTGAAAGCAGCTCCAAACAGGAAGGTAAGATGACTGACATTGTGCTGGCAGCCCCATTGCCCTGCTGCGCTGTCACAGAGCGGCTGGGGAGCTGTCAGGCTGCACTCGCTCACTCCGCCCTACCTCATCATGCTGCCCGCGCTCTAGCTCCCTCACTCCACCCAGCTCTCTCACACTTCCCACTCCCTCATGCCACCTACTCCCTTAAGCCACCCATTTCCTTGCGTCACCTCGCTCCTGATAGGGCTGTCAGGCAGCGGGAGGTGGGTGGGATTGGTGTGGGGCTGATAGGGGGGAGATAGGGTGAGAGAAAGGAGGAATGGGAGAGAGAGGGAGGGGAGGAGGGGGAGGGGAATGGAGGAGGAAGGGACCGGGGCGGGGAGGCTGCCAAACAGCGGGGTGGCAGAGCTGTTGCTGGCGGCCGGCTGCTGTGCTACACATCCCACCCCCTTTTGCTCTGGGAAGATGGTGTGCTGCTCTGGCCTACATAAAAGGACTGCATGATTCGTCTTTTCAGTCCTCAGCATAAACGGTAAATCCACCCTTCTTTTTGAAATGTGAGCAGGCGAAAATGTGGCTTTTGTGCATAAAATCACTGTTAGTTAACAAGAGAGCGTAAGTTGGCCACTATCTTGGATGTGGTAATAAAGAAAATAGTCTTTGTTCTACATTGTACGTTTGCCTAATTAATTGCACATATCAAAGACTTGTCAGTCACAATTTCTACTCTGCAGTAGAAGCCCAGTGGAAAAGTTATATTATTGTCCAGAATATATACCTTCACAAAACCAACAAGCTCCACTGAAACGGACATATTCCTCAGCGAATAAGCAATTGTAAAGTTATATAGATGGAAAAAAACTTGAAATTGTGTCACTTAAAAGTTACGAGATGGAAGAATGTAAACATGAACTTGAGAAGGTCATGGTGATTCGGGAAAGGTATAGAAACTAAAGACCCATATTCATTCAGCTGCCAAACAATAATTGGGCAGTTAAATAAAAGTGAAGTAAATCACAAAAATCTGTAGACACAGTGATTGAGTTAAAAACATAAAATGCTGGAGAAAAGCAGCAGGTCAAACCGTGTCCTTTATGGAGCAAAGGTAAAAAATACATAACTGATGTTCAGGCTTGAGCCCTTCATCAAGATATGAGAGAATGTCCACAGGCGTATAAAGAAAAGGATGGGGGAAGGCAGGAGTTGATAGGTGGAGAAGGGAGGGAGGGACAGCAGCAATTGGGGAGGAGGTATGGCTGGGTGGGTGGAGAGGGAATGGAAGTAGGAGAACTTAAAAAATTGGAAATGGGGAGGGGAAAAAAAAGGCGAGCAGGTTAGCAGAAAGCAGAGAAGTTTATGTTAATGCCATCTGGCTGGAGAGTGCCCAGACAGAAAATCAGGTGTTGTTCCTCCAATCTGTGGGTGGTCAGGCTGGGATAGTACACAAGGCCATGGACAGGCATATGAGCATAGGAGTGTGAATTGAAATGGTTGGCCTCTGAGAAGTCTCTGTTGAGGCGGAGGGAATGGAGGTGCTCAGTGAAATGAACTCCCAATTTGCGAACAGTCTCTCCAACGTAGAGGAGGCCACAAAGGGAGTACCGGATGCATTAAATCAGTCTTGTGTATATAAGTGAAGTATTGCTTCACTTAAAAGATCAGTTTGTGGACTTGGACCGTGGTGAGAGAGGAGGTGTGGGCACATGTGTTGCACCTCCTGTGGCCACAGGGGAAGATGCTGGGGGGTGGCGCGATAGGTGGGGAGGGATGAGTGCATGAGGGAATCAAGGAGGGAGCGGTCCTTACAGAAGGCAGAGAGGGGAGGAAAATGTGTCTGGTGGTGGGATCCTGTAGTAAGCGGTGGAAATTCCAGCAGATAATGTGTTGGATGTGAAGGCTGGTGGTATGGTAGGTGAGACTGAGGGGGATTCTATGTTTGTTGTGTCTAGGGGCAGAGGGGGCCAGGGCAGATGAGTGGGAAATGGAAGAGATGCAGGTGAGGGCTGAGTTGATGGTGATAGAGGGGAAGCCATATTTGTAGAAGAAGGCAGACATTTCGGAAGCTCTGGACTGGAAGACCTCATCTTGGGAACAGATGAAGTGGAGATGGAGAAATTGAGAGAAGGGGATGGAATCCTTGCAGGGTGTGAGGAAGTGTAGCCAAGGTACTTGTGGGTGTTAGAGGGTTTGTAATATATGTCGGTGGAAAGCTTGTCTCCTGAGATGGGAACAGAGAGATCCAGGAAGGGGAGTGTGTTGTTGGAGATGGACCAGGTGAGTTTGAGATCAGGGTGGAAGATGGCTCCAAAGTGGATGAAGTTGACAAGCTCATTGTGGGTGCATGAGGTATCCCCGATGTAGTCATCAATAAACCAGAGGAAGAGTTGAGGGATCTTGCCTGTGTTGGCTTTGCTCCACAAAGCCCAGAAATAGGCAGGCGTAGCTGGGACCCATGCAGGTACCCATGACTACTCCTTTAATTTGGAGGAAGTGAGATGAGTTAAAGGAGAAGTTATTTAAAGTGAGGACAAGTTCTGCCAAGTGCAGGAGGGTGGTGGTAGAGGGTGACTGCTCAGGTCTTTGGTCCAGAAAGAAGCTAAGTACTTTCAGACCTTCTGTAGGGGAATGGAGGTATAAAGGGATTGGACATCTATTGTGAAGATGAGGCAGTCCGGTTCAGGGAATCTGAGGTGAAGGGCATGTGAGGTGTCATGGATATAGGTGGGAAGGGATTAGACCAGGGGAGAAAAGATAGTCAAGGTGAAATGAAACTAGTTTGGTGGGGCAAGAGCAGGCAGAAACAATGGGTCTACCCTGGTGGTAAGGTTTGTGTATCTTGGATAGAAGTAGAAATGAGCAATAGGGGGATGGAAGATGAGGTTGTCAGCCATAGAGGGGAGGTGACCAGAGGTGATATGGTTGGAGATGGTGTTGGAAATAGTGGGTTGATTTGCCATGGTGGGGTCCTGTGGAAGGGGTAGATAGGAGGAGGTGTTTGAGAGCTGTCAACTGGCCTTGGCAAGGTAGAGGTCAATGCGCCATACCGCAACAGCAGCACTCTTGTCTGTGGGGTTGATGATGAGAATGGGAGAGATTGGAGGGGCAGAGCATTCAGAGGAGATTAAATTAAAATATGAGAAGGGGGGTGGTAAAGTTGAGATGGTTGATGTCTCAATGGCAGTTGGAAATAAAGCGGTCCAGAGTGGACAGATGGCCAGGAAGAGGTGTCCAGGAGGAGGAAAAAGGCTTGAAGTGGGAGAAAGGGTCTTGGGTAGGGGGGGATGGTAGAGACTCACAGTCACCTCCCCTCTATGGCTGACAACCTCATCTCCCATCCCCCTATTACTCATTTCTACTTCTATCCAAGATACCCAAACCTTACCACCAGGGTAGACCCATTGTTTCTGCCTGTTTTTTCCCCACTAAACTAGTTTCATTTCACCTTGACTATCTTTTCTCCCCTGGTCTAATCCCTTCCCACCTATATCCATGACACCTCACATGCCCTTCACCTCAGATTCCCTGAGGTCTCATCTTCACGAAGGATGTCCAATCCCTTTATACCTCCATTCCCCTATAGAAGGTCTGAAAGTGCTTAGCTTCTTTCTGGACCAAAGACCTGAGCAGTCACCCTCTACCACCACCCTCTCCACCTGGCAGAACTTGTCCTCACTTTAAATAACTTCTCCTTTAACTCATCTCACTTCCTCCAAATTAATGGAGTAGTCATGGGTACCCGCATGGGTCCCAGCTATGGCTGCCTATTTCTGGGCTTTGTGGAGCAAAGCCAACACAGACAAGACCCCTCAACTCTTCCTCTGGTTTATTGATGACTACATCGGGGATACCTCATGCACCCACAATGAGCTTGTCAACTTCATCCACTTCGTGGCCAAATTCCAGAGTGAGCCCAGAGGCAGGGGCAATGGAAGAAGAGTTTGGCATTGTGGTATGCATGGAACTCAATGAGGTCCGGGGAGAGGAGAATGAAGGTGAGGTCTCTACTGAGGATAGAGCTTTGTCTCAGAGAGGGGAAGGTCAGGGGGAATAATAAAGACTAAGCAGGGGCTAGAATGGGAATCAGTGTTGTGGGGACGTCTAAGTGTGGAGATGGAAGGTGGGGGTTGGTTGGAGGGAGGAGGAAGAGGGTTGGGGAGGTTGGCAGGGGAAGGAGTTTTGTGGTTGGGGGAGATCAGCGGGAGGAGGTGGGGGTGGGGAGGTCAGGGGAGGGGGTAGAAGAGTAACCAGAGAGAGGAGGGTGGGGAGGTCAGGGGGGGAGTAGGAGGGGTAACCAGAGAGTGGAGGGTGGGGGAGGTCAGGGGGAGAGGGGGGTAGGAGGAGTAAGAGAAGAGGGTGGGGGAGGTCAGGAGGGAGGGGGGTAGGAGGGGTAACCAGAGAGAGGAGGGAGAGATGAGATCTGAGGGTTAGGGGGTTGGGGAGAAGAGAGGGGGAGATGGGTGGTGGAGTAGGGAGAGGTGTAGGAGGATAGGGTAGGATTAGTAAGGGGGATGTGAGTGGGATCCACCAGCGAGATCAGGACTCCAGTAGCAGTCTGTGTTGGGAGCCACGTGGCTGGTGTCAGCGTGGGAAGCTCCAGCGTCGGGATGTGAAATGAATGACAGAAGAAATAGAAATGTGAGTGATAACAGTTGTTAGAGCAGGTCCTTTAACAAACAAGAATTCTGCTCGACTAACTTATGATCCAGCAATAAAGGCAAAAATTTTCTCCCTAAAATTCTCTATAGAATGTTGGTTTCAGAATCTTCTTCACAGCTAGGATTTCTTTCAGCCCAAAATATTGTGGAATCTCTGAACATTTTTGCTTAGAAACTCTTTGCAGGTCATTTGCATCAAGTGCATTTCATAATAGCCTCTGAGCATTGCATTCTGCCTCCAAAACTTGTTTCAGCCACTTCAATTAAATACTGTACATGATAGAAACACTCTAAAAATCACAGATGTGCTTGCTAGACTTAATGTTATGAACCAAGAAAATAAGTTTTGACTGTTTATGATTTATCCTTCCCCCCACTGTGACTTCAGTCTTGAAATGGAAACATGTAAATGTGTCCACAATAAATAGACAAAGTGAATGGCATCTGTAGTTCCCCTAGAATTGTTTGAAGATGTGGAGAGTAATCCTGCAGAATTCCAGGTGGCTTTCCTTTCTATTTTTATCTTAATGAAACTTTTACTCTCCATGAAGGTGTTCTCAGGGACCCACAGAGGGCGTGGAACAACTGGTCCATCTTTTAACACCTGTCAGTAGAATATGTCAACTCGATTGTGACTCAGTTATTTTCCAATAAATCTCCCTGACAGACAGTTAAAAAAAGAACGTTCACCTACTGATTTTATCAGGGTTTCCTCAGGCTGTAAGAGGAAGAGTTTAGCAAAATGCCTTTCACTGAGACTGAATAAACACAACACATTTATGTTCATTGTACATAAGGAAATATTTCGGCTAAATATTTAGACAACTGAGCAAACATACCAACATGTGCAGGTGTATGTTAGAATTAGCATTCAGAATGTGCATGAAGATGAATTACACAGGAAAAAAGTCAGTGAAACTGGCTTATCTGTGCTTCAATGAAGGTGATAACTGGCTTTGAATTGTATTCCGATTTACCCAGTACCAACTCTGCCATATAATATTCCTTGGATAAGGGAAAAAATAACTTTTGCTTGATTTTGCTTGACCTAGCTACATCTCATGCCAATTGCTGTAAACATTGCACATCCACAGCTGAGGCACTTTTTATGAATAAATCACAAACCTTTTGTTATCAAATCATCTCAACAACAGTCCACACTGGGCGGGTGGGTAGATGAGGAACACGGATCATAAAGACCACGGTTTGATCATGAGCCTGTGCTGAGATAACGACTCTGAGATATAAGATGCTCAAATACAATGCACTAGTTATCGAAAGAGAGTGTATACAATTCCACCGAGGTTGTTCTCTTGATAACTGTGCTTTCAGCTATTTGGGCCCTAAAATCTAAAATCCCTCCCTAAACATTTCTGCCTTTTCCTGCTTACTCTCCTCTTTCAACATGCTTTTTAAAGCCTTGCTCTTTGATGGCCTCCATCGAACACACGTAGCCTTTTTTTTCCAGTCACATGTACGGATGGTCTTAGGTGGCATAGGTCATAAGTCGGGTAGAGGCTGTACGGTATATTTGCTCATGTGACGCAGCAGCAAATTCTTGTCTCATAAAATGCCTTCTCTGCCTTATGATGTTTCATTATGTCAAAGAACAATATAAATGCAAACTCTGTGTGTGTATGTGTACATTAGTATGTGCTGATTTATTTTGTGGTGAGTGAGCCATGGATAAGGCACAATGTTTGGACGAATTTTACCAACTGCAAAATCATCTTCCTTTCTGGATTAAACTGTTATCTTCTTGACAAGCTTCCTTCATTTTTATCCAAATGAATAGGTCAGACTACTAACACTTAAATCTTATGAGTGGTGAGGACAACCTGCAATATACAGCCCTCTGTTTTGCAGAAATATTCTTCAGGGAAATAATAAGAACACCATGTCTATTCACCACAATGGCTGAATGCAGTCTGACCGTAGCCCACTGACATCAAAGTCCCACAATGTTACATACACTGGGGGTTTTACACCCCATTCTGCCAAGGTCATGAGGACTGGATGCCAATGGCTATTCCCTATCCTCTCTAAGTGTCTGCTGAGGTTAAGGGGCACCCTTCACTGCACATCATAGCGTCCTTGATATGCACACAACAGAGTTATAGTGAGTGTTTGCCAGGAATCTCTGAGAGCTGCACTTAAACCATAAAGGAGAAACTACTTGTAGCCCTGCATGTGGCCCACAAGTTGTGATATAGACCCCCCCCCCCCGCCGCCCCCGAATTAGAGCGAGCCTATTATTATTGCCTCAGTTAGATCAGCAAACACAGCACAGACTCTGGATCAAACCTGGAATTTTTTTCTAATCTGCGTAGCACAGTAACACATTGGGGTATCAGGTGGACCCTCTGTGGAAGTCTGTTCAGGCTTACATTGTAATTGTGCATTTTGTATGCACTAGAATACTGCAGACATATTTACATGTCTATGACAGTTGACTTTAAACTATTATAAGTGTAGCAAATACATTGAATGGAGAAGGTGACAGATAGACTTCAGACTAGGTATTGGATTGATAGGATAGCCATTTATTTCATTGCCACTGAGAATATGGTTGGCGTGGTGGTTACCCCATTGCCTTTACAGCGTCAGCTATCGGGTCTGGACCGAAGTTCAAGTACCGTGCCAACTGTAAGGAGTTGGTACGTCCTCCCTGTGTCTGCATGGGTTTTCTCCAGAGACTCCGGTTTCCTCCAACCCTTCAAAGCATACCAGGGTTGTAGGTTAATTGGGTGTTAATAGATACATTGGGGGACGCAGACTCGTGGGCTGAAGTGGCCTGTAACCATACTATTTGTCTAAACTTAAAATTTATTTTTATTTAACTAATTGAGAAATTTATGTATCAAGCCTGGCAATTGAATAGCCTCCTAATATTTGCTGCCAAAGGTAAATAACTCTCAACTGGCCAGTATACCATAAAATAAGTGTCACGTGGAAATATTCCCCAGCAAATGAAGAGAAATAAAATCAGCAGAGGAGTGGGCAATAAAAAAATACTTTAGAATGATTCCTGTCTGCAGCATTTCAATATTGAAATTCTCAGACCCTGGTGCTCAGTCTGTCTGCATTGAGTGCATTGTATGAGATTTTTTCCCCCCTCTCTCTATTGAGGACAGCAGTGATTAATTCAATAAATATATTTCCTTCCTTTTACCAGCCTGTGCCGCAGACAGCTTTAATCCACATTCTCCCAGCACAAAGGACCATTCAGATGCAAATGAGATGAATCGGGCAAGTAATGTATACACTGATTGAGGTGCAATAATCCGCAACTAATATCTGTGTGCACTGTCTGAGAGAGATCCGACGACTCAAGAACGTTCCTATGCATCTCTACAACAAAGACATCAACCTTTAGTCTGTCCTTCAAATGGGCTCTGGTGTTCTCACTCATTGAGATGTTACAGTCAATAACACCATTGTGTGGGACACAGTCCATTAAGCAGAGAAGCACTGAAAGTCCAAGACTGCTCTTCACAGGTAAGTGCCAGAGACACAAGGTGAGACTTTACCAATAAAATTTAATCCATTGCTGTTAAGAAGTGAAACATTGTCCTGTCTCATGAACAACCTCTCTATACATTTACAATCGGAAAAGCATTTTCTGACTCAAATGGGGGTTGTCTTGTGATTTCCCAAAATGCCGTGGTGATACTCATGGTTACCTGGTGCCACTGGGAATTCAAAGAATTACTTGAAGCATTGGAATTTAATACGAATAAAATACAGACTCAGTTATAGCTACAGTGTCTTATTTAAAGTATCAAAGAGAGAATCGGAATTTCTTGTCATAAACGTAATTAAATTTGTTGTTTTGAAGCAGTATTCCAGTTGCAAAATTACTATCAATTAGATATTTAAAAAAGAAATAATTTAGTGCAGAAGAAGAGAAAGTGAGGTAGTGTCCGTGGTTTATTGTCCATACATAAATCTGATAGCAGAGTGGAAGAAACTGTTTGGTACTTCTCATCTGTTGCCTTCTATGGATGCCTCCTGACCTGCTAAACCCCTCCAGCATTTTGCGTGTTTCTTCAATCTTTGTGTGTTAGTCTTCAGAGGCTCCAGTACCTCCTTCCTGATGAGAGGAGTAGGTCATTTCAGTTCTGGCCTCCGCCTGGAAACCGGCTACGGGGCGGATCGAAAATCTGGAACCATTCAGTCTGCAGCCCAAAAAGGCTGCACCAGTGTCCCATCCAAAGGAGAGGTGGGTCGACTGGTGCTGTAGCACCACCCATTATCAATACACGGCTGAGCAATGGCCGTCTTCCCTCCCCATAATCCCTCATGCAGCTGAAACTGCTCTATGATTCTCAGAACAGTTCCATCTGCATGGGGGATTATGGGTAGAGAAGACAGCCATTGCTCTGCTGCATTTTGAGCCACAGAGAGCGGCCTCGAAGACCAAAGAGACCCGGTGTGGCTGTCCCAGACCGCACCGGCCACCTCCTGACGGTCCCCGCTTCCCCGCCGGTCCCTGCTGCCCCGACTGCTCCCGCTGCCCCGCCAGCTCCCCGCTGCCCCAACGGCTCCCCATTGCCCCAATGGCTCCCCATTGCCCCGATGGCTCCCCGCCGCCCAAACGGCTCCTCACCGCCCCTGACTTGGAAGGAGAGGGGTGAGTGGGGAGATGGGTTGCCAGCTGATGGAATCATCAGCACGCCCCCAAACAGCTGCCTCGTGCAGCTGCCAATTCAGATCGATCTTCAGAGGGCTGCACTGCCTAAATTATCCCTCTTGGAGAGGGGTTGGATTACACGGCTTGGACACAGCCTCCACACATTCAGAGAGATAGGTCATTATGCATTTTGGCAGAGTTTCTCCGCCTTTACATCCCAACCTTTGGGCTATCTGAAATGGCCTCTAATGAGAAGAGGGCATGGCCTGGGTGGTGAGGGTCCTTGAGGAAGGAGGCTGCTTTCTTTGGATTCCGCCTCTTGCAAATGTCCTTAATGGAGTGAAGACTCATGCCCATGATGGTGCTGTCCAAGTTCACAACTCTCTCTAGCCATTAGGCGTCACTTGTGGAAAAGAGAAAAGTAACCGCTGCTGGATTGTGGAGAAAGTGCATAAAGATCAGTTTAATTTAGTTAGCAAATCAACATCTGCATTGATTCATTGCATCATTCTGATTTTTAAAAATTTCTCCAAATGGTTTGGATGGCAGCATATGAAGGTAATTTATAATTATATGAATTTCCAGGTATGCCATATATAATTTCCCAGTAGACAGGGCTGTCAGCCAGGTGAGCTCCTGCCAGGGGCCCATCAATTTATGCAACTCAACAGCTATCAGAAGCTGTCTGTGGTGATCTGTGCACTGCAATGTTTTCTGCCTTTTTTTGGAGTTTAACTCAGGCCAGGATGAAATTGTATGCACTTGAAAAAAAAGCTAAACAAGGATAAACATCTTTAACTTAGCGAAAACCTGATGAAAATCTTAAAAGAAAGTGGTGTTCCACAGAGGTCAGTGCCGGGACCTCTGATGTTCGTGATTTAAATGATTTGGATGTCATTGTCAGAATAGTAAAAGAAAAACTGCTGGATGAACTCAGCAGGACAGGCAACATCCATGGAATCTAATAGAAAGCCAGTGTAATGGCCTGATATGCTGCTTCTGGACCGGGAAAAGAAAAACAGGCAGTATTAAAGAGGAGAGGGAGGTTGGGGAGTGGGGGGGGGGGGGATGGTGGTTAGCAAGTGCTAGGTGAATCGAGGAGGGGTGAAGGATGACAGACACATAGAACCAGGAGTGGCAGCAGGAGGCGTGGTATTAGGAGACAGAAGCAAGAGAGTGATAGGTGGAAGCAAAGGGGGAAAAAGATGGATGGACGTTTGCAGACAACGCCAAAATTGGTGGAGTTGTGGACAGTGAAGAGAATTGTCAAAGGATACTGCAGGATACAGATCAGATGGAGATAAAGGTGGAGAAATGGCAAATGAAGTTTTATCTGGATGTGTGAGGTGGTGGACTTTGGGAGGTCAAATGTAAGGGGAAAGTATAGAGTAAATGGTGGGACCCTTAATAGTATTGATGTAGTGAGAGAAGTTGGGTGAAAGTCCATAGCTCCCTGAAAATGGCCAAACAAGTAGATAAGATGGTAAAGGAGGCCTAATTGGTTGGGGCATTGAATATAAAAGTGGGCAAGAGGTTGCAGCTATATAAAACTTTGATTAGGCCGCATTTGGAGTATTGTGTGCTGTTCTAGTCATTGCATTACAGGAAAGATGTAAAGTGTTTGGAGCGTGTATAGAAAAGGTTAATCAGGACATGGCCTGGATTAAACAGTATTAGCTATATGGAGAGGATGGACAAACTTGTATTGTTTTCTCTGGAGGCTGAGAGAAAATCTGTTCGAAATTTATAAATTCATGAAAGGCATAAAAGGTGTAGATGGACAAAGTCTGCCACTGTGGTCCTGACCTATGCCTTACAGATGGTGACCTTATCACCTCAGTATTTTATGGCAGTCATCCACTGAGCTTCTGGTCAGTGCTGAATATTTCTAGCATGTCTTTGCCTTGGTTAAGCTGTGTTACCGCATTTGTAGTGTGATTATTTTCCCACAAATTTTATCATAAAAATTAACATGCCAAATTTATGTGTCAATTAAATGCTGGAATGATCTGTGATATTATCCATTATCAAAGATATAATATACTTCATATTGTAAATAAAACTCCAATATGTTTGATGATTTTCTATCTGTGACTAGTTTATGAAATGCTTCTGAAGTGTTCTCATTGTTGTAAACAGAAAAAAACAGATGACCAATTTGCACATAACAATATTAGTTCTGTACTATTAATATGTTTTTTTTTATACTATGAATTCAAGCCATCAGGAGGAAGGTATATCTGAGTGCAAACAATGAATATTTAAAGACATAGCAAAGTGGTGTCTCTCGGGTTAGTGTTCCCCAGTGCTGTAACTCATGGTATCAGCACCCCCCTCCACACCATGGACCGAGTTTACGAGTGTACCGAGCACAGAAGAAACAGGTGTGTGCTCCTTGTACAGTGGCAGCATTGAGTGGGGGGGGGTTCTGATCAGAGCACATTAGAAGGTTCAAAAAGTTAATTAGCATCGAGTTTTATCCTAGTAGTTATATTGATACATGTAAGCTGGGCTTAAGAAAAAATGTTTTTGTTATAACTAACTGCAGGGATATTTTTATAAAAAATAATACATTTCTGCTGAAACACTGCACAAACATTTTAGAGACAGTCATTTTGGTGTCATCTCCTCTGATGGTGTCACCTGGTGCGGTCCACACGCCCTGCACCCCACTAGTGACACCAGTGACACAGCTGGTTGTCACTTTTGACCTTCAATCAATAAAAGCACAGTCTTTGCTTCCAAATCACAATCTGTTTCTTCCAGGCACTGAGTATGGTGCACTACACTTCTCTTTTGAGTACACATCTATGCAATTGGATTTCAACCACAACAACTTGTATTTACATTGTGCCTTCTTGGAATAAAATGTCCCAAGGTGCACCACAGGAATATAATCACTTAAAAATAAACACTGGACCAATAACGGAGTCATGACATCAAGGGAGCAAAAGTGATTTTTAGATACGTAAAACAACACACAAATGCTGGAGAAACTCAGCAGGTCAAACAGCGCCTTTATGTAGCAAAGGTATGTCTGTCAAATCTTTTACCCTTAATGAGAAGGCTATGGAATCAAATCCTACTTTAGAGCTCAACACAAAAATTCACTTGATATAGTAGTGTACTGCATGTCAGAAGAGCCATTATTGGGATGAAGCATTAAACTGATACACTGTCTGCCTTCAGATTGATGCAAGAAATCACAAGGCACAATCTGAAGAAAAAGGACTCCCTAAATGCCCTGGCTAATAAAACAAAATCTTGTCGTTATCTCAATTTTGTTTTTACAAGATTGCTGAGCAAATTGGCAGCTGTATTTTTTATATTACCACACAAATTATTATTTGAACAATATGTGATTTAATTGCCTGTAAAGCACTTGGGAACATTCAGGTAGACACTTTATGAATATCAGCTCCTTTGTCCTGAGCAGAGATGGAATTTCAGAGTTTAAACTCTCAACTGAAGTCAGGACTTCCAATGGTGGGGCAAAGGGGATGGGGAAGGGAGCTGGCGGGGTGCAAAGGAATTAGAAGATGCACAGCACTGGAGCAGGGATTGTAGGTGAAGTGACTCTGTAAAAACTTCATCTCTTGTCAATGCTTAATGGTGTGGGAAGACCCAAAAAATGAGAAAGTTTCCTTCACAGTACAAAACTAGATACTAGATTTATGTGAATATTGGCTGTTGATTGATGTCCTCTTCAGAGAATTTTGAAATTATTTCTCACTATTTTTCTGAGCTAGGCCCTGTGTTATAAATGAAAACTTATTTAAATTAAACTCTTTCGTTACACATTCCTATGGTTTTTAGCAGGATTATACATTCCATTGTGCTTCCAGACCAGATTAGACCAGTACCATTCTTAGTGACCTCTCCTTGTGACCTCCCATATAACCTTTCCATGTGACCAACAGCTCATGAAGTAATTTAAATCTTTATTTGTGGTATAGCTGATGAGCAGAAGAGAGGCAACGAGTCGTTCCCTCTGTTATTTTTATTTTGGGAATCGCAAGACTGAGAAACTTGTAAGTGAAAACTTAAAAAATCTTCACCCATTAACAATTTATAAAAAATAGTCTCTCTTCAGAAGTGTTGTGGAAGTAATTTAACAATGGATTTGTATCTTAACCAGAGGTCCACTTAGAACTTATATTATGTAGTGCCATGTTTTGTATACTGTGCAATCCATTTTCAATTAAAAGGTAAAATAAATCGTTAATGAAAACAAAGGCTTTCACAGAATTTGATTCATGTTTTTTTTTGCCAAGTGACCTGCACATCTGATAGGTCATACAAAGAACCCAGATGTGCAATAGTGGCAAAAGTGTCCAATGGCATGCATTGTTTGTCTGAATGCTACTTTTTAGATTTTCAATTTGAATGTCTGAATGACTTTTTCAATCTTCCAGACACTTTTGAGGAAGTGAGCTTCAAATACATCTGTGAAGGTTACTTCAGCATGATGTAAAAATGACCTCCTGAGAAGATCCCACAGTGGTGCTGGGACTATAATCGGGGTGCAATTTCTTCGTCACCACAGTTATGCACACATACCATACCTTCTAGCAACAACCCCATTCTCAATGAACCCTCTCACCCATCGGTCTCCTTACAAAACCCCTTGACCATTGACCCTGTTTGACCATTAAACATCCTTGACAAACAGAAACTTATCTTCTCATCAAATGCAGCCACCCAATTAACTTCCTACAACCTTAAAAAATCAGACTTCCAGTCTTGTTCAACAGTTGCAGCTTGTAGTGAACTGGGATTCACTAGAAATGTGCTATATTGACGACTGGTCCCACCTCCCAGTTCCTCCCCTGGGGCCAGTATATAACCCTGGTTTCCCACCTAAACACAGAACCTCTCTGAAGCCTATTCATGAACCCTACCTGTATTGCACTAATAAAAGTGTTTGTTCTCCCTCCAGTTGAGTGTGAGCTTTTATCTACACCATAATTTTATTAGCTTAACAAACAAGGATGGAAGCATCACTCAAACCCAGTTTGCTGCTAATAGACCCTCAGTCCCCTGATGCGGCTGAGGAATTTGCATATTGGCTAAACTGCTTCCAGGCCTACCGCATTCAGGTAGGCACTGAAGGCCTATCACATGAAGGCCACGAACAAGGTCCTACACTGCCAATGGCCCGGAGAGTTGATTGACGGCTACCTGGTGGATCTACAGACGATGGCTAAGAAATGCAGGTATGAGGCCACATCCAGAAAGACGAACAGATCCGGGACACTCTGGTTGCAGGGGTCCACTCAAGGTACGTGAGGCAGCGACTGTTGAGTCAGGAAGGAAGGACCTCACTAGCCACATCAAGCTGGCCATATCACTAGAACAGGCCAGTCTTGAGAATGACGACCTCAAGGCCAGGGAACTCACACTCTCAGGTGCCCACATCCAAGGACCGGCTGCTCCTGCTATGGTGGCCCCCGCTCTTACAGCTGCTGCTTCACGAGCCCAGGAGTACTTTTTCTGCGGCAAGTGACAACAGCCCCGGGCCCGCTTCCCACCCAAAGACTTGGCGTGCTCCAGGAAGAAGGGACTTTGGGTGAGGGTCGGCCACAACCTGTACCACTCCTGGATCCGATTCCAGCCCCAAGCTGCCTACCCCGGATTTTCCTGAGATCTCCTGCTGCGTAACTTGCCACCTAAGGAAATGGCACAAAAAGGCTCAGTGGCCATATTGCAGCAGCCCGATTTCATCATCAGAGGAGGAAGGAGGGCAGCCATCTTGCCATGCTACGAGGTCGATGCCATCTTACCTGCGCAGATTGACTCAGGACGGAGGGGGCCACTTGAGGGAAGAACAAGGATCTCTGGCAACCTGGCATCGCTGGTCCTCAACCAGAACAGACCTCACCAGCTCATCAACTCAATGGTGAGGTGAAGGCAAATGGACATTTGACCAAGTGCTTGATCAAAACAGCCTGCACGGAAAGTTTCACAGACTCATAGACTGTGCAAAAATGTAACTTAAAAATGTACCCGTCTAATTACCAAATCTTCTTAGTGTCCCAGTCCCATTCGGCGTATGTACAGAGACATTGTACAGTTCATCTGTCGTTGGGGGGGGGGGGCGGGTGGAATTTTATAAATTTCCCATGTACATTTGAGATGAATTGTGTGCTTCAGTATTGTTGGGTCTGGACTTCCTGTGTAACCTTAAAACCGTGTCCTTGAGTTTTCTGGTCCCCTTTCCCTGGTAACAGTTCGGAACAGAGGGGCCTCAAAACCAGAACCCACTTGCAGCTTCTCCATGCTGAACATCGACTCCCCCCACCCCCATTGCCAAACCTGACTGCTGACTGTAAACTCATCGCCACCAAGAGCAGTAGGTGCAGTGCAGCAGACAGGGAGTTGAGACCCAGCGCCTGCTGGAGGAGGGGATCATCGAACCCAGAACCAGCCCGTGGAGAGCATGTGGTTGTAGTAAAGGGGGAAAACAAGTCCAGGAGAGTGATTGATTATAGCCAAACAATTAATAAATACACACTCCTGGACTCATACTCACTCCCTCACATTTTGGATATGGTGAACAATATCAGGCAGTAAAGGGGCTATTCGACCATCGACCTGAAAGCTGCCTATCACCAGCTGCCAATCCATTCCAGCATTTGAGGCTAACTGTCGACTCTATCAGTTCTGGAGGGTCCCTTTCGGTATTACAAATGGGGTGTCTATTTTCCAGCGGCAGATGGACAAGATGGTGGATGAGTATAGGTTGAAGGCTACCTTCCCCTACCTCAACAATGTCACCATGGAAGACCATAACGTCAATCTCCAGGGCTTTATCCATGCAGCAAGAGTCCTGAATCTCACTTACAATTCTGACATGTGTGAATTCAGGACTATTCAGGACTACACAACTGGCTATCTTAAAGGCTACCACTTTCCCCCTTTCAGCTGAAGCCCAGACAGCTTTTAATTACCTCCAAAGTTACATTGCGAAAGCCGCCATGCATGTGGTGGACAAGAATGTACCTTTCCAAGTGGAAAGTGACGCTTCAGACATAGCCCTAGATGCCACTCTCAATCAGGCGGGAAGGCTGGTTGCCTTTTTCTCACAGGCGCTTCAAGGCCATGAGCTCTGGAACCTGTCTGTGGAAAAGACATTGTAGAAACCATAAGGCATTGCAGGCTTTAACCTGGCTGGTAGAAGATTTACGCTCCTCATGGACCAGCACTCTGTCACATTCATGTTCAGCAACACCAAGAGGGGCAAAATCAAGAATGACAAAATTGCTAGGTGGAGGATTGAACCAGCTAGGGGCCCTTAATGACCCTCCAGATGCCTTGTCCAGGGGCTGCTGTCCACCGCACATACTAGTCAAATGTAGACTATACACAATGAGCTCTGCCATCCAGGGGTCACCTGCATGGCTCATTTTGTCAAATCCTGCAACTAGCCCTACTCAATAGAAGATGTCACGGAAATGACCAGGTCATACCAGGACTGCGCTAAGTGCAAGCCACACTTTTTTGCACCCTGCGAAAGCACACCTGATTATGTTATCCAGGCCCTTTGAACAGCTCAGCGCGATTTTAAGGGACCTCTACCCTCCACAAACGGGCACATCTACTTTCTCTCAGTCATCGATGATTATCCCCGCTTCCCGTCCCGTGCTCAGACACATCCACCTCGTCTGTTATGAAGGCCCTAGAATCTATTTTCACCTTGTTCGGGCATCCCAGCTATATTCTTAGCGACCGGGGCTCAGCCTTCATGAGCGACGAGCTATGTCAGTACCTCCTGGTGAGGGGCATCACCAGTTACAACCCCCAGGGGAACGGGCGGGTTGAAAAAGAGAATGCCACCATCTGGAAGGACATCAAACTTGCCCTGAAACAAAAAGACCTTCCAGACTCACGTTGGCAGGAATGTCCTCCCCATCGCGCTCCACTCAATTCGATCGTTACTGTGACCAATGCTACTCCTCATGAGCTCGTGTACATTCGACAGAAGGTTGGCATCAGGGACTACACTCACACCCTGGCTCGCGAGTCCTGGTCTGGTCCTTCTCAAAAAGCACGTGAGGAGAAGCAAGACTGACCCCCTGGTGGAATGGGTGAAATTGCTCCATGCCAATTCCCAGTACACCTACATGAAGTACCTGGATGACAGGGAGGACACAGTTTCCATCAGGGACCCAGCATCCACCGGAACCAAGGATTCATTGTCTCAGGTGCCCCACGAGTTACCGAGCTTTTTCTCCCCACCCCTACTCAGGGAACCCTGAGTCAGAGCCCCAGCCCACTACCCTTTCATCACAGGCAGACCAGAAGACTCAGGGAGCCCAAGGCCTCTGGTGCTAAGGCACTCCACCACGATCTCCAGACCCCTGGACTACCTGAATCTGTCAATAATAATGTAAACATTTCTCTTCTGTGTCTATTACTGGCTTCTGATCCTTGTTCTCTTCATCCACAGACCCTTAATTCTGAAGGAAGGGGTGAATGTAGTGAACTGGGATTCACTAGAAGTATGCTGTACTGATGACTGGTTCCACCTCCCAGCTCCTCCCCTGGGGCCTGTATCTAACCATAGTTTCCCACCTAAACCCAGAACCCCTCTGAAGCCTATTTGTGAACCCTACCTGTGAAGTACCTAATAAAAGTGTTTGTTCTCCCTCCAGTTGAGTGTGAGCTTTTATCTACGCCACACAGCCACCCCTGCTCTCAATGGAGGACTACAATTCCACCCTTCTTCTCCCCAAATGATCTTGGACAACTGACCTTCATCTAACATGACACAGCATCATCCATAATATTCCCTTCCCTGCATTAAGACCCAGATCCACACTGCCACAGCATATGGTGGAGTCCTTGGCATATGTAAGGCTTGCTCTTATTTGCTGGCAGCAAACCCACAAAGGAGGAACTGATCAATTTCTAAGCAATTGTGTTTTCAACTCACATCAGTAATATGAACTTTAACAATGAGCATAAATGAATATTAAACGTCTAAGCATATTGATCTAAAAAGGAAACCATGCCCAAAATTGTTTAGAAGCTACGATAACGATGTACTTGAGAAGTGTAGTCTCTTTTCCAATGAAGGAAACTTGGCATCCTTCAATGAATAGTAGGATATTATTGTCAGATAAAGTAAGAAGAAAGAGAAACAAGAGAAGGCAGACCATTTGACCCTTTGAGCTTCTCCAACATTCATTGATCGTGGCCAATTTCCCATCCCAGTACCATTCTTCAGTACTATTTGCATAATTTCTTGATTCCCTTCATGCTCCGATCACTGTTCTGGATAATCCTAATGAGTCAGTCTCCATTAGCTGTCTGGGGTATAGAATTCTAAATATTCATCACACCCTTATCTTAATCAAATATGATCTATCCATGCACCCTACTCAAGGCACCTCAGTCTGGGGATATATCTCACCTATCATTTGCTTTCCCAATGCTTTGTGGTATTTGTATGTTGGTTTTCGGTGATTTGTGTACAAGCACACCTACTGTATGCGTCTTTGACCATCAATTCTGCACAGACTCTATCCATTTTATAGCTGTGACCTGTTTCAGTAATGATGGTTGTGAGATAAAATATTGACCAAGTCATGGGGCATAACTCCATTATTCCTTCAGTGTTAGTGGAACAGAATCCTGTGAAATTGATCTCATACTATGGTGAAAGTGTCATCCATTGAGTGCTTTGAATAGTCTAACCATTATCTTGCTGGTAAATTATAGAGATGAACAATGAATGTAACCTTTCCAACATTGACCAATAAGAAATCAAAGAAAGAATCGAATAAATCAACAGAAGAAAAGTCAGAAGCAGCATGAATTTTAAGATGAATCACAGACTCTCGTGAGAGAGATTGTGGAATGGACGGGGATGTTGGTGAGACTTGGGGAAAGTTTGGAAGTTTGAAAGTTTCATCAGTGAGTTGTATCTGAACACCACGTGTTTTTTTTTCTTCTTGATAGGTTTCCTGTCCAGAATTCAGCTTGATTAATAGGTTTCTGGGCAAAGAGAACTATGAAAATTCTGCAGGAGCATGTAGGTCTAATCCTTGAACATTGCAGGATTGATGCTTGATGGTAGAGTGCAGTGGCAATATTCAACAGGACATAAAGATTGGGAGCAGGTACAGCACTCTGTTCCTCCTGAACCATGATCTTACTTACATTTCTCTCGACCATCAGATTACATGAGAAATGTAAATGGAACAGCCCATCATTAACTCTACAAAGTCACTAAAAATCAAAGGCTTCCACTTTCACTGAATTGTCGAAATTGCCACCTTGTTCTTCAGTGCAGTTTTGGAACCTCCACTCCATGACCCACTTTCATTAAATCTAAAATAGGATGGATTGGAGTTGGGTGGGACTCAGGCTTGAATTCCTGAAATTTTAACAGCTATCCAATCTCAAGCCATTGTTTTTGTGGTTGAAATTCACCTCATCACATGAGACAGCCTTTGCATTTGTGCTGCCTCATTGATGGAGCTATCCAGTGAGTTCCATTGACTCTTTCTTCTCCAAATTCCATGAATTTTTTCTCCCTTTAAGGTTAATTCCCTATAACAGGGATTCTAAAACACTCATTGTGATATATTTCATAGGAGAAATGCCACAAATCTGTGACATTCAAAAGGAAGCCCATCCAAGAAATATACCAAGAAATTAGAACATAATCTTTATATTCTCACTTAAATATTGCTCACTCATCTTGAGTCTCTCAGGATCCAGAACAGATGACAATTTTAGAAGTATCACTGTTCATAATCTTGAAAATGTTATGGAAAAAAGCAAAACAATTCAAGGTGCTAACATCCTAGACATTAAATTCATGTTGCTACTTTTCCTGTAGCTCTGGAGACATTAGTTGGACTGGGATCAGATTGCTAACATGACTGGACTACACTGTAATTAGCTTAACGTTGGCCACATCTGTGTGACACATGTTGCTGGCAGAAATTCAAGAGGGTGTGGCGGTACGCCATTAGGCAGGTGAACCGGCCCCGATTCTCACGCATGCGGCGGGGCAGCCGGCCAAAAGGGCGTCATCGGGGTTCTCCTCCCGACCTCTGTACCGGGCTCAGAAGCTCGTGCTTGGGGACCCACGTGACGGCCCGGTGACATCAGGGCCCCCCAGCGCGGTTCTCAGCCAGGTCCAGCTGGGAGTATAAGACCAGCTAGGCAGCCTGCAATAAATCAGTTTTTGCTCACTGAACTCAACCCGTCTGGTTATGCGATTCTTCAGTTAGAAAGTGTAGCCGCTGCTAAAATTGGTGAACCCAAAAGGTTCAAACATCTTTGAACCCAACATGAACAACCCTTCGATCAATGCTATAGCCATCAAGTTTCTTGACTTCTGAGTTCAGGAGCCGGAGACCTGGTTCAGCCATGCAGAGGCTCAGTTTCACCTCTGCCAGATTTCATCGGATTCAACCAAGTTTTACCATTTGGTCAATGCCCTGGACCAGGCCACTGCCAAACGAGTGCTGCACCTCGTTCAGTACCCACCCGCAGACGATAAGTACGAGACCATCAAGCGGGTGCTCAATGGCTCCCTTGGACTCTCCAGGCGCCAGTGCGCTGCTCGGATGCTGCACCTCGACGCCTTAGGGGACAGAACTCCAATCGAGTTAATGGACGAGATGCTCGCGCTCATGGGCGATCACACCAACTGCCCACTCTTTGAGCGCATCTTCCTCGACCATCTGCCTGAAGACATCCGGCCGTTACTGTTCCAGGAGAACTTTGTCGACCCTAGGAAGGTCACTCAAAAGGCTCAGGAGCTATGGCTTGAATGATTCCCGGAGGGCTCAGCAGTCCAGCAGGTTACGAGTCATGGGCATGACCATGCCAACCCTTCCTCTAGCCCTGTGGTGGAACACCCGGCCCCTGCAGGGGCCTCAAAGAGCATAGCCAGAAGCAAGTCATCCACTTTTGCTTATTCCACCAGTGCTGGGGAGCCAAGGCTCAGAAGTGTCATCAGCCCTGCTCGTTCCAGGGAAATGAGCAGGCCAGCCACTGTTAATGGGTGCGGCGGCTGGCCAAGAACGCAGCCTTCTCCACCTGCAGGATTCAGTCAGTGGCCGGTGCTTCCTTGCCGACACCAAGGCCCAGATCAGCGTCATCCCAGCCACAGCCATCGAGTCCCAGAACCGGCCTCGAGGACCTCCCCTCCGTGCAGCCAATTCGACGGAGATCCGAATGTATGGAAACAAGAACGTCCACTTCCAGATCGGGCAGCGGAAGTTCTCGTGGAGGTTCACCATTTCGTCCCTTCCAAATGCCATCCTGGGTGTCGACTTCCTCCTCGCCCATGGACTCCTGGCTGACATTCAAGGTAGGCGACTGGTAGATGCCTGTACCTTCCAATCCATTTGCCTCAATGCCTCCTGCACAGAGCAGCCACAGATGGCCACGGTCAACATGCCCAAGGACGAGTTTCAGCGTATCCTGGACGAGTTCCCATCCCTCCTCAAGCTGCAGTTCTCCGCCACCTCACCATGCCACGGGGTGTTTCATTACATCCCCAATCAAGGTCCGCCAGTCCATGCCAAGGCACGCCGGCTCCCACCAGATAAACTCCAGATAGTCAAGGAAGAGTTCTCGCATCTGCAGGAGCTGGGGATCATTCGATGCTCCGACAGTTCTTGGGCCTCAGCACTTCACCTGGTTCCGAAAGCCTCTGGCGGCTGGCACCCCTGCGGAGATTACGACGCAACGGTATTTGACCGTTACCCAATCCCTCACATCCAGGACTTTACGGCCAACCTGCATGACGTGAGGGTATTCTCCAAGGTCAACCTGGTGCATGGGTATCATCAAATCCCGGTGCACCCTGAGGACATACCCAAAACGGCCATCATCACCCCCTTTGGCTTGTTCGAGTTCCTACGCATCCCATTCGGGCTCAAGAATGCCGCCCAGACCTTCCAGCACCTTATGGAAACATTGGGCAGGGATTTGAATTTCGTATTCATTTACCTGGACGACATCCTTGTTACCAGCAGAGACCGGGCACAACACAAGTCTTACCTCATTATGGGGCTCTTCTCCCGACTGGCCGACTTCAGCCTAATGATCAATCCAGCCAAGTGCCAGTTCGGGAAAGAATCCATGCAGTTCCTGGGCCATACCATCATGGCCAAAGGAGCCATACCTGCTGCTACGAAGGTCCCTGCAATCAGAGAGTTCCCACGTCTGGACAACCTCAAGGGGCTACAGGAGTTCGCGGGTATGGTCAATTTCTAACCACTTCATTCCAGGCGCTGCGTGCATCATGCAGCCCCTCTTCACCTTCATCGTGGCCAAAGACAAGACACTCGCCTGGACTCCAGAGGCCAACAGGGCATTCAAAGACATGAAAGATGCCACCACGAAGGCTACCCTGCTGGTCCACCGACCTGCATATGGCGCTCTCTGTTGATGCCTCTGCCACAGCCGTCGGCGCCATCCTGAATGGACAATGAAAATTACTGGCATTCTTTAGCCGACTTCTTCGTTCGCCAGAGCGCAAGTATAACACTTACGATCGTGAGTTGCTGGGCATGTACTGGGCGGTACATCATTTCCGCTATTTATTGGAGGGGAGGCCTTTCACCATTTTTACCAACCACAAACCCCTCACTCAGGCACTTCCTATGGCAAGAGATCCCAGGTCGGTCCACCAACAGCATCACCTCTCCTTTGTGTCGGAGTTCACCACTGACGTTCGGCATAAGGCGGAGAAAGATAACATGGTCGCCGACACACTCTCACGACCAGCCATTTGCGCGTTGACACCTGGCCTTGACTTCGACCAGCTTACCCGGGACTAGAAGTCCGACAAGGAGACGCGGGCCTTCAAGACTGCCATCACTGGCCTGCGGTTCCAGGACCTCGACTCCTCACAGTGAGGGCACTATCCTGTGCAATGTCTCCATGGGCACCACACGACCAGTGGTTCCCTTGCAGTGGCGCAGGCAAGTCTTCCACCATATCCATGACCTTTGCCACCCTTCCATCAGGTCCACGGTCCGTATGGTGGCAGAACGTTTCATCTGGCATGGGCTTCGTAAGCAGATTGTGGACTGGGCCAGAACCTGCACCCATTGCCAGCTTTCGAAGGTACATAGCCACACCAGAGCGCCCGTACAAGATTTTGAACACATTCAGGAATGGTTCAGCCACATACGTGGGGACATCGTCAGACCCTTGCCTTTTTCCCGAGGTAACCATTACCTTTTCACAGTGGTAGTCACATCACTCATTGGCATGAGGTGATCCCGATGCCAGATGCCTCCACAAACTCCTGCTCCCTAGCGCTTTTGATCACCTCACCAGTGATCTGGGCGCCCAGTTCACCTCTGTGCTCTGGGCACAGCTCACCAACAGGCTGCGGATCGAGCTACATCACATCACGGCCTATAACCCACAGGCCAATGGACTAGTTGAGCGATTGCACCGCCACCTTAAGTCGGCACTTATGGCCCACCTCACCAGCACTGACTGGGTGGATCAGCTGCCTTGAGTGCTCCTGGGCATCCGCTTGACACCCAAAGAAGACCTACAGGCGTCATCAGCTGAGCTGGTCTATGGTGCACCGCTAGCCCTACCCGGTGAGTTCGTCAACGCACCTCACAACCCCCAGCAGTCACCACTCGGTCTACTTTCCTGTCTCTGGGCCCAATTGGACTCTATCACACCCCCACCACCACCCAGACATGGCACACGGGCATCTTACATCCCCAGCGAGCTGTACTCTGCAGAGTATGTTTTTTATCAGGTGGGGCCCCTCCACAGCACCTCTACAAAGACCATACGAAGGGCCGTACAAAGTTGTCCAGTGTTCAGGATCCACTTTCACACTGGACATCGGTGGTAAGATGGAACTGTTTATGGTGGACAGGTTAAAACCAGCCCACCTCGACCCCACCGAACCAGTAGTTGTGGCCCAACCCAAGAAGCGAGGCCACCTGGCAAAAAAGGACATTGGCGCCGGTTCTGGGTGGGGGGCTGTGTGGTGGTACGCCATTAGGCAGGCGAACTGGCCCCACTTGTCACGCACGTGATGGGGCAGCCGGCCAAAATGGTGCCGTCGGGTGTTTCCTCCCGACCTCGACACCAGGCTCAGAAGCCTGCACTTGGGGACCCGCATGACGGACCAGCCAAGCAGCCTGCAATAAATCAGTTTTTGCTCACTGAACTCAACCTGTCTGGTTGTGCAATTCTTCAGTTAGCAAGTGTAGCCGCCGCTACAAGGCAATGGATTATGAATATTTAAAAAAATAGAAGAAAAAAAAATCAAGCTATATGCATTACATAACATAAAAATACATCAAATTCTTGGGGTTAATAGAGAAAAAATAATCTGTTGGAGGAACTGGACAGGTTGAAACCCTTCATCTGAACTACATTATTAATTCTTCGTCCCCCCCACTGATGCTGCTCAACCTGCTGAGTTTCTCCAGAGTTTGCTCCAGATTCCAACATCTGGACTCTCTTGAGTTTTCAGTTCAATACTCCGTTGGGAGAGAAACTCCCATCTGCTGCTATAATGTTGTATTTGAGGCTATTGTCACATTTAACAATAAGGTCTGGAAACCTTGGCAAAGGATGAAGTGGTCAACTGAGTCAAAGTATAGAAATAGGTTGAGAAAGACAATGAGACAGATTGCTTTTGTCACTGTCTTGGAAATGAGAAAGAATTAGTGATTTTGATCACTGCTATTTTGTTTCTGTGGTGGGACAGAAATCTATGGACAGAGAATCAAAAAGGAGTTCCCATATCTGGGAGATTTTAAAACGTTCTGGAATAACAGAAAAGGATTTGTACACAGTTTGATTTTTTGAGACAGATGATGATGGTAGATTAGATAGACAGCAGAATAAGACACAAGCAGGAGTGAACTGGAGGCCAGAAAGGGAAGCTGAATGCTTGGTTGGAATAGGACTGAGGGAGCAAGGTTCGTTCACTTTAGGAATGAAGGGAATTAGAAGGGAAATTAGGGAAAGAGTTGGATGGAATATTAGGCCTGGACAGGTAGGGAAAGAAAGAGAGTGACAAAGCAATGAAAAATCAAAGTTTGAGGAACTTTATCTTCCATCTCCACAAACTGGAATACTGAATTCAGCGTTTTCAAATCACCAGCCTTTCCTCTTTGTGGCAAAACCAGACATTTCTGATGGAAAGTCATTCCCTTGTAGCATTATATTTTTCTCTCCACAGGTGCTGCCTGGTCTTTTGGCCATTTTTAACGTGTTGAGGTTTCAGTGACTGCTGTGTTCTTCCTCACAAGCAGCAACACGTTCGTTTTTTTTCCTCCCTAAATGACCTCAATCATCTACTGTGAATGATGTAATCTGGATGGTCATGCTCTGCCGTCAGTCATTCCTACTCCCTTTTCCCCCTTCCACACATCACAACTCTATGGTAAGCATTATTATATTTCCGACTCTGTTGAAGAGTTGTTGACCTGAAACCCTGATTGATTCTCCTTCACAGGTGCTGCCTGACCTGCTCAATAGTTCCATAATGTTTCAGATTTTCAGCATTCATGTTTCTTTTCACTTGTGACACAATGTGACTCTGCCAGATTTGACAGTTGAGGTCCCCAGGTTTCAAATTGCAAAAATCAATTAGATTCTTGCTTCAAGTCCTTGCCAGAACCACATACATAGAATGTCAATTGCAGGCAGAAGGCTAACTGGTACCCCATGAAGGAGGAGATATTTCTCATTGGCTGTTAAGGCTCAAGTATGAACATTGCAATCTAATACCAGGAACCAATAGTTCAATGAGAAGCTGATGCTTTCTGGTGTGAATGAAACTGGTGAGTAAATTAAGTTTAAAGTAATCTCTTACAAGGTGGAACTGTAAACTAAGAAAACTGAATGAGTTTACAACCATCTCCAAGTCCAGAACCACCTAAAACTGCATCTAGTTTATTGTTGAAAGTCAAGAACCAAGGACTCACTCATGAATAGTGCATTTGTGTTTCAAATTATCTCTGGGTATGAGCAGGGATATCAGCATCCAAGGCATTTTACTCTTAGGGTAGCACAACATAAACATTGAGTACCATGGGTCAGCTGACAGAGTGGAATGAGGTAGCAAATACTTTAATTGAGTGCCACCCTACACATCCAGAGAAGAAAAGTTTCAGTGATAAAAGCTCCTCATACTGATACAGCAATAAACACTTTAGCTGAACGTTATTCCCGATCACTCTTGTACTCAATTTTAGAACTGTCTATCCTTTGATCCTCCCTCCATATCTTTTTACTTTAGAAAGAAGCAACATGAGTTCACTAGTACGCTTAGGTCTACTTGGTATAAAACATGAAAAAAAAATTAACCAAAATAAATTTGGCAAATAGTCCAAATATCATTTTGAGGAGTTGAGTGATAATTTATCCTGTTTGCAATTTTTCAAGGGAATCAAAAATGCCCTCAAAACCTTTAAAAAAAAAATCTCCTCTGACATAAGAATCTGTGGCATGAGACTCTTCAAATTGATAGAAAAGTAGTCTTCGGAGGGGACATGGTTACAAGATATTGGGTCAGGTGTATAGAAAAGAGATATCTCTTTCAATTGAGTTGGAAATCTTTGTGTTTTTACATTTAGTGCTTGTTGGATGCTCAGTTACTTAGTATATTTTCAGATCAGAACAGAGATTTAGACATTGGTGGAATCAAAACGATCTATAATTTTATTGAGTGGCTGAGGTGACATGGCCCAACCCAACCACAATGTTGTATGTTCTGATGTTTAAGTCCTCTGTTATAGTCATAGAGAGATACAGTACAATATAGAAACAGGCTCTTCAGCCCACCAAGTCTGCACCAAATATCAACCAGCCATTTACAGTAATCCTACATAAATCCATTCTCCTTATTTCCCAGATTTTATCATTCACTGACACATTAGGAACAATGTCCAGTGGCCCATTAACCTCCCACTGTGCTTATGAATAATGGTAGTTGAAATAAAAGGAGCTTAACAGAATGAATATTGGGAAGGAGGTTGTTTCCCTTGTGTAGAAAAAAACCATAAAAAGGGTACACTCTTGTGGGATAAGGAGCTGGATATTTGAGATGGAAGAGAAGGCAAGTGGCATATCTTTGGAACACTCAACACAAGAAAGCTATGGATCCTGAGTCCGTGATTAGATTCAAGTCTGAGATTGATTGAAATTTTGAATCGGTGGATTTCACATAGAAGATCAGACATGCTGTATACATGCTCCAATTTGTTTTGTGTTCCTAAGGTTGAAATGTAAATGGAAATTACTTCCTTAAGTTTTCTGTCAATAAAGCATGTTAACTAAAAATAATCTTGGCAGCATTTCTGATCCATTACATAAACACAGTAAGTAAATGGTACACAGCCGTGCATTGAGACAAATGGATCATAGAGTCATTGAGAACAGAAATAAAGAGGCCAAATACTGCTCCAACTCCATTTATAAGTTTGCAGATGACATTACCATGATAGGTCAGATCTCAAACCATGATGAGATGGCACACAGGAAGGAGACAGAGAATCTGGTGCCTCTGGGTCAGGAAAACAACCTCTATCTTGTGGTGGTTCACATAATTGATGAACAGGTGAACCAGTTCCGTGAGTCACACGTGCGTCAGTGGAGCAGCCGCATCAAGCATGGCACTGCGCGTTCATCTCCTCCAGAGGAGGCTCCAGGCCCGCATACACACTGACTGCGCAGTGGCGTCACACGGACGCAGCTTCCAGCATAGAGGTGCGGCTTTCAATGACTTTAAAGTGCAGCACGTGAAAGAAAAATAAACTTTCAAGTGAAGTTGACTCCACCGATTGCTGGTCTCTTTTGTTCACTCCGCTAGCATACCATTACATTGGTAACCCCAATGGGTTTCAGACGTCTCTGAACCCCTCAACATGGATGCTGCAGCAGTTAATGCAGTAGCGCTAAAACTATTTACTTTCTGGACACTCAGCCCCCGTACCTGGTTCGAACGGGTGGAGGCACAGTTCCAGATAAAGCAAATTACCTCTGACTCCACCAAATACTGCCATGTCGTCAGCTCTTTGGACCAGGAAACTGCAGCCAGAGTGGACAACCTCATACAAAACCCACCAGGGAAGGTAAATAAAACGGGCTTAAGTCGATGTTCATCAGCACCTATGGGCTCTCCAGGCATGACAGGACAGCCAGGCTCATGCCCCTGAATGACCTGGGAGACCAAATGCCACTGGCAGAGGGCTACAGGCCATGCCTTATGTTTAAGCAGGCGTTTTTAGGGCAGCTACCGGATGATATCCAGTTGCTGCTGGCTGACATGAATTTCAGCGACCCCAGTAGAATTTCTACTTAACAGAGTGGAAAAAAACTGTACACAGGTAAAGATATGTATACAAAAGAGAGAAATGTAAAACCATAGAACATTACAGCACAGAAACAGGCCCCTTCAGCCCTTCTAGTCTATGCCAAACAATTTTTTTGCCTAGTCCCACTGACCTGCACCCAGACCATAGCCCTCCATACCTTTCCCATTCATGTACCTATGCAAAATCTTCTTAAATATAAAATTGAGCCAATATTCACCACTTAAGCTGGCAGGTCATTTCACACTCCCACCACTCTCTGAGTAAAAAAGTTTTCTCTCATGTTCTTCCAAACCTTTTACCCTTTCACTCTTAACCTATGTCCTCTGGTTTGTATCTCACCAACTCTCAGTGGAAAAAAGCCTATATACATTTACTCTGTCTATCCCCCTCATAATTTTAAATACCTCTATCAGATCTGTCCTCATTCTTCTATGTTCCAGGGAATAAAGTCCTAACCTGTTTAACCTTTTCCTGTAAGTCAATTCCTGAAATCCAGGCAACATCCTAGTAAATCTATCTTATTGATATCTTTCCTGTAGTTAGGTGACCAAAACTCCACACAATACTCCAAATTTGGCCTTGCCAATGTCTTATAAACTTTACAATAAAATCCCAATTCCTCTACTCAATACTTTGATTTATGAAGGCCAATATGCTAAAAGCTCTCTTTACAACCCTATTCACCTGTGACGCCACTTTCTGGGAATTATGGATCTGATTTCCCAGATAAGAAATAGATACAGAAGATAAATATTCAATTATAAATAATGTGCAAAGTTTCCGTTCTTAAATGAGTCCCAGATTGAGTTTGTGTGTAGCCACTGCTCCTGAACCTGGTGCTGTGAGTCTTATGGCACATGTACCTCTTCCTCATGGCAACAGCAACAAGAGCATGTCCTGGAGGATCCTTGATGAATGATGTCGGATGGCAGCATTCTATGTAATTTTTCTCAATAGTGGGAGAGTTTTGCTTGTGATGTGCTGGGCTGTGTCCATTGCCTTTTGCTGGGCTTTCCATTCAGAGCTATTGGTGCCCCCATACTAGGGAATGAAGCAGCCAGTCAGCACACATATCTATAAAAGTTTGCCAAAGTTTTTGATGTCATACCAAGCCTTTGCAAACCCTTGAGGAAGTTGAGGCATTGATGTGCTTTCTTCATGATGTTATTTGTGTGTTGGGTTCAGGAAAGGTCCCCAGAGATAGTGACTTGCAGGAATTTAAATTTGCTCACCCTCTCCACTTCTGATCACCCAATAATCACTGGATTGCACACCTTTGGTTTTCCCCTCTGAAAGTCCACAATCAGCTCCTTGGTTTTGGTGACAGTGAGTGCGATGTTTTTGTTATTACACCATTCAGTCAAGTTTAATCTCCCTCCTGTATGTTGATTCATCACCTCTTTTTATTCAACCCACTAGCATGGTATCATCAGCACATTTGTAGACGGTGTTGTCGTACCAAGCCAAACAGTCATAGTTATGAAGCGAGTAGACCAGGGGGCTAAGAACGCAGCCCTGATGGAGATTGTGGAGGAGATGTTCTTACCAATCCACACTGACTGTGGTCTGGATGTGAGGTATTGAGACCCAGGTCTTGGAGTGTGTTGATCAGCTTTGAGGTGACGACAGTGTTGAATGCTGAACTGTACTTGATAAAGAGCATCCTGAGGAAGTTGAGGCACTGATGTGCTTTCTTCATGATGTTATTTGTGTGTTGGGTTCAGGAAAGGTCCCCAGAGATAGTGACTTGCAGGAATTTAAAGATGTATGCATCTTTGCTGCCCAGGTGTTCCAGGAATTTGCGTAGAGCCAGTGAGATGGCATCTGCCATAGACCTGTTGCTGTGGTAGGCAAATCGGAATGGATCCATGTCGCCTCTCAGACAGAAGTTGATATACCAGCCTTTAAAAACATTTCATCACTTTGCATGCGAGTGCCACTGGTTGGTAGTCATTTAGGCAGGTTACCACACATTTCTTGGACACCAGTAAAATTGAGGTCTGTTTGAAACATGTGGCTACCATGCTCTGTCGGAGTGAGATGTTGATGATATCCGTGAATATGTTGGCAAGATGGTCAGCACGGGTTTTCAGTACTCAGTGGGTTGTTCTGTCTGAACTAGATGTTGTCCTTCGATTCTCCTGAAGGCAGCCCGCATATCATCCTCAGATACTGACAGTAGAGGATCATCAGGGTACATGGGGACGCTCAGCAGTTCTTCCTTGTTCTAGTGGACAACTTGGGCTTAGCAAGCAATGAGTTTAACTGGGAGTGAAGCTTTTCTGTCTCCTACTGCAACCAGATTTGGTTTTGTCACTTGGGCTCTGCCACAGGTGTCAGATATCCTTTGTTGTTTCCATTCTTGTCCAGAATCTTCACTTTGCCCAGGAGATGGCTTTCTATAGGTCATTCCTGCTCCTTGTGAAGTGTTCTGGACTTTTGGATTTAAATGTTTGTGATTTGGCTCTCAACAGGTTCTGGATTTCATTAGTCATCCAGGGCTTCTGGTTAGAGAAAACCCTGAACAATTTAGTCGGGGCTGACCACCTATGGGAGAATTATCAACTTATATTTTCATTTGATCTTTCCATTCACTACACAGATAAGTATTTGGTTAAATATAAGGATAAGGACTAAGTTTAAACAAAGGGATTTGGTTCAAGATGGTTTACCTTGGTTTATGATAGCCTTTTTAAAACAATTTCCATTAACGCAGCACCTTTAACCATGCAAAAACATTGCAAAATGCTTCACAAAAGCAGTGTGAAACAAAAAAAATGATGCCCCTTCACATCAGATAACGATAAAAACACAGAAATGATGAAGGAGCTCAGCAGGTCTTGCATCGTCCATAGGAAGTAAAAATATATAACCCTTCCTTAAGGGATCGTCAGATAATGATGTTTATATGTTTGAACTGTATCACAGAAGTATGTTTAAACCAGGTCTTAAATGAAAAAAGAGAGTTAGAGCTGGAGTTTTGGGTGAGAATTCATTAGGTCGGAATCTTGGCACATGATCAAGATTAAAACAATTTAATTCAGGAATTCTCCAAACATCTGTGGTGGATGAATGCAGGTACCTTATATAGTTAGAAGTCTGGAGGGGTGGAAAGGAAGGGAGGGTCAAAAATCAGAGGGAGATTTAAAAACCTGGATGAGAATTTTAAAGTAATTGCTTAAACTGGATTCAGCATTAGTCAGCAAGCAAAGCGGTGATGCATTTATAGGCCTATGCAAACAGACCACCACCCGCAGAATTTTATAGAATGTCGAATATGCAAATTGGGTAGCAATCCATTGGAACTGGCAAATCTGGAGACAGCAAAGCCATCAAGGTGGGGTTCATCAACCAATGAGTAGGTGCAGAGTCAGGCAAAGTACTCAGGAACCCTCATTCATGATCAGGTGTGTGGACTGAAACTAAGCAGACACCAGGTTTGTGAAGAGTGGTTAAATTTCAGAAAATTGCTAGGGAATAAAAGATTAAAGATTTGGGAAGAGAGTTTGTCAAAAACTATCTTCGTTGGCCATAAACTCCATCCAGCTCACTGCAGACTTTCAAACAAAATAGACTGCTACAAACTTGCGGACATTTTTGACCATGTTTGGTCTTTTCACAATTAGTTTGTCAGGATATTGTTGGTCATGGTCCTACTACTGATGGGATAACCTTGGTTTAATATATGTGTAGCTGTGGTCCAAAACTTATTGCTCTTTCACATGTATGGCAAACTGGCCAATTGGATCTAAGCATCAGCTCAAACGAACAGACCTCAATAATAGTCACTGTGGCAATTAAATAAATTTTTGTCTTCACTATTTGATTGGTAAACTGGTTGAATTTCCTACCTATTATAGAAGCTGATTCATTTTCAAAACAAAACCCAGGTGGTAGATTCTGTGAAAAGCATACGATTCAGTCGGACAGACTATTCCCAGGTGCAAATGATAAAAATCTTATAATGAGATATGAGTGTGTTATAACTTCAGCCTGCTGCTAAATCCACCATTGCAAAAGAAAATAAGTCCAGAGACAAAGGAGCAGAAGTTCAGCCCATCGAGTCTGCCCCATGATTTAATCACGAGCTGATCCACTTTCCCACTCAGCCCTACCGCTCGGCCTTCTCCCCATAATCTTTCATGCCCTGGCTAATCAAGAACCTATCACCCAAACACTTGGCCTCCACAGTCACTGTTTTTCAAAAATTTCACATTCCTCTAACTTCCGATTAATTTTTGCTTCTTTTTATTCCCTCTTTTTTTGCTTTTACATTAGCTTTGAGTTCCCTTGTCAGCCACAGTTGTGACACTTTTCTATTTGAATATTTCCACTTTTTTGGTATGTATCCTGCACCTTCCTAATTTCTTGCAGAAACTCCATCCACTGTCTTTCCTACTTGTGTCCCTTTCCAATCTACTTTTGCCAGTTTCCCTTTCATGTCTTTACTCCACTGAAATCTTACTTTAGTTTCTCCTTGTTGAATCTCAAATTGAACTCAGTCATTTAGTGATCACTGCCCCACCAGTGGTTCCTTTACTCGAAGATCTCTAATCACCTCTGGTGCATTACCCAATGCCCAATCCAATGCAGCCGATCCCCTAGTGGGTTCATCAACAAGCTGCTCTAAAAAGTCATCTTGTAGGCTTTCTACAAATCTTCTCTCTTGAGATTCTGACCCAACCTTGTTTTCCCAATCTAATTGCATGTTAAAATTCCCCATGACTACCACAACATTGCCCTTCTGACACACTTTTTCTATTTGCTATTATAATTTGTTGTCCACCCTTTGAGGTCTGTATATAACTATCAACAATATATTTTCACCCTTGCTATTTCTTAACTCAACCCACAATGATTCCATATATTCTGATTCTGTGGCACTTCTTTCTAATGATTTAATGTTCTTCCTTACCAACAGAGCCACCCCCTACCCACCCCCCTGCTTGCCTGCCTATCTTTTCGATATACTGTGATTCCTTGGACATTAAGCTCCCAATTACATCCATCCTTTAGCTATGACTCAGTGATGGCTAATATATTATACCTGCCAACGTGTAGCTGTGCAATAAGGTCATCCACTTTATTTCTTATGCTGTGTGCATTTAAATACAAACTACCAAGGATATATCTAGGGGATGACAGGCATGGCACGTGCCCTGGGCACCACTTAAAGGGGGTACCACATGAAGTACCACCCCCGTCAGCGCCGCTGCTCCTCCCAGTCAGTGCTGCTGCCACCACACCCCCAGTCAATATCATCGCCACCCCCCCCCCTGCCCAGGTCAGTGCCACACCCACCCCCCCCCCCCCCATACACCCTTACTTGTCCTACTATTCACTCTCAACTTATACAATTCCAATTACAACATGGCGGCTACCAAGGCCAGCTTTTGTCGCTTTTTATTTTGCTGCATTGGCTACCCCTGCCAAAGGCATTATTTTATGGAAGTACACCCCTGCAAACCATTTAGATCTTCATTTCTTACTTTCCTGCTTTTGGCTGCAATTACTGAATAAACCTTTAGAAGTTTCAGTTTAAAATTACTTTTCACAATCTAAATTGCATAATTGCATTCTGTCTGTCCAACTCATCCTGCTGGCTGTAATTTTCCCCTATCTGCCTGTCCTTCCACTCAAACTCCCGACAAGCCTGTTCCTTCTTGTGCACCAACCATCTCCCTCTGCTTCTTCACTTTGGTTTCCATCCCCCTGTGAATCTAGTTTTACACTACCCACTCCCCACCCACCACAGAATTAGCAAACCTCCCTGGCAGGAATATTGGTTCCTTTTGAGTTCAGGTGCAACCCATCCGATGTGTACAGGTCACCCCTTCCCCAGAAAAGGTTCCAGTGATTCAAGAACTTGAAATCCTGTTCCCTGTACCATGTCTTCAGCCACACATTTGTCTACATTATCTTTCTGTTCTGACCTTCTCTAGCTTGTTGCAATGGGAATAATCCAGAGTAATTCAGAGATTAGGACCTTGGAGCTCCTGCTCTTCAGCCTCTTTCCTAACTCCCTAAATGTACTTTGTAGGACCTCTACCCCACTCCAACCTATGTTATTCATCCCAATATCTAGAACAACTTTTGGCTGCTCACCCTTCCCCTTAAGAATATTCTCTCCCACTCAGTCATACTGGACCCAAGTACCTGGGAGGCAACACACTATTCTGGAGTCTCTTGCAGCCACAGATTCTCCCATCTGTTCCCTTGATTATTGAGTCCCTTATGACAGCAAATGCCTGAAATAGTCTAAACTGCAATTTTAATGTAGGTGGATTTAAACATTTCGAATGGGAACTTTGAAAGAAACATGCCCCACCTGAAAAAAAATACTTTAATTGGTGCATTTTCTATCACTTATGAGTTAAAAGGAATTTTGTTCTTCGAGCCAAAAATATTGTTTGAAATACTAGCAGATCTTTCAGGATACATAATTGTAGTTTCATTGACCAGAATATAAATTTGCAGCATCCACTTTCCTTCATTAGGCTATTTAACTGGTCAAATAAAATGATGTTAAATTGTCGAATGTCACCTATGAAAGGAATTTAACCCCAGATACACGATGCTAAACTGTGAGCAAAAACTTTCTACAACATAAACCTCCAGTAATCCCAAGTGGAAATGCATGTTTTATTGGCAAGACAATGCTTGCTTATTATCATATTTGTCTCTATGCCAGGCCCCAAGGCAGCCAAAGTCAAGGAGCAGATTACCTTGTCAAGATTAGGTTGATTTAAGTATGTTAAGAAAATATTTTTTCAATTTTAAATAGCTTCATAAGTGTGAGTCAAAAGGCTCTAGATCTTGCAATCACACTGATAGATTGGCTTGTCTTATTTAAAATATCATGAATTTCAAACAATTTTGCTTTGAAGTGCCTTCCTGCTTCATTATGAGTCCTGGCTCATCCAAATTTCCAAAATGATAAGTTACAATTTGGCTTCCTTCTCAGATCTGCAGACAATTCCCACTGTCTATTTTTTTAAATATTCTCATCCCCTAGGCCAAATAGGCTCCCCACACTTGGTGAGTTTAATTTCCTCTCAATTCACCCTCCCAAATTCACACTTTCTCCTCATTTCTCTAGACATTTTCATGGCAACTTTCTTCACTTTTGAACTGATGTCTCGTCATCATAACCAGTTTCTTGCATCCCTCACTGGCAGGTTACCAGGCCATGATGATAGCTATAGCATTCCCCAAAATTTCCATGACATAAGACCACATTTTCTTTCCAAGTAACATGATCAGATAATTTTATAAAACAGAAAAAAGGTTCGTCTTTCCGAAGCAGAAACAGAATCATAATCAGAACTTTTTTGCCACGAACGAGTCACAGAATTCAGGGTTTTGCGGTAACATCATGGTGCAAACATTCATATTATAAACCATTTTACAACAATAAATAAAAATTTTTCAAAATAGTGCATGAAGAGCAAGGCCATGTCTTGGTTCATTGAGTATTCAGGAATCTGATGGCAGCGGGGAAGAAACTGTCCCTCTGCCGCTGAGTGCTCTTCTTTAGGCCCTGTACCATTTTCCTGATGTTATCAGAGTGAAGAGATGGTGGGGATCTTTGAGGAGAGAGGCTGCTTTTTTAAGACACCGCCTCAAAGATGTCCTCGATGGATTGAAGTCTGGTGCCTGTGATGTCACAGGCTGAGGTAACAACTCTCTGGAATTTATTCTTGTCCAGAGAGTTGATGCCTCCATACCAGACAGTAGCCACTTTCAGGTGGAATAGCTGGGAGAATGTGGCTCTAGAGTTGGCTGCGGGTGTGTGCGATTCAGGTGGCTGCACTGAAGGAGCTGTTCTGGCACCTGAAAGGTCCACAGCGGGGAGAGGCGCCGTGGAGCAAACGCCGGCTCCTGTCGACTGTGGCCGTAGTCCCGCCCACTTTCAGGTGTCTATGGGGAGCGCTTGGAAGCGGAGAATACACCTATCCAAGGAGGGTTGGGTAAGTACTCCTCAGGTCAGGGTTCTCCGCTTTCAGGTGGCCTCCCAACAGCCGCATTCGGGTATTTTAGGTGGCTTTACGTTGGGGTATTCTGGCCACCTGAAAGCGGTTAGTGATGCAACCAGACAGAATGCAATTAATCAATTTAGATTGTGAAAAGTAATTTTAAACTGAAACTTCTAAAAGTTTATTCAGTAATTGCAATCAAAAGCAGGAAAGTTATTGGTAGACAAGCAATCCATTACTGGAATGTAGAGGCTTGTGCACTGGTGATTTCTTTGATTTTGTATTGTTAGGTAAATGATAGCATACTTCTTTTGAACAGGTAAAATGAGTTGGAAGCAGTGGAAAATCACATAGCTTGCCGAAGACAAGTTATGTGGCAAAATCAGTCGTTGGAATTTTGAGATTAGGGAGGGGGTGTATGGTTGAAGGACAGGAGGGGTTACCACAGGAGCATTCATCACAGTACAACACAGGAAAAGATCCTTCAGCCCATGTGCCTGTGCCAAACATGAACGCTCATTCAAACTAAAACTGTTGTGTGCACTTGATAGATATCCTTCCATCTTCTTCATATTCATGTGTCTCTCCAGAAGCCGCTTAAAAGTTACCCTTATATTTACTGGATTTCTAACCTATCTACCAGATTCATTGTATTTCCTATTCAGAAGTGAAAGGTACATGGTGACTTACCGCAGAAACATCTTAATATACAATAATTAAAATTATAGCCAAAAGATGTTTTACAAGAAGTGAATTTCTGGCCCAGATCATCATGCTTTCATATGGAAATAATGGGAAAGAAGTGGCACCGTGTGCTGCTGGACAGTGCTGCTCACAATGGAACAATACAAGTTTGTATCCACCAGGGGATGAATATTCATCTTGAGCGTCAACACAAATGATAGTAAATTAGCAGCCTGCTTTCACCATTGAAGCCATAAATCGTCTATCATTTTACTATTGCCAAATATGTATTACAATCAAAGCCAAATATGTACTTCTAAAATTATGTTCAGCAATGAGCAATATGCAGTGAAATGCTAATATTTATACAAACATCTGTTACTGGAATTAGGCTGGTGATGTGGAGGGTATATTTACCTGTCAAGTATGGTGCCTCATTTAACGGATTGAGTTGTTTACACAGCATCTCCTAGACAGACCCAGTTGGTGCTGGGTATTAACACATTCCTTTCTGCAGTACACCACAGCTTTGTGCTTTTTATGCCTGAAATGCACTTGAGATACTGCCAGTTAAGACCTCACAGGATTCCTGTTTGGAATTAATGAGCATTCCTTTCCAATAGAGGTGGAGATTGAGAGAAGCAGAATCGCCTGATCAGTCAGAGGTCCTGGCATTCTCACTTTGATATGCTGTTTATCCTGCTTGTGAGACAGTGTTCCCCATTCTCAGTCTGTTGAGCCATGACTGAGCAAACTTGCCATTCAACTGAATCAAGAAAAGATTATGTTGATGAGCTTAAGTGATGTGCCCTTCACTTCAGTGTAAACTGGAATGTTGATCTGAACATTGCAAAACTATGGTGCACTGGTTTGTTCTCACACATGAACTCCTCATTGATTGAATAACAATAAGATGGCTGAGCAATGTAACCCTAGACCTTCAGCAGTGAATTTTCTCATTTTAAAATTGCTCTCTCTCTCTCTCTCTCTCTCTCTCTTCCTATTAAGAAATTGGCTGCTTCTTGGGTAATGAAAATGCAGAAAAGTAAAAGCATAATGTTGATGAAAAGTTAGCATAAATCTCATTTCAGATTTCAGATTTATTGTCAGAGTTGGGGCGGCACGGTTGGCATAGCAGTTAGTGCAACATCTTTACAGCACCAATGATTGGGACCAGACTTGGGTTCTTCACATGTCTGCTTGGTTTCCCTGGGGAGGTCTAGTTTCTTCTCACCATTCAAAATGTACTGGGGGTGTAGGTTAATGGGGTGTAAATTGGGCGGCATGGACTTGTGGGCCAAAATGACCTGTTACTGTGCTGTATGTCTAAATTAAAAAAAATAAAAATAAAATGCATACGTGACATCACATACTACCCTGAGATTCTCTTTTCCTGCGGGCGAGGTAGAATTACCACTTACTTGCAGTGCAAAAAAACTCAATGTACATATAAAAAAGGTAAACAAACTGACTGCACAATACAGAGAGAAAAAAAAAATCAATAATGTGCAAAAGTAAGAGTCCTTAAACAAGTCCCTAATTGAATTTGTTGTTGAGGAGTCTGATGGTGGAGGGGTAGCAGCTGTTCCTGAACATGGAGGTGCAAATCTTGTGCCACCTAGACCTGTACTTTTCTCCAAGAGTTCTCAGAATTGCCATTGAATTTCTAATGGAAGCTTGGGGAATGAAGAAGGTAATGGCTTGATTGATGGAAGATGGCACTGGATCATAAATTCTGGTCATTAGAATAAATGTACAATAGGATATGGTAATGTAGCAATATTGTTACTTGACTAGCAACCTGCAGAGCTATTTGAATATTTCAAAGAATCTCTGTCTTTACCAAGTCTGGTCTGTATGTGACTTCAATTCCACACCAACTTGGTTGACTTTTAACTGCCCTCCAGAATGGCCTAACAAGCCAGTTAGTTATTTCAAACTCCCCCTCACTGCAGGAATTATGGCAGGCCAAGGTCAAATACTTGTGGGAAATCAGGGATGAGTAAAAATTGCCAATCTTCTCAGTCAGCCTTTATTCTTAAAGTAAATAATGTCAAATCCAAATCTTCCTTCTTGAATCTGCATTCAAACTGGATTTACATCCCAATAAATATAAATGCTAAACCCTTACACCACTGTTTATTTTCAGACTGCAGCAAAGGCAATCAAGAAAGTACATTGGTTTTCTAACATGCATGTCTATATTCATCATATAATTGATGCTTTCCTTGTGATAAATATATAGGATATATCCTTTGTAGCTGAGATCTATTACACTGTTATTATTAGTAATCAAAGCTTTCCTGACACCAGACACCATCTGCAAATCTCTTAATTAGAAAATAATTCCATTCACTACATGTACATTTGATGTAGGACCCCTTATTGTTAATACTAGGTTTGTTTGTTTTTACATTATTTATTATTTGCTGAGTACCCCAGATTTCATTCAACTAGATAGAATTGTGCCGGGATAAGAGTTGCCCCCAGTCACAAGAGGCAATGGAACATGTGTGTCAATCCAGCATACATGATGACTATATAACTGGAGAGGGAAAGAATACATTTATTTGTTTTCCATCACAGCCAGTGCCACTCAGTGTAATCCCAGCCAAGGAACCTGGTGTTTTTTGCCTTTCATGGAGCTTCAAGAGCAGGTCAGCAAATCAGTTGGTGGTCTGTGTTCTGTTGAGAAGCAATTACCCAAATTTAGAGAAATATTTTCTTATAAGTAGTTCTTTGTCAATCTATAAATCCTCTACTTCAATGTTGACTGCTATCCCCGCTGGTTTTCATGGGATTGCCATGAAGAAAGTACCAATGAAGCTTATTGCCAGCCAATAACCTCTCAACAGAACAACATCTGGATGGATATTTTCATTGTGCACTGTTGGAAAGTGGCAAAATATCAGTTTACAATAATATCAAATAGTGCATTAAATTATTTGAATGAATTTTCCACTTCTCCTAAGAGTTGATGTGTACTTGGAAAGCTTTTGCAGCAGATAAATAAATGGGAATATATGGTGGCTTTTGGAAGACATATTTGGCAATACTCGTGAGAGAGGATTTTTATTTTTTAGTTAAAATTAGTTATTCAATGATAACCCTACCTTAAGATGCTGCAATGAAGTTCCTAGTGCCTTGGATTCTAGTTAGTTTTCATCATCCTCTTCAGAGTCAATTAGACCATCACTTTGGAGACTCAAACTATGAAAAATTAAGCACATCGCAATTAATTGTATGTTATTTTGCCATAGAATATTCCATGATTTGCCAAAATAATCGGTTAAAACAGGAATAAATGGGCAAAAAGATTTTCAAACTTTGCATTGAAGACCTTGATAAAAAAAATTGAAATGGATATTGCTGAGATTTTCCCAGTAATAAGTCTGAAAAGAGAGGATGTTCTCAAATTGAATTGAACTTTTCATATCATTCCACAACTGCTTCTCATTTATAAGCAGCCGGTATCCCACTTACTTTGCTTCCTCTATTCACTGTAACCTTAACATGTTCTGTCTTGAGCATATAATCAAGGTTAGTAAATTGGACACGCAGTGGTAAGGAGCTACTGGTGGAAAATAAATAAACATTAAGAAGGTATACCTTCACTCAATGACACATCTGTGGCCATCAGTTCAGATATTGGCACTGGGTGAGATTTTTTATTTGTGCCTGTATAGGTAGTGAGCTTCGAGCATGGGACTAGGATTTATGGGCCATCGCTGATTGTTCTTGAAAAGATAATGAGTCCTTGGGTCATACAGCATGGAACAGACCCCTCAGTCCAACTTGTTCATGTCAACCAAATTGGGACTCTGGCCTCGTACCATTTGTCAGCATTTGGTCTGTATCCTTTTAAGCCAGGGGTGGCCAAACTATGGCCCCTGGACCAACTGCAGCCCATTGCCCATCTCTAAGTGGGCTTTTATAAAAGAAAATGGTGGCACTGCTATAATGGTAGCACTGCCATAGGTGCCAATCCAAGGGAGCAAATTCTCAACGCTCCCTCGCCGGATCCAACTGTCAAGTTTGACTGCTGTCGACTCTGTTCAGATTTTAAATGGCCTATTAAAGGAAACAATGGTGGTTGAAAACTGCTGGGATTAATATCTCCTGTTTCTGGTGAGAAGAAAAAGAGAAAAGCAATTACTTTGGAGATGAAACAGAGGAATTTACAATGAAAAGAAGAAACAATCTGTCCAGTCAAAAATTGATATCTTCCTGAAGAAGACTATGCACATTAAACCATCAACAAGTGTTGATGCCCCAGTGCTTTCTACGTGTCGATGATGCAGTGCCTTCAACAAGCTGTTCTCAAGCATCATTAGAAGAGTGAAATTGATGACCCTGTTGCATTAGCATGCTCACCATTCAGCAATTAATTTTAGTTCAATGCTTCAAATATTCTTTATGCCCAGTGTGCTTTGAGCAGTGTACGTTTTCTCAGTGTGGAATAAAGATATTCAAATTTTAATTATAAAAAATGGTGGGTGCGGTATTCTTTTTCAATTTACGATATTTTCAACTTACGATAGGTTTGCCAAATCATAGCCCCATTGTAAGTTATGGACCACCTGTATTAGAAATCCTAATGCTTTCGAATCTGGTTCACAGGTTATGTTTCACATGCTTTACACTGAGTGCCTATTCCCACACCCCCTTTAACCTAGAATATTTGTTACAACACTATACAGCATGTTAAAAAAGTGAATTAAAAGTGTGTTGGGGTATTCATAGCAATAACAACTGATGATCCAAATCCATAACTCTGGAATGGAAAAAAAGTCAGTTCCGAGCAACTCCCAAAGAAGGAAACTACTGTCTTCAGTTTCTTGCACTCCTCCAGGACTAGCCTCCATCTTCATCTACCCCAGGACTAGCCTCCATCTCTGTCCAATGAATACAATGCTGACAACTCGTCAATGCAGACAACTTGTCTAGACTTTCATGGCTGGATTTGACTAGACTACATTAGGTATTGTCATGTCAGGCTTTTATCTGCTAAAACTGTTCATCAATCCAGAAAGATAACCCACACTGTCTTTCCATTGTAACTCATCAAAGCATCCTCCAATATCTCCCACAGCCTTATTTTCATCCCTGCCTCAGATGATGCTATTAAAATGTTCACCAGTGATTTTTCTATACAATATACTTCTGGCTGGCCTTTCTTGTTCTAATCTTTGTAAAGATGAGGCCACTATCAATGTCTTAACTTTCTTCCAGCCTTGTTCACTCATTCCCAACAAAGCTAACCTATATTACGTTTGGATAAAGCAATACATGTACTCTATATACTTGTGTAATCGTCAATAGCATGTAATAGTAGCCCACCCCAAATTTTGGCCCCATATTTGGGTGTTTTTGTATGACACATGTAAAGTTGACCCCACTATTTTTGGCCCTGACTGCCTGCCCATCCAAGCTCCTGACATCCTGACAGAGGACCTTTACCCTGGCCGCTCGCCTACCAGAGCTCCCAACACCCTGGCCGCCTGTTTCCTGGAGCTCCCAACACAGATTCTCATCCTGGCTCTCCACCCATCCAAGCTCCTGACCATGGATCCTCGCCCCAGCCTCCTGCCAATCTGAACTCCCTACACTCCAGCCACCCACCTATCTGAATTCCCAATGCCCTGACTGAGGACTTACCACCAGGTCCCGGCCATCCGAGCTCCCAATACCCGAATAATACAGCTACTTCATGAGGTCAAAAGTTTGACCCATGTAAATGTCAACCCCCCTCACCCCCACTTTTTTGGCCTGAAAAAGAGGTCCAAAAAATCAGACGATTACACAATAAACGGTATTTTTTAAAAATTCACTTGTATATGGGTTCACTTCTCCATAATTCTGTCTTTTCCAGTAACTCTTCTGTAAAAATATGCTACCAATTCTGGCCTCTTGATCCCAAATTTAACTTCTGGTGAAAGATTAACGAATGGAAATGTTATCCCTGATTTTCTCACAATGAGTGCAGTCCAATATCTGCAGTATTTTCCTTGGGGCTCAGAATTTAATTGCTTCAATCAGTTTCAAAGGCCCCAAACTCCAGAATCATCTCCCTAACCTTTTCACTTTCTTAAGGCACTTCTTAAAACCTACTGTTTTGACCAAGCATATATTTATTGATGTATGTCAGCTTTTAGTTTTGTTTGCTAATAAAGCCAGAGCCATCATTCTTCTTGGAGGGAATTCTAGAATTCTACCACCTTTGGGTGACTTTCATTACCGTCATTTACATAAATTTCAAAACATTATTAAGTCCCATGCATTGCCACAAATTCTGTGATCCCCAATAAAACCAGGAGTTCACATGCACCATTGACAGATTGCATCAAATAACTTATCCTATAATTTCACAAATAAAATTGCTAAATTGCTCACCAGCACAATCACATATTTTTATCAATTACACTGCACAAAGTATCACTTTCTGTATCCCGTGCCCTGATTTAATTTCTCCTGTTCATTCATTACACATTATAAAACCAGGCATTCAAACAGCATGCAGACCGAGATGTCAAGTGAAAATGTCGCTGCTGTTAATAGAGTTGTATATCTCCACCCCTCCCCCAAAGCCGCAGAATAGAAGTTTTCCTACCACAGGAGAACACTGGGAGTGATGTACAACTTCATTGTGTCAGCTAGCCTGGGAAAATCAAGCAGGTCATGAAATCTCTTGTCTCTGGCTAGTCCATCCAGTCAGCCTCATTTTTTTAAATAAATCTCTTGGTGTCGCTGAATGCCACAGGCAGGGCTGACATTAACAATAACCTAATCCAACTGTACACAAGCCTTCTCAAGTGCACAGGGATTCCGAGGCTTCAAGCCCCCATTCTTTCTCTTTCATTCTGATTGTCTCTTCATATGTATTGCCTGATTTTAATATGTTCTGTCAACATTCCCTTGGCATTCTGCTGGTTTTAAATTAATATGAGCTTTCATAGTCATCATGCAAAATCTATTTACTGATTAAAGCACTCAAATCAACTTATAACATAGGTCTGAAATTCATGTTATGTGTTGCCAGAAGCATTGCATTACCAATTCTAGGTGTGTTACCATTTAATCACAGTAGACGCGGTCAATTTTCTTAAATGCACTTGCAATAATAGACATAGTTTTGCTTTAGAAAACAATGAACCGCTGGAGAAATTCAGAGGGTCAGACACCATTGCAAAAGATATTACAGTAAACCTCCAGTGATCCTGGGCCATTGGATGTTCCTCTTAATAGTTTTGGAAAAGTTTTACTTAACTTTTTTTTAACATGCTGCACAGAAGCAGAACAGATTTTATATAGGTATAAATTTATATAGGTATAAATTGTCAGTCAACACTTTGGATCAGGACCCTACGTCAAGACGAAGGTAAAAAGGAGCAATTGCATATATTTAGGAAAAAAAAGCTGGGATACGTGCTAAGAGGTGATAAATATAAGACAGAATGTGTGTAAGAGATAGAGAGACAGATAGAGGGAGACAACAGTGGACTGGGGTGGGGGGGGGGGAGAAGAAAAGTTAGAGGAAATAAATAGGTACAAGGGTAGGGAGAAATGGAAATGAAACCAGAAGGGGGCAGGGGTTACCTAAAATTGTAAAAATTGTTATTTTTGCCATTAGGTTTAAGGCTGTCCAGGAGAAATATTATGTGTTGTTCCTCAAGTTTACTCTTCACTTATTTAGTTAATTAGGTTGGGTTTTTTTTAGGTTTTTGGTGGGGGCTCTGAACCCCACTTGTATTCATTTGTATCTATATAATTGGTATGGCTATGTGTTTGGAGGGAAAAGGGAGGGGAAACAAAACACAGACTCTGTATATTCTATGAATGTTGAAAAAGATTGTATTGATTATTGAAATTACTTTTAGTCTGTAAAAAATTAAAATAAAATATTTTTGAAAAATTTACACTTCACCCTGATAATAGATGGGATAATAGATAATAGATGGGTGCAAGGATATATATATATATATATATATATATATATCTGTGTAGGAATAATTTTTGGAGTTGAAATGGTTGGCCACAGCAAGCAGAAATTTAGATTCACAGAGAGCACAGGTGTTTAGTTTCACCAATGTTGGACGATGTGCATATAAAGCTCTGCCTCACCTGGAATACCTGCTTGTGGCCCTGGATGGAGGTGAGTAGAGAGGTGTAGGGATAAGTTTTGCACCTTCTGTAATTACTGCAAGAAGTGTCTCAGGAGGTGGAAGGGTGAGTGGGGAGGCAAACGACTAGGAAGCCTTGGAGACACTTACCCTGAAAAAGGCAGAAGGCTGGAAAGGGGAAGATGTGACTAGAAGTTGGATTGCATTGGTTGATGAAAAAAATCAGATCTGGAAACTGTGGGGTAGAAAATGAGGACCAGGGCTTCGCTGGTTGTGGGTCTAAACTGAAGCTTTCTGTAGCCAACTATTTTAACTCTCCAACAATCTTAAACTTAATGGCATGAACATCAATTTTTATCATTTTAGGTAACCTCCACCTTTACCTGGTTCAACTATTTCTGTCCCTTTTTACCTACACCTGAACTTATTATTTTCTTCTCTCTCACATTTTTCTTCCCTCCTCCCCCTCATGTGGTTTCTCTGTCTATCTGTCTCTCCATCTCTGTCCTATACCCCATCACTTCTGGGTCCCTTCTCTAGCTTCTTTCCCTCTTTATATATGCAATTTCACTTTTTAAAATCTTGATAAAGATCATAACTTAAAGAATTGACTGATCATTTCTACCCATGGATGATGACTGACCTGCTGAGTTCTCCTGCAGCTCATAGTTTACTCAGTATTCCAGTATCTGCAGTATTTGTATTTCCTTATAGTTTTATTTTTAGTCACTTTACATATTATTGAAGCCTTGTAGCTTCATTATATTTTAATTTCATTTCATTTTAAATTTAGAGATACAATATGGTTGCAAACCTTTCTGGCCCACAAGCCCATGCTGCTCAAATACAGAGCCCTAGCTTGGGTCCAGGGTGCTTGTACATCTCCTGATCCATTTGAACTCAACAGGCTCCCTGGAAAATCTGTTCTGCTTCTGTGCAGCATGTTAAAAAAAAGTTAAGTAAAACTTTTCCAAAACTATTAAGAGGAACATCCAATGGCCCAGGATCACTGGAGGTTTACTGTAATATCTTTTGCTCATATGTCGTTACATTTTCCATGAGGCAACACAGGCTACTGTATTTGCATGTGGAGGGCAATGGACAGACTCTTTCTCTCTCTCTCTGGAGGAAGGGGACGGTGGTTCTATCTGGAAAGAGGCATCAGCTCCCTTCCTGTGTGCCGGGTTGGGGGAGACATGAGCACACTTTCTGTTGGTACAGGGGAGTTGACGAGACTGTTCTTTTGTGGGGTGCTGGAAACACAGCCTCCCTGACTGTGGAAGCACTTTCACTGTGGGGTGGGGGTGGGAGCAAGAGATTAGTTGGGTATGGTTTTATGCAGACTGTGAGGTTCCCAAGAATCTACGTAACTACCTACACACTGAACCCTACCGAGATTGACGTGTAGCAGTCGGACCAAGTGGCCAATGACAAGAAAACAAGGTTCAGGTTTCCTTGCAAAACTCTAGTTGGAGCATTACCAGGGAATAACGCAATTCCTCATGTTCATGTTTGCAAGGATGACTGACAACTAGAAGCATCTATTCAAAATTTCTGAACGTTTCAAAGCATCTTGAAATGGTTGTTCTCATGCTTCACTTGTGAAAAATTGATTCTCACTAACCTAATACAGAAATAACATTATAATTATGCTTTCCCATTTCCAATCATTTGTAGGGTCTATTTGGTTGCGGTGTGACCAGGTTGGGTGTGGGTTCAGTGGGTTGCATATTGGACAGGATGTAAGGTTCACTGGATTCCTTATGGGAAAGGTCCAAGGGGTTCACTGGGTGATATGTGAACATGTTGTGGGTTCACCAGGTTTCACGTGGACAGATTGTAGGGTTAGACAGATGGGCTGCACATGTTTTAAATTAAATTGCAACAGCTGCAGAATTGATCCTATTCAACTGTGACAGCTGTTATAAAGCCATAAAGAATAAAATGAAGGGAATTCTATTGTGAGATTTTTCTGATTTGGTGAGGGACACAGTGCCCTTTATATAACTTGCTTTTCAAAAATCTGTTTCTGTTTGATTGGACAATCAGCCGTACTTAACAAACTCAGTGATTTCAGAAACATTTTAAAAGTTATATATTAGAATTATGAACCATTCTCAAAAGCATACCAATGAAAAACTTTCCAATTGGATGCAATTTTATTAGCGATATTTTCTGTTCTGCTGACATTTTTGAGTACATGAAAGGAGAGACCATGTGGGTCATCCCATTGACCATACCTCTGACTATGGGCATTTCTAACCAGTTGCAAACATTAAAGTAGATTGATGTCATCATTAATTTCCATTATAGTACTGAGCTTAATCCCAGTTCTTGTTTTGGTCATGAAGGAAAGGAACATTTTGAAAACATTCCTTTTAATTCATTTGCAGTCTGTGGCCCTCATGGACAAGGCCAATATTTATTGCTCCTCCCTAATGAGAGAGGCGAGCTGCCTCTTGAACAATTTTTAATCACTAGAGTGAAAGTGAAGTGCAATACTGTGAAGAGTTCCAGGATTTAAACCCAGCAACTGGATGAGATCCCCATTTTAAAATGTGCTAGGGTACTACTCTTACCCCTCATTGAGCCAAGTTAATTCACTAGATCTTTAAAACATGATGGGTTGTGCCCAGCACCTCATGACCACACTATTTTGAGCAGCTGGATCTGTTCTAATCTATGGTGTCTTCAAAATCACGAGATTACAAGATATGGGAGCAGAAGTAGGCCCATTGAGTCCACTCTGCCATTCTAATCATGAGCTGATCCATCCTCCCACTCAGCCTGGCTTTCTCCCCATAACCCGACTTTGACTCACCTCTGCCTTAAATATACCCAATGACCTCGCTTCCACACCACCTGTGACAACAAGTTCCACAGACTCACGACCCTCTAACTAAATAAATTTTTCAGCATCTCTGTTTTAAATTGATGCCATTTTATCCTGAAGTTGTGCCCTCTTGTCCTAGACTCCCCTACCATGGGAAACATCCTTGCCACATCTACTCTGTCCAGGCCTTTCAGCATCGGAAATGCTTCTATGAGGTCCCCCCTCATCCTTCTGTACTCCAATGAGTACAGACCAAGAGCCGACGATCATTCCTCATATGCTAACCCTTTCAATCCTGGTATCAATCTAGTAAATTTTCTCTGAAACCTCTACAGCACCACCACTTCTTTTCTCAAATATGGCACCCAAAATGGTATACAGTACTTCAAATGAGGTCTCATCAGTGCTTTATAGAGTCTCAACATTACATCCCTGTTCTTATGTACTATTTCTCCAGAAGTGAATGGCAACATTGCATTCACCTTCTTCACCACCAACTCAACCTAGAGGTTAATATTTAGGATATCCTGCACGAGTCCCTATGCACCTTGGGATTTTGAATTTTCTCCCCATCTAAATAATAGTCTGCCTGTCTCTTTCTTCTACCAAAATGCAAGACTGGACATTTTGCAACATTGCATTTCATCTGCACCTGTTCATTTTCCTAATCTATCCATGTTTCTCTGCAGCCTTTCAGTATCCCCAGCACCGCCTACCTATTTTGGTATCATCTGTAAATTTAGCCCCAAAGCCATCTATTCCATAGTCCAAAAAATTGTAATAGATTTGTCAAGCATAGTTTTCCTTTAAGGAAATCATGCTGACTTAGGCTTATATTTTCATTCACCTCCAGGTATTCTGAAACTTCATCACTGACAATCGACTCCAACAGTTTCCCAACCACCTATGCCTGGCTAATAGGTCCATAATCTCCTTTCTGCTGCCTTGATCCCTTCTTAAACAAGCGGAGTGATATTTGCGATCTTCCAGTTCACTAGAATCATACCAGGCTCCATTGATTCCTGAAAGATCATTACCAATGCCTCCACAATCCCTACAGCTACCTCCTTCAGAATCCATGAGTGCATCCCATCCAGTCTGGGAGACTTATCTACCTTTAGCTTACCAAGTACCTTCTCTCTCATGATCTTGACTGCACTCTTCTGAGAGAGCCATGAGAATCTGGTATGCTACTAATGTCTTCCACAGTGAAGATTAATCCAAATATTCATTCAGTTCCTCTGCCATCTTCTTGTTTCCCATTACAATTTAACTAGTGTAATTTTCTATTGGTCCTATGTCTACTTTGGCCATTCTTTTACTCTTTATATATTTAAAAAAGTTTTTAGTATCCTCTTTGATATTATTTGCTAATTTCCTAATCACCTTCTTAGTTGTCTTCTCCAAGATTTTAAGTTCCCGTCCTTTAACTTCTCACTTAATTTTGCTTCCTTGTGTGACCTCTCTTTTGCTTTTATTTTGCCTTTAACTCCTTCATCAGCGACAATTGTCTCATTTTTCCATTCATTATTTTCTTTCCTTTTTGAATGTACCTGTCCTGCACTTTCCTCATTTTGTGCATAAACTCAAGCTATTGTTGATCTGCCATCTTCCCTATTAGTATGTTTTTCCAATCAACTTTGGTCAGTTCCTCTTTCATGTGACTGTAATTTCCAACAAGGTCGGGTCAGATACAGCAATGAGCTCTCTGAACCCTTCTCCATTAACAATGGCGTGAAGCAAGGCTGCGTTCTCGCACCAACCCTCTTTTCAATCTTCTTCAGCATGATGCTGAAACAAGCCATGAAAGACCTCAACAATGAAGACGCTGTTTACATCCGGTACCGCACGGATGGCAGTCTCTTCAATCTGAGGCGCCTGCAAGCTCACACCAAGACACAAGAGAAACTTGTCCGTGAACTACTCTTTGCAGACGATGCCGCTTTAGTTGCCTATTCAGAGCCAGCTCTTCAGCGCTTGACGTCCTGCTTTGCGGAAACTGCCAAAATGTTTGGCTTGGAAGTCAGCCTCAAGAAAACTGAGGTCCTCCATCAGCCAGCTCCCCACCATGACTACCAGCCCCCCCACATCTCCATCGGGCACACAAAACTCAAAACGGTCAACCAGTTTACCTATCTCGGCTGCACCATTTCATCAGATGCAAGGATCGACAATGAGATAGACAACAGACTCGCCAAGGCAAATAGCGCCTTTGGAAGACTACACAAAAGAGTCTGGAAAAACAACCAACTGAAAAACCTCACAAAGATAAGCGTATACAGAGCCGTTGTCATACCCACACTCCTGTTTGGCTCCGAATCATGGGTCCTCTACCGGCACCACCTACGGCTCCTAGAACGCTTCCACCAGCGTTGTCTCCGCTCCATCCTCAACATCCATTGGAGCGCTTTCATCCCTAACGTCGAAGTACTCGAGATGGCAGAGGTCGACAGCATCGAGTCCACGCTGCTGAAGATCCAGCTGCGCTGGATGGGTCACGTCTCCAGAATGGAGGACCATCGCCTTCCCAAGATCCTGTTATATGGCGAGCTCTCCACTGGCCACCGTGACAGAGGTGCACCAAAGAAAAGGTACAAGGACTGCCTAAAGAAATGTCTTGGTGCCTGCCACATTGACCACCGCCAGTGGGCTGATAACGCCTCAAACCGTGCATCTTGGCGCCTCACAGTTTGGCGGGCAGCAACCTCCTTTGAAGAAGACCGCAGAGCACACCTCACTGACAAAAGGCAAAGGAGGAAAAACCCAACACCCAACCCCAACCAACCAATTTTCCCTTGCAACCGCTGCAATCGTGTCTGCCTGTCCCGCATCGGACTTGTCAGCCACAAACGAGCCTGCAGCTGACGTGGACTTTTTACCCCCTCCATAAATCTTCGTCCGCGAAGCCAAGCCAAAGAAGAAGAAGAATTTCCTTTAATTCTCGGAAATTCTGACACATCACACTTTAGCCTCTCCTTTTCAAATTTCACAGTGAACTCAATCATATCATGATCACTGCCTCCTAAGGGTTCCTTTATCTTAAATTCTCTAATCACCTCTGGTTAATTACACAGCACCCAATCCTGAACAACTGATCTCCCGGTGGGCTCATCAACAACCTGCTCTAAAAAGCCACAAACTCTCTCTTGTGAGATTCTATACTGACCTGGGTTTCCCAATCTACTTACATGTTAAAAATCCCCCATGATTATTGTAACGCTGTCTTTCTGACATGCCTTAGCTATTTCCAGCTCTATAGTATTTTGTAGTCCACATCCCAGCTGCTGTTTGGAGACCTGTGTGTAACTGTCATTAGTGCCCTATTCCTTAACTCGGTTCGTAAGGACTCTACCTCTATTGATCCTATGTCCTTTCGTTCCAATGATTTAATATTGTTGTTTACCAGCAGAGCCACACCACTCCCTCCCTGCCTATCAGTAATGTCAACAACATTGTACTCTCCAACCTGTAGGTATACAGCAAGATCATCCACCTTGTTTCTAATGCTACATGCATTTAAGTCTAATACCTTCTCACTGGTTGTTGAATGTACTATGTTTCTCTCATCCCACATTGCAAGACTGTCATTCCTGCTGCATACTATCTTCACTTTACTGCGGTTTTCCTCCTTCTTCAGCCCGAGCATTTAGTTCCCATCCCCCTGCCAAATTAGTTTAAACTGTCCCTATCAGCTATATGAAACCGGTCCGCCAGGATACTAGTCTCCTTTGGGTTCAGGTGTAACCCATTCTTTTTGTACCGGTTGTACCTTCTCCAAAAGTGATCCCAATAATCCAAGAATCTGAAGCCCTGCTCCCACACCAGTTTCTCAGTCACATATTTGTCTTGCTATTCTTGCCCTCACTAGCACATGGTACAGGCAGTCATCCTGAGATGCACAACACAATAGTGTGTGACCTCAGTGTGAATACATTGATTTCATTTTTACAGGGATAATGCATTTGTCCCTCTAACTAATGTATCGGAATCAGGTGGATTAGTGAGGGCAGTTTTAGTTGGCTTTTTACTTTCATTAATTCTCCCATCATCTAATGGAGATCTAGATCATTGGCATGGCCTTGAAATTTCAACCTGACAGGTCATCAATGCTTCCAACCCTCACTTAGTGATGGTATAGAGAGCCAGAATGTATCCTGCACCCTTGCAATCCCCACTGCCCCTTCCATCAGTGTCCAAATTAGCCAATGGCTTATTTGTCAGCAGGAGGTAGGCAATGATGATGTGAAATTACTGAGTGTGATGACGGGGAGTTCTGAATCTGGTTATGTGGGAATTTGACAGAAATCACTTGATATGATGATACTGAAGCAGTTTTGAATTCTAAACTGGTGTCAAACCAGAAGTAAGCCAACAGCGAGTTTACTCAATGATTAGTGTGGAATAAAGAAATTGTTGTGTTAACAGCCAGAGGATGGGTTAGGGAGGCTTCATCTAAATATCAACAAGTAATGTACCACAAAAATTGGCATCAGTACTTCTAAAAGGAACACTGAAATGGCAAAGAGTGAGAAAGTGGGTTCCAGATATGCTTTGAAAATATGACAATTCGACTGTAAGACTCAAATATTCAACATCACCGGTTCCCTCTAGGTGATGGTCTCATTCACAAGGTCTGGGCTGTTCCAATGGAAGCAGATGGTATTTCTTCCTCCTCATGTTTAAACCTGCCAGAAACGCACGCTCTACAGCACAGACCATATACCATATGCCTCACACTAAATATATAGAACCTGAGGCTACAGTTAATCCCATCCTGTCAGAAGTCATTGGAGTTTATGTTTTTAACGCTCAACTGCGAAGGAAGATAGAATCTGCTTCCTGAGTTTAAGACCCTAGGCTTGAACACCACATCATGGCTCAATAGTCTCCTTCTTTGTCTGAACAATCTTTGACATAGATAGTATCTCTCCTTAGTCGAGCATACATTAACCCGAGTCTTACACAGTGAAGTGATTTTAATAGCCGTCTTGCTGTCTCCAGCAGACCATTGCAGATCAAGTGACAAGGTCAGAATTTTTCAAAAAATTGGAAAAGCAAAACCACAAACTGATTTGGAGAGCCCCTAAAAGTGAGCACGTCTTGTAGGCGTGAGTTACCTGTCTCTATTTCATTGATGAGGTTGAATGTTGTCTTTATATTCCCTACTAATTATTAAGATTGTATTACAAAGCTGGTCTCAACTTTGCTAGGCGTTGATATGTCTCAGCATGTGACCAACATCATTTAAAGCAAAATAAACACAAGGACTGCAGATGTTGAAATCCTGAGCATACAGCAAGAAGCTAGAGGGACTCAGCAGGTCAGGCAGCATTCATGGAGAGAAATGGTCAGTCAACATTTCAAGTTGGGACCCATGACTGAGACTCAAGTAAGTCTGAGGTAAACAAGAAAATCTGCAGATGCTGGGGTTGAGTGCAGTATATAAAAGTGTTGGAGAAACTCAGCAGGTCATGCAGCATCCAGAGGAAGTAAAAGGCAATCAACATTTCGGGCCTGATCACTTTGTTGGGAATGTATAAAAACTGGTAGATGCCTAAATAAGAAGGTGGGGGGATAGGGGAGCAGGAGAGGAGAGAGGGAAGGGGAAGGGGGAGGAGCATAGGCTAACGGGTAAGATGTAATAGGTGGAAACTAGTGGGATGGTAGAAAAGAAAGATGAGAAATGTTCAGGGAGAGGTCTAAGAAGGGTAATTCTCTTATAGAGAAGGAAGGAAATGGGGTGAGGAGCTGAACGTTGACTGCTTTTACTTCCTAAGGATGCTAAGAGACCTGCTGAGTTTCTCCAACAATTTTGAGTATTACTGAAGTAAGTCTGCGCTACCTAAAATTCTGGCTGATTTCACACAAATATTGCTTTGGCAAAGTGAGTGATCTGCAAAATTATTCAGCAAAGTAGTTGAAACCTTGATGAACAATGTGGAGAAAAGAGATGTGCTCCATCCACAGAAGATCAGGAAGCTATCCAGGCACAGGTTCGAAAAGGATTGAAATGAGTTAGTTGTGGTGACAAATTCTTTGGAATTTTGCCATGAGAAGTTCACTATAGAGCTTCACAATCTTTCTCCTATGCCGATCATTTATCTGTAGCAATAGCCTTGTTTCAGTGTCCACAGATGCTGTGATTTTGTTTTTGTTTTAACATCCATGCCATAATCCACTTTGTGGTCTTTAGCCATGAGATAAAATGAGCAGAAAAAAAAATCTCCTCTTGGATCGTAGTAAGCAAAGACTTAAAAATCTTTTTGTCCATAATTTGGACAGCTTTTCCACAACTACATACTGGGACATCCTTTGTCATCCATTTATATAGCTGTAAATGGTAATCCCCACATTACACCAATGCATTTTATACTTATCTACATTTTATATGACACAGTGGAGCCAGAATGTTAATCTGTAATGAGGGTCCAAACTTGACTCTTGTTGATTTTCTACACCTTCTACCACTTATTTCAAATGAAAATTCAGAGGTTTTCTTAATTTCAAATACAGAACAGGTATAATGATCTTAATGGGTATGGGAGTGTTCCATAAGGCATGATGTAACAATGTTCATGCTGCTTTTAAGCTCTATCATGCATTCCAACAAAATTCCTTTATGGATTGTGCCCATGTTGATGCACAGTATATAGCCACTAAGAAAACAAGAGCCATTTTCGCTGTCCACAAGGGACATGTATCCACTCCAAGCCAATTCTACCCAAGCTGCACCTAGTTGTCATACAAATAATGATGATTGAAAAAAAAACTTTGAAGCAACTTCTTGAGTATTTAATCAAAATGTTTAGTTGCACTGGAAAGTACCCAAGCTCCATTTGTAAACCCATTTCCCAATAAAATGCAGAGACAAATGATAAGAATTTATAATAGACCTCAATTATTTTCATGTCTTCCATAAGCATGTATTCTTTTTGGGCAATCATTTTCAAAAATTCATCAGCAAATGTAGTTTAGCTTGATTGAGTTGGTGAGATATCAGTGATGCAAATATTAACAATTGAAGACAAATCAGAATCTTTAAGGATCTTGATGTCCAGCAGTTGAATTCTGCTGAACTGTATCACTGTTCATTACCACACAGGTGGTAAACTTGGATATTATTTTGACAGTGACAGTGCAACATTCCTTTGCTATTTCCAACAATAGATCCTCCTCCATGCCTAATTATCTGCTGTGTGTCGATCTTAAAACAGCTCTGCTGCTTGAAGATAACCACAATGAATGTGTGCAGGTATTTGTAGTGGGCCGAGCGGGCGCACAGTGCGGCAACACAAACCGTCACCGGCGTGGTTCTGCAGGCGTGCAGAACCATAATACGGGCGCTGCGCATGATGTAGCAGCCGTGTAGCGGGCTGAGCGGGCACACAGTGCAGCCATCCAAACTGTCGCCAGCACAGTTGAGCTATTGAGTCTCCTGCCAGAAGGCGCGGGACACTTACAAGGCTAGATTTAAACCTGCTGGTCCCGTGAATCGGCAACAATCTCATAGTGACGACCCACCTTGTCCTGTGTAATCCAGGATACACAGTATATAAAAGAAGCCTGTAAACCCTGAATAAATCAGTCTTGAGTTGATTACTCTGGCGTGTGTTTGTATTTCTTTAGTAGCTCTACCATAGTAGCTGCTACAATTGGTGGCCCCGACTGCAAGATTCGGCCAAATTCTGAGTCCACAGTCATAATGGATGCAGCTACAGCAGCAGCCGCCGTCATGGCAGCAGTTAACGCAGTTGGAGTTCACTTGCCTCCTTTCTGGACACATCAACCTCAGAATTTTTCAAAAAATTGAAAAAGCAAAATAAAACCACAAACTGATTTGGAGAGCCCCTAAAAGTGAGCTCGTCTTGTAGGTATGAGTAACCTGTCCCCAGTTTCATCTTTAGGGCATAACAGCGGAGGACACAAAGTTCTGGCATGTCGTAGGTGCATTGGACGCTGCTACTGCATCTTGAGTGAGTGAATTTATTTCCAATCCTCAGGCGGAGAACCAGTACATCAGGTTCAGCCAATTTCTTCTAGATACACTGGAATTGACAAGGCATGAGCGTGGCATGCGACTTTTGAACATGGAAGGCCTGGGTGACAGGAATCCAACAGACCTAATGAATGAGATACTGGCATTGGCAGATGTTCATTCTCATTACCTGCTTTTTGAAACCTTATTCCTACCAAAGCTGCCAGCTTGCGTCACCATACCCATTACTAACGTGGATTTTTGCCGTCCCCATGACATAGCACGGGAGGTTGACAGGCTCTATCGCACTCCTACACAAAAGTCTGCTCAAATACAGCCTGTTTTGGCAGCAGATACATCTCCCGCATCCCATGAGCCTCCTGTATCTGCAGTCCAATCAAAGAAGGAGGAACGTGCTGACATACGTCGAGAGTGGTGTTTTTACCATCACCGTTGGGGAAAAATCCCCATAGATGCATCCAGCCATGTACCTATTACAGGAAAAAGGCGGGAAATGAAAGAGCCGGCTGCCAGTAGTGGCCTCGGCAGCTGGCACAAATACAGGCCTATTGTATCTTCAAGATGACGCAGGTAAGCACAAGCTTAGTTTACTCTTGTTGACCTATTTTGAAAGGACGCATAAACAACAACACCTGGCTCTTCGAGCGGCGAATGGAACTACCATTCCCAGCTTTGGCACACGAAGAATCACAATGGGAATAGGTGGGACGACATTCCATTGGAATTGCATCTTAGCTTCTGTTGCTCAACCTATTTTGGGTGTGGACTTTTTACGATCGCATGACTTACTGGTAGACGTGAAATGGAGGAAATTGGTTCATGCCACCACCTTTCAGACATACCCACTGGCATGCAGCGAAGGGAGAGTTTCCCAGCTCAGGGTACATACACTGCACAAGGATGCCTACGCTGCCCTGCTCAACAAATTTCCCCGTATTCTCACTCCTAATTTCAATGCCTCAAAAACAGCGCATGGTGTGTCTCATTACATAGATACTTCAGGCCCACCGATTCATGCCAGGGCTTGTCGTCTTGCACCTGATATACTGCTGCAACCAAAGGCGAAGTTTACAGCAATGGAAAAGCTGGGTATCATTCGACGCTCCAACAGTCCTTGGGCATCACCATTGCACATGGTACCCAAGAAGATAGGTGGATGGAGACCCTGTGGTGATTTCCGTAGACTTAATGATGTTACTACACCTGACAGGTACCCAATTCCTCATATACAGGATTTCGCTGTCCATCTACACTGTTGCCACATTTTTTCCAAGGTTGATCTGGTCAAAGGATATCATCAGATATCTATAAGGATGATATCCCTAAAACAGCAATTATTTCCCCTTTTGGGCTTTTTGAATTCTCAGAATGCCATTTGGATTGAAAAATGCTGCTCAAACCTTCCAGCAGCTGATGGACAGTTTAGGCAGGGATTTGGAGTTTGCACACATTTACTTGGATGACATCCTCGTAGCCAATCAAACTGAGCAAGATCACCACCTGCATTTGCACCGCCTTTTCCAACGGCTAGAGGAATTCAGTCTTACCATCAGTCCTGGCAATCGACTTCCTAGGACACAAGATCACGGCTGATGCTATATTTCCATTATCCAGCAAGGTAGATGCAGTCCGTGTTTTTTCCAAACCTACCACGGTTAAGGGACTGCAGAAATTTCTGGGCATGATAAACTTCTATCACTGGCTTATTCCTGTAGCTGCTCACATTCTTCGGCCACTGTATCAGATGGTCTCCACCAAGCACAGGGATGTTATCTGGACATCAGAGGCACAGGTTGCATTTACAACTGCCAAAGAAGCATTGGCCAAAGCAGCAATGCTCGCCCATCCCAACCTTGAGGCTACCTTGGGCTTAGCACTGACACCTCGAGTATGGTCACGGGTGCGGTTCTCGAACAGTACATCAATGGCCATTATCAACCCCTTGCTTTCTTCCGCAGGCATTTAAGGCCAGCGGAAATTAAATATAGTACATTTGATCGGGAACTGTTGGCATTGTACCTAGCCACACGGCACTTCCGATATATTTTGGAAGGTCGCCATTTCTCTGTGTTTACGGATCATAAGCCACTCATTTTTGCCTTCAGCAAAATAACGGATCCATGGTTGGCAAAACAGCAGCGTCACTTATCTTACTTTTCAGAATTCACGATGGACATGTGCCATGTTTCAGGGAAAGACAATCCTGTTGCAGATATGCTGTCCAGACCGACTGAACATCATATTAAGGGTGGAATTGATATTCCTAAATTGGCCAGTGCATAAGCCATAGACCTCGATGTTCAGGCATATAGTACGGCCATTACTAACCTGGACATACAACGGGTGGCACCACAACAGGGCAGCCCAACCCTCCTTTGTGACGTGTCTTTGGGCTACCCTAGACCGTTGATTCTGGCATCATGGAGGAGATGCCTTTTCGACCAGATTCACAGCTTGTCTCATTCATCCAGCAGAACGTCAGTCAAGCTCATGTCAAATGACTAAGAAAAGACATCGCTCAATGGGCACGTACTTGCGCCTCCTGAGAGATGGCCAATATTCAGCGGCCCACCAAGGCACCTCTTCAGCCTTTTTCAGCGGTAAACAGGAGGTTCAAACATGTGCATGTGGACCTGGTCGGGCCATTGCCAGTATCTCAAAACATGAGATATATTTTAACAGTGGTGGACCGTTCCACGCTCTGGCCAGAGGCCAACCTGTAGCCATCCAGTGACACTGAAACATGTGCTAGGGCATTCATTATCAGTTGGATCGCTAGGTTTGGTGTCCCAATGTACATAACTTCAGACCAAGGAGCACAATTCACCTCTGCTTTATGGTCTGCCTTTGCGTTCTTTTGTGGCTCACAACTGCACCACACTACGGCATACCATCCACAGTCTAATGGCCTTGTTGAACTAAAGTCCGCGCTTAAGGCCCGACTCACCTGTCCCAATTGGGTCGATGAGTTGTTGTGGGTTCTACTGTGAGTTCGTCCAGCTACAAAGGAAGATTTGTCTGCATCATCGGCAGAGATGGTTTATGGCCCAGTACTTACAGTTCCAGGGGACATTTATTTCACAACCAACTCTGACCTGGATGTCCTTCAGCAACTTCGACACGGAATCACTAGCAGGAAACTTGTTCCTACCAGCTGGCATGGAACCCCTAAACAACATGTGCCCCCATAGCTCCTCGATGCTGATTTTGTTTTTGTACGCAGACAGGTCCCAGGAGCTCCATTACAAAGACCATATGAGGGCCCTTTCCGCGTGATTAAGAGGGATGGAGTTGTATTTACTTTGGACATTGGGGGACATTCACAGCTGTTTAGTTTAGACAGACTCAAGCCTGCCCATATGCATCCCACTGCACCCATTCAATGCCCGCAGCCCAGACGGCGTGGGCATCCTCCTAAGGCACACGCAACTAGTGTTTTAATTTCTGGTGACAGTTCTGGGGGGGGGTGGTAATGTAGCAGCCATGTAGCAGGCCGAGTGGGCGCACAGTGCGGCAATGCGAACTATTGCTGGTGTGGTTCTGCGGGCGTGCAGAATCATAAATTGGGCGCTGCACATGATGTAGCAGCCGTGTAGTGGGCCGAGTAGGCGCACAGCGTGGCAATGCGAACTGTCGCCGGCACGGTTCAGCGGGTGTGTGGAACCCTAATACAGACGTCTGCCTACTCACCTAATGGACTGCACGTGAGGTAAACTGAGTGCTGAGGAACGGCACTTTGAGCTATTGAGTTTCCTGCCAGGGACACTTACAAGGCTAGATTTAAACCTGCCGGTCCCATGAATTGGCAGCCGTGGAACCCGGGACACACAGTATATAAAAGAAGCCTGTAAACCCTGAATAAATCAGTCTTGAGTTGACTACTCTGGTGTGTGTTTGTATTTCTTTGGTAGCTCTACTGTAGCAGCCGCTACATATTTATATTTATTCCATCCAGACCTAAACCCATTTTGCTTCTTCAGGATTTTATCCTGGAAAAGTGGCATGAGTCTTTAGCTTAGAATCCTTTTCAGAAGCCTGTATGTAATGCCAATTAGCTATTTTCCTTGTTTGAAGGTGGTGATGATCACAGGATATTGGCATAACTTGGATGTCAGATTGCAGCCCTGCCTGATGTGTTAACTCACAAGGACTGGAACCAATCAAGGAACAATTCTGTTTAAATCCATACGAGCAGCAGCCTGTTGGACACTTTTTATACATCTTTTCATGTCATTCATTATTATGGAACATTTATTTTCAACACACGTTACAAAGTGTCCTCCCAAAGTTTTTTTGGAAATTCAAGTAAAATGATAGCCACTAGGTTTACCACAATATCAGTTACCTATTCAGGTAACTCTAAATAAATCCTCAGTTATTGCAGTAAATGCAATATAGTCATTAACATTCCCACCTTTGGAATTAATCTTAATCACAGCAACCAATTCTCATTAATTGACAAAACATTTATTGAGCAATTATATTATATGACCCTCCTTGTTCTATCTTGTACTACCTAGGTGTTTGAAGAGCTCTTCAAAATACCTTAGAAAACCCTGAGTAATTTAAGTATGTAACAATCCTGTGCCTATTACTTTTTTATAATTTAACTTCCATCATGCATCTCCAAAACTGTTTTGGACTCAAAGAAATGAGACAGTTTGGTATATAACTTGCCTTTCCCAAGAGCTCAACTGACCACAGAAACCCTTGGAAATTTATACATCCCTTGACATTGTTATGGCATCTCCTAAACTGACTTTTCCTCACACATAGACATAATAATTATTTATAGAAAGTAAATATATTGAGGCCCTGTCTATTTCTCCACTGGTCCTATTGCTTGATGGTTTGGGTTCACTCAGACCCATGTTCTTCCAGATATCACCAAAGGTGAATAAAAGAGCTGAATTAAAAGGTGAGGTGAGAGTGACTGCCCTGGACAACAATGCAATATTTGATTGCATGTGTATCAAAGAGCCACTGTAACTCTGAGGTAAAGGGAAATCAAGGATAACTTCTTATTGACTGAAGTCATCCTTGGCATAAAGGAAGACGGTAATAATTGTTATGTACCAATCCTTTGAACTCTGGAACCAACATTTGCCAAGTCCTTGATTCAGCAAAACTACAGTTCATGAATGAACTGTCCTCCATCATATGAATCGAAATGAGGATTTCACTCATGTCTGGACAGTGTTTAGTGTCATACTATGATCCTAACATAATGTGCCCCCTTGCAGAAATATTCGGACAATATTTGACCAACATGCTGAAAGGTGAGCAGCAACATTGATACTAGCCTATAACAATCTCTAACATGAAAGAATTCAGTCACCTCCCCATAATATTAAGTGGCATTACCACTATGAAGTCCACCATCATCAACATCCTGGAGCTGCTACCCAAGCTTAATGGATCAGTAATAACATTAGCAGGTACCTGGACAGATATTTCAATGACAAAGGCATAGAGGGATGTGGAATTAATTTTAAAAAGGATCAGTAGTTGGCATGATGGTTGGCATAAGGATTGTGTGCCAGAGGGGCTGTTTCCATGTTTACAACTCTGTGGATCTACTACATTCATAACGTTGCTGCAAGTGTAAACCAAACTGTGGATATTCAACAGTGAATGAATATTCAAAACGTCTTCACCATGTAAAAGCCAGAAGTTTGAGGTTTCATGGAATATTTTTCACTTCATTAGATGATAATGGCTCTGGCAACCCTCAGAAAATTTGGGTTAAAACAACTTATTTGACAGGCACTCCATTGTCTCTCCACTGCTGGTGCACCATGGTTGCAATGTGCATTATCTAGAAGAGCGAAACATGAAAATCTGCAGATGCTGTCATTGTAGTAGAAGCTCACCAAAATGCAGGAGGAACTCAGAGTCCATAAAAATAAAAGATATATTGCTGACGTTTTTGGGCCTGAGCTCTTCTTCAAAGAATAAGAAGAATGAGTGGGAAGCCGGAAATCTAAGGAAATCTCAGAATTCAGACAATTTTGGCTGAGGGAGGAATCCAGACCAACAAAAGATGTTAATTGGACATGATAAGGGGAGAGGTGAGAATTTATCATGTCTGTGCAAAAGGAGACAGGGAAGGGAGAGACAGAGCTGGGGGAAGGCAACAGGGAAAGAAGTGAGGAGGGGTGGTGGGCTTAATGAAAGCCAGAGATGTTGATATTAATACCATCCGGTTGGAGGTTGCCCATTTGAAACATGAGGTGTGTTCCTCCATTTTGCAGGTGGTCTCATTGTGGCAGTACATGAGTCGATAGACAGACATGTCAGCAAAGGACTGGGATGGGGAACTGAAATGGTTGGCTACTGGAAGATTCTTGCTATTGCAGCACACAGAGCCGAGATACTCAACAAAGATACTTTGTCACTGGACAACAAATTTTTTGAAAAGGTTTTTTTCCCTGAAACAAAATTAGGGATTATAATAGACAACTTCAAACTGAACGCAAAGATAATTTCAGATTTTCTGTATCAGAAAATCTCTCTTTAACTCTGTTTTCCTTGCTGTACTATGTAAGAGATGTTTAATAAGTCTGCTTGCAAAACACTGCATCTTGATACCTGTGACAATAAACCCGAACTTGAACATTCAAATACATCCTGAGTCATAGAGTTATTGAGCACAGAAACAAGCCCTTCAACCCAATTTGACAATACTAACCAAGTCCTCAGAGGTAGCCTGTGTTTGGCCGATATTCTTCTAACCCTTTCCAGCCCTCAGAGGTAGCCTGTGTTTGGCCGATATTCTTCTAACCCTTTCTAATGTATATACCTGTCTAAATGTCTTTTGAATATTGTAATTGTACTTGCCTCCACCACTTCCTCTGGCAGCTCATTCTACAAATAGCATTGTCCTATACCTCAGGTCTATGCTCTCTCCAGATCCCTGCAATTTATTGCACAAGTTCTGCCTTGGTTCAACTTCCTAATTGTAATACTTCACAGTTGTCCGAGTTAAATTTCATCTGCCATTCCTTGGCTCAATTCACCAGTTGACTATTAAAAATCACTAATAATAAACATTAACTTCCCTCCCTAACAATCTGTGGAAATACCTTAATCATGCGAACTGCAAAGAGTAATTAGGATATGGGCAACAAATTCCATCTTCACAAATGATATCTCCTGTTCAAATAATTAAAAGGTTTCCACAAATACAATATGACCAAAATTGCAAATTGTGGGATAAATATTGCCCAAGATAGGCATATGCAATTCTCAGCTCTATTCTACCTGGGTGTGGAGACAGGGCATGGTTTAATGCTTTATTTGAAAAACGTTACCTCTAAAATTGTATTATTCCCTTGTTCTGAAAAGGAAAGTCAACTGATTTTTGTGTTTGCCACCCCAATTGAGTCGCCATCCATGGCTCTCTGTACTGTTAATTCTGGCCTAAATGATAAAAATCTTATGAAATTATGTACTTTTTTGTCCAGCTTCAAATAATTCAAATTGTATTGCTGCTGATGTGTTAGAATAAAACTCTATTCTCAATATGAGACATTTCTTCAGTCATGAATCAGTTAACATGTAGTATCCATAAAACCAGGTGTGTAATATATCTGTCATTTTGCTGACATGAAGTTTTTGCACACTGGCGCCATATAATACGAAAACAAATACACCACAACCTGCCCACCCTTCCAGAACAGGCACCCAACCAAAATAAATACAAAATACCTACTCTCCATACTGGGCTCCACACCAATATAAGCACAAACTCTGCCCTTGTAACTCAACTTCCAGACCCACATAAGCATAGCCACAGCTCCCTTTCAGATCTGTCTATAAGCCAATACAAACACATTTTACTTCCCATCCTGATCCATTTAATGAACAATAGATATAAACAAGAAGTATCCAGATCCACTGACAGACAGAAGCAGAAGTTACCCATTTTCTAGATCATCTTCTGAAGCAACAAAAGCTCAATCTATCATATTCTAACACGTTACTGTGAATGCAATTTACCCATTTGAGGCCAAGTTTGTACTACACCTTAGAAGAAAAGACCAGAAATAAAACATATTCATTCCCATATTGAATGTTTTATTTTTATATTGGCTATTCAAATAAATGAATCCAATCACCTCAATTAATATTATAAACAGAACATTAATGCCCAGTCTATAGTAAACTATGTGTCTGGACTAATTCATTGGAGATTTGAATGTGTGAATGACAGTACTTGGGAAGATTGGTATCCAGTACTCAAAATTATTTCTTAATTTAGAGTGAATTCTCAGACCAATGGTGGATCGCTGATTAAACAAAATAGGGCTTGGATTTAGTAATGAATGCTTTGAATTGCAACAATAATATTGAGAAAATCAATAATTCATTTCCAGCAGGCATTATGGATTTTATCATTAACATGAGGCATTATTGATCATGGTATTAAAGCAAATCATTACAGTAATTAAAAATTAATGCATAAGATTATAAATTGTGATGTTCACATTTAGACCTTTGGATGATAACACCAACATTAAGTCATTAAGTTGTGGCATCATGCATTGAAACATTAACAAGAAACATTATGGGTTATTACTTGAAAGGAATGCATCATTATCATGGTGGGGGGTGTTATGGATCATGGCATTAACATTAGGCATCTTGGATTGTAATTATGGATTGCAATACAGTTTAATTTAAAATCTATTGTTATGACAACTAGAATAAGAAAATCATGCATTGTGTAGAAACTGTGGTTTTTAAAAAAAAATTAGGCATTCAAGGTCTACTCCAAGTTCTCATCCAGAAAGATTTCTTCAGAATGGCCACTTAACTGATGTATACAATCATTTGTAAGTAATACTTTCTTGTGATTAAATCAACATTCTTGGAGATCTGTTTCATAAGTTCACATCTGACTTCAGAGATCTGAGTGCATAGACTGACAGTGCAGAGGGGCCAATCAATATTAGAGATGCAACTATTCAAGTTAAAATGAGGCTTGCCTTATAGATGCACATAAAATTTCCTAGTTTCAACAATAGCAGGGAGTTATCAGAGGGATGTAAAAAGATTCCTTAGATGGAATTGAAATAATTCCTGGCTGTGGGAACCAGTTTTGTGTATTGGTTTTGTATTTTTCATACTTCTAACAATGATTGCATTTCACACATGTTTCAAAGTTTTTAAAAATTTTTCGAGATACAGCAAGGTAACAAATCATTCCGGCCAACAAGCCCATGCGCTCAAATACACCAATTAACCTACAAATCCCTCACACATTTTGGAGGGTTGGTGGAAAGCGGAGGACCTGGAGGAAACCATACAGACATGGGGAAAGTGTACTAACTCCTGACAGACAGCACCAGATTCAAACCTGTGTCACTGGCACTGTAACAGCAATGTGCTAACTGCCACACTACCTGTCTTGAGATCATGAGAAAAAATCAGAACAGTGGCTAATAAAGCTGCTGCCTAACAGCTCTAGAAAAAGCAGATTCAATCCCAATGTCCAGTGCCATCTGTGCAGTTTGTACATTCTGCTTGTGATTGTTATGAGTTTCCTCCCCCTTTCTAGGAGCATCGGCTTCCTCCTAGTTTTCAAAGATGCATGAATTGTCATTGCACATTTCCCCCCATGTGTAGGTGAGTGGTAGAATCCAAGGATAATTGATGAGAATTGTGGGGAGCATAGAAAATGGATTAGTGCAAATGAGCATTTGATTGTCAGTGTGTCTCAGTGGTCCAAAGGGCCCATTTCTGTGCTTTATGAGCCCAAGAGAAAGCTATCTTCATGAGGTAGTGCTTTGAAATACAAGTGTGTCTTAACTGGATGCCCTCTATTTTGTTTTCACATAGCCCCATCATCTAAATATAGGGTCACCTTTCTGATAGTAAAAACATAGTAATGTAGAGGAACTTAACGATCTTACAACATCCATAGGAGGTCAAGATATATAACTGACGTTTTGAGCCCGAGTCTTTCATCAGGACAAACTCTTCTAGCATTTCTGTGATTTCACTACATTCACAGCATCTACAGTCTCTCGTGTTTTTTAGCTTTCAGATAATACATTCCAATAATAACTCACATTGTAAGAATAAGTTCTGAAGACTGTGTTTATGTCGATCTGAGCCACTGCAAACAGTGTTTTTATAAATTACTTGCTCTATTCGTGCTATTCACTGAGGGAAAGGAAGGTGGGATTGCTTTATCCTAACCTATTCCCTTTGGCTTGGCTTCGCGGACGAAGATTTATGGAGGGGTATGTCCACGTCTGCTGCAGGCTCGTTGGTGACTGACAAGTCCGATGTGGGACAGGCAAGCATGGTTGCAGCGGTTACAAGGAAAAATTGGTTGGTTGGGGTTGGGTGTTGGGATTTTCCTCCTTTGTCTTTTGTCAGTGAGGTGGGCTCTGCGGTCTTCTTCAAAGGAGGTTGCTGCCCGTTGAACTGTGAGGCACCAAGATGCACGGTTGGAGGCGATATCAGCCCACTGGTGGTGGTCAATGTGGCAGGCACCAAGAGATTTCTTTAAGCAGTCCTTGTACCTCTTCTTTGGTGCACCTCTTTCTCAGTGGCCAATGGAGAGCTCGCCATATAACACGATCTTGGGAAGGCGATGGTCCTCCATTCTGGAGACGTGACCCACCCAGCGCAGTTGGGTCTTCAGCAGCATGGATTCGATGCTTGCGGACTCTGCCAGCTCGAGTACTTCGATGTTGGTGATGAAGTCATTCCAATGAATGTTGATGATGGAGCAGAGACAGCGCTGATGGAAACGTTCTAGGAGCCGTAGGTGATGCCGGTAGAGGACCCATGATTCGGAGCCAAACAGGAGCGTGGGTATGACAACAGCTCTGTACACGCTGATCTTTGTGTGTTTCTTCAGCTGGTTGTTTTTCCAGACTCTTTTGTGTGGTCTTCCAAAGGCGCTATTTGCCTTGGCGAGTCTGTTGTCTATCTCTTTGTCGATCCTTGCATCAGATGAAATGGTGCAGCTGAGGAAGGTAAACTGGTTGACCGTTTTGAGTTCTGTGTGCCCGATGGTGATGTGGGGGGGCTGGTAGTCATGGTGGGTAGCTGGCTGATGGAGGACCTCAGTTTTCTTGAGGCTGACTTCTAGGCCAAACATTTTGGCAGTTTTCGCAAAACAGGACGTCATGCACTGGAGAGCTGGCTCTGAATGGGCAACTAAAGCGGCATCATCTGCAAAGAGTAGTTCACGGACAAGTTGCTCTTGTGTCTTGGTGTGAGCTTGCAGGCGCCTCAGATTGAAGAGACTGCCATCCGTGCGGTACCGGATGTAAACAGCGTCTTCATGGTTGAGGTCTTTCATGGCTTGTTTCAGCATCATGCTGAAGAAGATAGTAAAGAGGGTTGGTGCGGGGACACAGCCTTGCTTCACGCCGTTGTCAATGGAGAAGGGTTCAGGGAGCTCATGGCTGATTCTGACCCGTCCTTGTTGGTTTTTGTGCAGTTGGATAACCATGTTGAGGAACTTGGGAGGGCATCCGAGGCGCTCTAGTATTTGCCAAAGCCCTTTCCTACTCACGGTGTCGAAGGCTTTGGTGAGGTCAACAAAGGTGATGTCGAGTCCTTTGTTTTGTTCTCTGCACTTTTCTTGGAGCTGTCTGAGGGCAAAGACCACGTCAGTAGTTCCTCTGTTTGCACGAAAGCCACATTGTGATTCTGGGAGGACATTTTCGGCGACACTAGGTATTAGTCTATTTAGGAGAATCCTAGCGAAGATTTTGCCTGCAATGGGGAGCAGCGTGATTCCCCTGTAGTTTGAGCAGTCTGATTTCTCGCCTTTGTTTTTGTACAGGGTGATGATGATAGCATCACGAAGGTCCTGAGGCAGCTTTCCTTGGTCCCAGCAGAGCATGAAAAACTCATGCAGTTTGGTATGCAGAGCTTTGCCGCCAGCCTTCCAGACCTCTGGGGGGGATTCCATCCATACCTGATGCTTTGCCACTTTTCAGTTGTTCAATTGCCTTATGTCTCTGCCAGGGTAAGGACCTCATCCAGCTCTAGACTCAAGGGTTGTTGAGGGAGCTGGAGCATGGCGGATTCTTGGACTGAGCGGTTGGCACTGAAAAGGGATTGGAAGTGTTCTGACCATCGATTGAGAATGGAGATCTTGTCGCTGAGGAGGACTTCGCCATCTGAGCTGCGCAGAGGGCTTTGGTCTTGGGGTGATGGGCCGTACACCGCCTTTAGTGTCTCATAAAAACCCCTGAAGTCACCAATGTCGGCGGTAAGCTGGGTTCGTTTGTCGAGGCTAGTCCACCACTCATTTTGAATCTCCCGGAGTTTGCGCTGAAGATGGCTGCATGTGAGACGGAAGGCTCATTTTTCCTCTGGCCAGGAAGGCTTTGCAAGGTGAGCCTGGTGGGCAGATCACTTCTTTGCCAGCAGCTCCTGGATTTCCTGTTTTTTTTTCGTCAAACCAGTCCTTGTTTTTCCTGGAGGAGAAGCCCAGTACCTCTTCAGTGGATTGCAGTATGGCCATTTTCAGCTGATCCCAGAGGGTTTCAGGTGACATGTCCGTGAGGCAGTTTGCATCCTCGAGCTTTGCTTGGAGGTTTTCCTGGAAGTTTCCTCTCACTACGTCTGACTACAAGTTTCCAACATTGAACCTCTTTCTGGGGGCTCCATTGTTCTTGAACTTTGGCTTGAAGTGAAGGTTGAGCTTGCAGCAAACAAGCCGGTGGTCAGTGTGGCATTCCGCGCTGGGCATGACCCTGGTGTGGAGCACATCTCGTTTGTATCTTCCTCGCACCAGAATGTAGTCCAGGAGGTGCCAGTATTTGGATCGGGGATGCATCCAGGTAGTCTTCAGGCTGTCTCTCTGCTGGAAAAGGGTGTTAGTAATGACAAGCCGCTCTTCTGCGCAGAGTTCCAACAGGAGGTGCCCGTTGTCATTGCACTTGCCGACACCATGCTTGCCAAGGATTCCCGTCCAGGTTTCTGAGTCTTTGCCGACGCGAGCATTGAAGTCGCCAAGGATGACAACTTTGTCGGCTGTAGGGGTGCGTTGGATGAGGTTGCGCAGATCAGTGTAGAACTTGTCCTTTTCTGCTGGTTCCACCTGAAGGGTTGGAGCATAGACACTGATGAGAGTGATGCGTCGCTTGTTTTGAAGGGGGAGTCGCATGGACATGATCCGGTCAGAGTGGCCTGTCGGGAGGTTTTCGAGTTTGGAGGCAATGGAGTTCTTGACCATGAAGCCAACACCAGATAGGCGTCGTTCAGCCTGAGGCTTGCCAAACCAGTAGAGTGTGTAGCCCGCGCCGTGTTCTTGGAGGCTGCCTACATCTGCAAGGCGGACTTCACTGAGAGAGGCTATGTCGATGTCGAGTCTGAGGAGTTCGTGTGCGATGAGGGCAGACCGACATTCAGGTCGTGGCTGTCAGCCTTGTCTAGCATGGTTCTGATGTTCCAGCATGCTCGCTTGAGTTTGTGTGCATCTTTTGAGGGGGAGGACGTGGACCCGTCCTCGGGCCTGCGCAAAGGAGCTTTTAAAACCTACGACTCAAGGACCTCGCTGCCACGTCCCAGCTTGCTTGGCCACGGCATGAGAACCATGGGTGTGAAGGGTGGGGCCAGTACTGCACACACTGCACTCCTAACCTATTACAAATAGTGCTAATAGCCACAAACAAGTGTATTCTTGAGTGTTGAATATGAATCAATACTTTCTGCAAAAGCACCAGAAACTTCTATGTACTCAGACCCCTACTACATCCATGACTGCCTGGCTAAGCACGGCTCTAATTCCATCTCTAAATTGGTGATTGACACCACGATCATAGGCAGCAGTTCAGTGGAATACAGAAGAGATACGAGTAACTTATGGCTGGTGCCAGGATAACAACCTTTTCTTCAATATCAGCAAGTCTAAAGAGCTGGAAGAGGTATGGAGCTCAATCACTGGTCTACGTCAACAGTGCCGAGGTGGAGATAGAAGACAACTTTAACTTTCTACAGGTAAACATCTCCAGTGTCCTATCCAGATCCATTCATGTCGAAGGACACCAGCACCTCTATTTTGTCTTAGGAAATTTGGCATGGCACTTGCATCCCCTAACAACTTCTACAGGTGTATCATTGAATGCCACCTATCAAGTTGCCTCACTGTGCCCAAAACTGCAAGAAAATGCAAAGGGTTGTAAACGTGGCACAGGCCATCACACACATTCCCCTCCCCTCCCCTATATCAACTCCATTTGTAACCCCCACTGTCTTGCAAAGCAGCCAACATATTAAAAGACTCACCCCATCCCAATCACACTCTCTTCACCCTTCTCCTGTCAGGAAAAAAAAGATTCATTAGTATGAAATCATGAGTTACCAGATTCAAGGACAATTTCTTTTCCACTGTTATCAGACCCCTGAATGAACCCTAAAATAATTAAGTTACGTTGCTTTTGCTCTGCACCAACTAATCTCTCAATATAACTCTGCTCTTTTGTACTGCCTTACTTGTTGTACTATGTATGAGATGTATGCTTGCAAAATAACCTCCATCACTGCATCCAAGTGCACATGACAATAAATATGAACTTGAACTCTGTTTTGCTCTCATCTGTCCATCTCCTCAATGAAAAGTTAGTGAATTTAGTTCCAGATTCCTTTATTGTCATGTACGCAAAAAAAACATTTGTTTTCCTTGCACACAAAGATAAGCCATTATCAAAATGAGAAAGAGAAGCAAAAGTGAGTCCCTTCAGAGACAGGGGGTCTGTGGATCCTGCTGCCTCCTCTGGTCTCCACTGCCACCACCTGCATCACTCAACAAAAAATGTTGGAACTGTTCATAAACTGCCTTCTCTCCAAGTATATAATCTGACCTCGTTTGATCACTCTACTTACAGTATATATTGGCTGATGTCTGACATCCCATATTGGATGTGCAGAAATTTCTTCACACTTTGTTAAGAATACTAGTGCTAAGTTGTCATGACTTGGGTCTCAATACCCCACTGTGTAACTGGGTCCTGGATTTCCTCATCTTCAGACCCCAATCAGTATGGATTGGCAAGCACATCTCCTCCACAATCTCCATCTCCACTGAAGCATCACAGGGCTGTGTATTTAGCCCCCTGCTCTACTCACTTTTATATCAATAATTTTGAGATTCGGAATGACAACGCTGTCTATAAATTTGCTGACAATGCCATGGTAGTGGGCATGGGTGAAGAGTCAGCATACCAGAGAGAGATTGAAAACTTGGTTGAATGGTGTACTAACAACAACCTTGCATTCAATGTCAGCAAAACCAAGGAGTTAGACTTTAGGAGGAGAAAATCAGAGGTGTACAATCCAGTGGTCATTGAGGGATCAGAGGCAGAGAGGGTGAGCACATTTAAATATCTGGGAGTCACTATCTTGGAAAACATTTCCTGGACCCAACACATTAATGTCATCGTGAAAAAAGCACATCAGTGCCTTTACTTCATCAAGATTTTCAGAGGTTCTTAATGATATTGAAAATCTTGGCAAACTTGTACAGATGTGTGGTGGAAAGTGTGCTGACTGATTGCATCTGGGCCTGGTATGAGGTCACCTATACCACTGAGCAGAAAGCCTGGCAAAATTGTAGTGGACACAACCAGTACATTACAGTCAAAACTCTCCCATCCATCAAGACAATCTACATGGAACTCTGCCATCAGAGAGCAGCAATGATCAAGGACAAAAACCACCCAGGAAATGCTCTGTTCTCCCTGCTACCATGAGAAAAACAGTATTACTTCCACAAGACTCGTACCACCAGGTTTAGGAGCAGTGGCTACCTCTCCACCATCAAAGGACTCTGACCGTGCACATTATATTTACTGAATATTTATATTGCACAGTGAGTTTGCTGACATTTCTTTCCTTGTTTACATTTCTCTCTTTTGTATACCATATAACAATTACACCACGAAAACAGGCAATTTTGGCCCTTTTAGTCCACACTGAACGAAGTATTCTCCTCTAGTCCCACTTACCTGCACCCATAACCTTCCATCCATATACCTATCCAATTTTTCCTTAAATGACACAATTTACCCTGCTACCACTACTTTTCCCAGAAGCTCATTCCACATAGCCACCACCTTCATGTTACTTCTAAACTTTTGCCCCTTAACTCTTAATTCATGACCTCTTGTTTCAATCTCTCCTACTCTCAATGGAAAAAGCCTATCCACATCAAGTCTATCTATCCCTCTCATAATCTTAAATACCTCTATCAAATCCCATCTCAACCTTCTACGCTCCAAAGAATAAAGATGCTGAAACCCAGGTTACATTTTCGTAAATCTTCTCTGTGCTCTCTCTACCTTGTTGATATCCTTCCTATAATTCGGTGACCAGAACTGCACACAATACACTAAATATGGCCTCACCAATGCCTTGTACATCACTTCCCAACTCCTGTATTCTATGCATTGATTGATAAAGGCCAGCATACTAAAAGCCTTCACCACCCTATCCACATGAAATTCTACCTTCAGGGAACGATGCACCATTATTCCTAGATCTTTCTGCTCCACTGCATTCCTTAATGCCCTGCCACTTACTATGCACGCCCTGTTTTGATTATTCCTACCAAAATGAAGCACCACACTAATCAGCATTAAACTCCATCTGCCATCTTTCAGCCCACTCTTCTAAGCAATCTAAATCCCTCTGCAATGTTTGAAAACCTTCATCATTATCCACAATTCCACCAATTTTAGTATCATCTGCATATTTACTAATCCAATTTACCACCCCATCACCCAGATCATTAATGTATATGACAAACAACAATGGATCCTGAGGCACACCACTGGTCACCGGCCTACAACCTGACAAAAAGTTATCCACTATGACTATCTGACATCTCCCTTCCAGCCACTGTTGAATCCATTTGACTATCTCAAAATTAATACCTAACAACTGAGCCTTCCTAACTAACCTTTCATGCAGAACCTTATCGAAGGCCTTACTAAAGACCATATAAACCCACTCCTGTTCGGCTCCGAATCATGGGTCCTCTACCGGCACCACCTACGGCTCCTAGAACGCTTCCACCAGCGTTGTCTCCGCTCCATCCTCAACATCCATTGGAGCGCTTACATCCCTAACGTCGAAGTACTCGAGATGGCAGAGGTCGACAGCATCGAGTCCACGCTGCTGAAGATCCAGCTGCGCTGGATGGGTCACGTCTCCAGAATGGAGGACCATCGCCTTCCCAAGATCGTGTTATATGGCGATCTCTCCACTGGCCACCGTGACAGAGGTGCACCAAAGAAAAGGTACAAGGACTGCCTAAAGAAATCTCTTGGTGCCTGCCACATTGACCACCGCCAGTGGGCTGATAACGCCTCAAACCGTGCATCTTGGCGCCTCACAGTTTGGCGGGCAGCAACCTCCTTTGAAGAAGACCGCAGAGCCCACCTCACTGACAAAAGGCAAAGGAGGAGAAACCCAACACCCAACCCCAACCAACCAATTTTCCCCTGCAACCGCTGCAATCGTGTCTGCCTGTCCCGCATCGGACTTGTCAGCCACAAACGAGCCTGCAGCTGACGTGGACTTTTTACCCCCTCCATAAATCTTCGTCCGCGAAGCCAAGCCAAAGAAGAAACATCCACTGCTCTACCTTCATTAACATTCCTAGTCACCTCTTCAAATAATTCAACAAGAGTGGTCAAACGTGACCTTCCACGCATAAATCCGTGTTGAGAGTCTCTCCAGATACTTATATATACTATCTCTAAGGACTCTTTCCATTAATTTACCTACCACAGATGTAAAACTTAGAGGCCGATAATTGCTAGGCTTGCTCCTTGAACCCATTTTAAACCACAAAACCATGTATCTTTTTCTTGAGTACAATTTACAGTTATCTACAAGTAGAAATTCTTCCTGTCCCACAGGAATAAGAATCTCAGGGTAGTATGTAATGTCATGTATCTACTCTGACAATAAATCTGATCTTTGAACGTTATCATTTTCATCTCCCTCATGGTAGCTGCATAAAACTGAATCATAGTGTTCTACCTCAATAATTTAATTGTTCCTGCCATGAGTTGCATCATCTTTAAAAACACCCATTTGTACTCCCATCATTTCCTTCAATCATTCTCATTTTAGCTCACCCTCTGCTGAAGAATTAATCTCTAATATTGTTGAGACAACTCCCATGCATGATGAATGAGCACATCTCTCCCATTCTATCTTCCATAGGCTTGAGCAAAGCTCTGATGTTCATGTCCTAAGTTGTACCAGAAATTCTTCATCCACCACTATCAAACTCACTGACCTACTCTGGCTTTAGGTTCGGTGAATTTCTAAAATTCTCACCATTATTTTTACATCCCACCAAAGTTTTACCCCCCTCCTGTCCACTATGTTTGTGTTCCCCTTCAACCCCACGATGGTCTGAAATACAGTCCCTCTATCGCAGCTAGAGTTAAAGTATAATTTAAGTAATAGATCAAGAATATAAAAAAAGTATTACACATAATCTGCAATGGTAACCAAAAAAAAACTAGATGAAATGACACAAAAATCTACTGGGGATTTGCCACTCTGGCCTATCCAGATTCAATAATGTAGATGACTCAAGACTCAGTTCTGGGTTATTTAGAGATAGATAATAAATTATTGGCCTTGTAAGTGACATCCAAATCCCATGGATGAATAAATATTGAAATCTATTAACTTCCAATGCTAACTGTTTGGCTGTCCCCAGTTTAATACCCCTGGCAATTGATTTTTCAATTGCTATGACTCCAGCTTTCCCTCTTAGCTTCCTTAAAGTGTTGCTTCAAACCTGTCCCTTTCATCAAGTAATTAAGTGTAATTACTTACCATCTCCAGTGTGGCTTGATGTTAATTTTTTGAACAAATTAATGACATTTCTCTGATACACATTGAGATATATTTCAGTATTTAAAAGGCTGTAAGTCATATAAACCAGCTGAGGTAAAGCAAAGCCACATGATGACTGAAATCCGCTAAAAGTCCCACATGCTTCTGCTTTTGACCAGAGACACACAAACTTTGCCATACATAGTTCTTTTACTTTTTGCTTATTGAACCAATCTAATGAAAATAATGCATAATTTATCCCATAATTACACAACTTGTATATATTAAAGCTGACAGCTGTTTTCCTATGCTAAGGTGATAATCTACACAATGGGAGCTTTAGTATAAATAGTGCCCTTTGTATAAACAGGAAACATATCTTTGGGAGTTTAGTGAAAAAGCTAACTTGTGCAGCATTCAGCAAAGCGTACAACTTGGATCAGTCAATTTAATGGAAAGTATACTGATTGGTTGCACCTCAGCCTGCTTTGGTAATTCGAATACCCAGTAATGCAGACTCCAACTTACCATCCATTGAAGTCATCTATGTGAGGCACAAACTTGAGCAGGCAGCCAACATCATAAAGGATTGCATCACCATGGTCATAACCTCTTCTTGCTGTCACCTTCAGGAAGAAGATACAGAAGCCTTTTGAAACTCCCTTTCTTACATGAACCATGGACTGCTCTGACATCACGATAAGACCTGTCTGCACCATTGAAACATCACTTAGTTTTCTTGCACAACTGTAACTGTGAATAGTTATCTATATTTCATATTTAATAACTCTTTCTGGCATTATAATTTAATGTATGCTATTAGAGTCACTATTGTTTCTGCTTGGCTGCAGCAAGTAGAATTTTGCTGCAGATGTACATTGTACTTATGTATATGACAATAAACTTATTATTATTATCAATTTTTCTGAATGACCAAGCTTAATTCGTCTTCTTTTATTCCATCGAAAGCATGGACAGCATTAGTTTTTATTTATTGTGAGTAAGATGAATGTCCCTACATTGTTAAATAATGAGAACTCATGATGACGATGAGTTGTGTGTTCCATTATCACAGTTATTGAGTAACTGTACCAATGTTGACAGTAACAGAAAATCATCTGGAAAAGGGTTTCACTTGAGTGCACAATCAGGTGGAATGTAAAAAGGTTCCTGTTTCTTCACCACATCTAAAACATTTATCTGATATATTAGAATTTAATTTATGCGACTTCTGCAGGGTAAGATATGGATGATTCAAAAAAATTGTATGGCACCAATCTTTATCTTACATTAATTGTATTGATCATGCAATCCAGACATAAGTCGGCCCAATTCTTATCACCAATACTAATATTCAAGTCTGATTCCCATCTTTGTTTTGATTTACATAACTCCTGCTTGGGAGTGCCCGATTGAAGTAAGGAATACACTGCAGATGTAAACTTTCTTGTGTCCCTTTCAAATCAGAATCTCCATTTCACTGCATACTGATAATATCATGGCCAGTCCTAATTCATTTCTGAAAAAACTCTTAATTGAAAGTAGCAGAAATTGTTTCTTTGGCTTGGCTTCGCGGACGAAGATTTATGGAGGGGGTAAAAAGTCCACGTCAGCTGCAGGCTCGTTTGTGGCTGACAAGTCCGATGCGGGACAGGCAGACACGATTGCAGCGGTTGCAAGGGAAAATTGGTTGGTTGGGGTTGGGTGTTGGGTTTTTCCTCCTTTGCCTTTTGTCAGTGAGGTGTGCTCTGCGGTCTTCTTCAAAGGAGGTTGCTGCCCGCCAAACTGTGAGGCGCCAAGATGCACGGTTTGAGGCGTTATCAGCCCACTGGCGGTGGTCAATGTGGCAGGCACCAAGAGATTTCTTTAGGCAGTCCTTGTACCTTTTCTTTGGTGCACCTCTGTCACGGTGGCCAGTGGAGAGCTCGCCATATAACACGATCTTGGGAAGGCGATGGTCCTCCATTCTGGAGACGTGACCCATCCAGCGCAGCTGGATCTTCAGCAGCGTGGACTCGATGCTGTCGACCTCTGCCATCTCGAGTACTTCGACGTTAGGGGTGTAAGCGCTCCAATGGATGTTGAGGATGGAGCGGAGACAACGCTGGTGGAAGCGTTCTAGGAGCCGTAGGTGGTGCCGGTAGAGGACCCATGATTCGGAGCCGAACAGGAGTGTGGGTATGACAACGGCTCTGTATATGCTTATCTTTGTGAGGTTTTTCAGTTGGTTGTTTTTCCAGACTCTTTTGTGTAGTCTTCCAAAGGCGCTATTTGCCTTGGCGAGTCTGTTGTCTATCTCATTGTCGATCCTTGCATCTGATGAAATGGTGCAGCCGAGATAGGTAAACTGGTTGACCGTTTTGAGTTTTGTGTGCCCAATGGAGATGTGGGGGGGCTGGTAGTCATGGTGGGGAGCTGGCTGATGGAGGACCTCAGTTTTCTTCATGCTGACTTCGAGGCCAAACATTTTGGCAGTTTCCGCAAAGCAGGACGTCAAGCGCTGAAGAGCTGGCTCTGAATGGGCAACTAAAGCGGCATCATCTGCAAAGAGTAGTTCACGGACAAGTTTCTCTTGTGTCTTGGTGTGAGCTTGCAGGCGCCTCAGATTGAAGAGACTGCCATCCGTGCGGTACCGGATGTAAACAGCGTCTTCATTGTTGGGGTCTTTAATGGCTTGGTTCAGCATCATGCTGAATTGTATTATTAAGAATATTATATATTTTTAAAATGTTCAAATGACATTAGTTGTCTTTGTAAATAACAATCTTCTACATATCTCATCCCTTTACAGGACCATGTATGTAGAATTTTATTATCTATTGTTAAAGGAATTAATCTATTTTGAGTCAAGGGCATTTTTGGAGATAATTGTACTAAATATTCAAAATATGAAAAAGTGAAATCCTTTTGGGAAAATTTAAGAATTTTATTAAATCAAATTATTGGAAAACAATTTCTGCAAAGTCCAGAATTGTTCCTCTGAGGAAAAACTGTGGATGTAAAATTTAAAATGAAACTGTCCAAGTATCAATTAGAATTTCTTAAAATTGCATTGGTAGTGGCCAGAACATGTATTGCAGTTACTTGGAAGTCTGATTCCCCTCTGGATATTGCTCGATGGAATATAGAAATGCACAGTTGTGTTCCCCTGGAGAAAATTACTTATAACTTAAGGAAGAAGTATAGCATGTTTTTGCAGGCATGGCAGCCATACTTGCATGATGCAGGGTTGAAAATTTAGGGACACATCCTGGTTCTTTCCCCTATTAGAGGTCTAGGTAAGAAAAGGAATTAGATTTTACGAACTGGATACCGGACCCAGGCAGTTCCTTCTTTTTTTCTTTTCTTTCTTGCTTCTTTGCTTTTCTTTTTTCGTATACAGTGAACTGAGATTCACTGGTGGAGTGGTATACTGATGGCTGGTTCCACCTCCCAGCTCCGTCCCCATCTACCCATATATTACCCTGTTTTCCCGCCTAAACCCTGAGCCCCTCTGAAGACCACTGTAAGACCCTACCCTCGTTATAAGTTAATAAAAGCATTTGTTCTCCCTCTAGTCGTAAGAGTTTTATTCACGCTACAATTTTATTAGCTTATTCCCTAAACCATGGAAGCGCTGCTGAAGTCAGGTACGCTGCTGATAGACCCTCTGTCCCCCGACATGGCTGAGGAGATCACGTACTGGCTAGACTGCTTCCAGGCCTACCTGAATGCGACCAGAGACATCTTCCACACCGATGAACTCATTCGTTTCGAGGGTAGGAACAAAAGGTTATACAACCATCAGGAACTGCTCTACATGTGATGCTACTATTGAGGCTTTGAAGGTTCGGGATAAGGACCAGCTGCTCCTTAATGCTAACCCTAACCCCAGCCCTAACGCTGCTGCTTCCCACGCTAGTGAGCACTCCCGTGCTAGGGAAGGCTTTTTCTGCAGCAAGAGCCAGCATCCTCGATCACGATTTCCGGCTAAAGACTCCGTGTGTTCCAGCTGTGACAAGAAAGGACATTGGGCGATGGTTTGCTGCACAAGAAGACCGAGGAAGTTTGCAGCCTGCAGCGCTCCCAGATCCGATTCCATCCCCAAGCTGTCTGCCTCAAATTCACCTGAACTCAGGGAATCTGGTTCAGGAGGAAAGTGCATCCTCCTCCACTGAAGAGCCAGAGACCCTGCCCGCCACTCCTCCCCAACAAGGGGACCAGGAGACTCAAGGAGCCCAAGGCCCTCCCGTGCTTAGGTGCTCCACCAGGATTTCCAGACTTCCAGACCAAATTTGTAAATAATTGTATTTTTTTCTGAATCGGTATTCTCTGTCTTCATCCACAGACCGTAAATTCTGCAGGAAGAGGTGAATGAACTGGCGGTGTGTTATACTGATTGGTGGCCTCGCCCTCATCTACCGATATATAACCCTGGTTTCCCACCTAAGCCCCTCTGAAGACCACTGTAAGACCCTACCCTCAGTTATAAACTAATAAAAGTGTATGTTCTCCCTCCAGTTGTGAGAGCTTTTATTCATGTGCACATATATATACATCTTCTCTTTTATTCTTTTTTCTACTTCGGGACTTTGTTTGGGAAGAGGGGGGGTTGGGGTTGTTTGAAGATATGGACAACTTGTACCATTGATCTTTCATTTCAATTTAGGTATTTAATTAATGGTTGTTTTTTGATGCATGCTGTCTGCAAAATGAAAATAAAGTATTCAAAAAAATTCATCTGGAAGAGGAATTAAAATGAACCTTTTGATATCGACAAAAAGTGACAAAAAATAAACTAGATTTTAGAAACTACACCAAGGATCATAAGGGAAGCAGCTCATCAGCCAGATATTTCAGGTGCATGTCTAACTTCTTTTATGTCTTGAAATTAGATTACAATTACAGCACCAGTGACCAGGTTTCAAATCGGCGCTCTCTGTAAGGTGTTTGTACGTTCTCCCCATGTCTGCACGTTCTCCCCATGTCTGCGTGGATTTTCCCCAGGTGCTCCGATTTCCTCCTATCCTCCAAAATGTACTGGGCTATACAGTCAGCCAATTTTAGTGTAATTGGGTAGCATGGGTTTAAATGGCTGGAATCGGATTCTCCCATGCAGTAAACAATATTTAAATGGAATGATGTGTAAGAGCTCCCTCGTCTGGCAGTTTGAACAGAATGATCAATTTTAAAACTATTAAATTCTTTTCAAGTTCAAGAAAAATCCAATTTACTACAGTGACATCTGGTATAATCTCTTGCATAGTGAGTTCCTGATCAAGCCCAACTACAGGAGTCCGACATCCATGGAAGGATCAAGGATGCCATGAACTTTTTCAGTACGAATTAAGTTGTATTCAGAATAACAGGATAACTATGTCGACCGCTCTGGATGTTTAATGTAAAGGGTACCATGCAGTGTGACTCACAAAGGATAGAATGTACAGTAATCTAGGCTATGATCAAGCAGTTTCCATAATGATAGAACATTTGAGCTGAAGATTTAATCAGCTCTTATTTTTAACATATATATTTCAGCAATATATACAATTCTGGAATTATTCGAATTCACCATCAAGTTCAGAGTTAGCAGATGGGAAATGAATGAAATGCTAAGAGTGATTGTTTGTGAAGGTGAGGTCAAAGCCAAATTAACAAATACAATTGAGATAATGAACAATGTATGTGGTTGATCCAAAGGCACTTGGCAGCCAAGAGAGAAATACTGTGTAGGGAACTGGAGCCTCCTTGTGGTATGAGTGGCTTCGTCTTCTGCAATGATGTAGCTCTTCAGTAATGGAAAGAAATATAATCAAGTTTGTTGGTGGTAATGGTTTGGAAGGTAGATTAAAGTAAAGATCAGAAGAAAGCTACAGAAAGACATATATGAATAATTTGGCAAAGTTGCAATGCCAAACTGGAGAACAATCTAAACTGGGAAGCACAGGTTAACGTATGCATTCTATGAAGTCCTCCTCAAGGTTACTTCCACCAACCTGAGACACCCAGTTTATGTGCTTGTTAAAGTCTCCCACGATAACTAATGTTCCATCCTTACACGCCTCCAGTATTTCTTGGTTTATTGTCTGTGCCACTGTAATGTTATTATTTGGTGGCCTATAGACAACTTCCATTAGTGATTTTTTCCCCCCCCCTTACTATTCCTAATCTTCACCCAGATGAATCAATATTTTGCTCCTTAGATCTTACATCAACTTTCACTATTGCCCTGATCTCATCCTTAACTAAGAGTGCAACCCCACCTCCCTTAACTTCCTGTCTGTCCTTAATTACCTGATATCCTTGAAAGTTTAATTCCCAATCCTCTCCACCCTGCAACATTTCTATAATTAAATCATACCTCTTTGTATTGATTCACTGACCTTGTTACCAGATTTTAAAAGCACAATGGTATAAGGGCACTTCATCTGAATGCCCAAAGTATTTGAAACACGGTAACAACTGTCCAAGACATTTGAAATAGAAACCAAGACGACACAGGATATTGAGATAGAATTAACCTAGAATGAAATTCATTATTAAAGTCCACAATTTATTAAAATTAGATTCTTCTGGCTTTTAAGTTTAAATATCTCATTTGACTGCAAGGTACAAAATACACTTAATTATTGATTATAACTTATTTCAAATACATTTGGATCATAAGACACAGATCAGTTTGGAAGGATACATTTTGGGAAGTCCAGAACATGCTTTGCAGATGGCATTGCAACTCATAGGCTGAGGTCATAAAAGTAAGGTCAGAAACTGTTGTTCAGAAAATTAGATTGAATAAACTGAAATGGGGGGTGTCACATGATGCCATGAGGAACAACATACAACCTTACAACTCCACTGGGACTAGTTAAAAAAGTACCTATTTAGAAAAGTTAAAAAAAAATTCTTTTAAGATTAATATAAAACATCTAACTAAATACTGAGGATGTCATGTCACCCAAGAAGGTAAAAAAAACCCCACCTAAATTAACTCTTACTAAAAAGTCTGAAGAGAAGAAGAAAAAAAGAAACTAGGCCTACCTTAGCAATGAAGCAGGCTGCTGAGGTATTCTCTGGATCTGCTGGTGAGGACCCGGGAGAGGGACCTTCCTCCAGTGTCTTCTTCACTCATAGAGATGGTGCCAGAGGAAAAACTAAAACTGTATCGCGCATGCGCGAGAAGTCGGTCATGCATGGTGCAGTAGAAAAGAAGGTTGGAAAAAAAACTCAAGGTCTCTTGAAGGGGGAGTCTGGCGTCTAAACATCAGAACATGAAAGGGATACAGTCCCAGTGGAAGAGGCTTCAAAAGAATATGAAAGTGAAGAAGAGGAGCGGACTAGAGGCAAGAAAAAGACTTTTAAGAAGGAAAAAATAAGATTGAGTCAAAAATAGATGAACTGCAAATAAAAATTAATTTATCTTTGGAAAATAATTTAAAATTGTTGTCTGAAGAATTGAAGCAAGTTAAAACAGCCTTTACAGTTAAAGTGGATAATGCATTAAAGGTGATGAATAACGTTTCACAAAGAGTGGGTAAATTGGAAAGTAAAGTTCCAGATGTTTGAGAGGAAGTGCAGTGTACTGAAGAGAGATCTAATGACTTGTTTGCTCTCGATGAATGAAAAACTGTTGGAGAAAGTTGATATTATGGAAAATTATAGCAGAAGAAATAATGTGAAAATGTTGGGATAGTCCGAAGATAAAGGAGAAGACATAATTCATTTTTTTTCAAGAATGGATACCAAAGCTATTTGGAGAGGAATATTTTTGTGAATAGTGGTGGATTATGATTAAACTGTCACCACTGTGAGAAGTAGTGGGAATGCGATTAGATTAGAACTTGAGAACAGTGGACCCCTTGTGTATCAGAATCTTCAAGGACAATGAATTCTGGTTTAAACTGGCATAACGACCTAGGGTAACCTGCAGTCACTACTGCACTTGCTTAATGAGAATATAAATATTAACCTGGATGCCCCCAATGACAAGGCTGCCTGATTAACATAACATGCGATGTACGAACAAGGAGGAACCCTGTAGTATCAGGGAGGATGGGAAGAGAAATGGGAAGGCTGTGAAATATTGGGGTTTCGATTGAAAGTAGCTGTGAGGGGAGGTGTCTTTGCTAAGCGCAAAATTGTACAAAAGAGTGAAGATTTCAAATCTCCGGTGTGTCTTGGGACTAAGAGACACCTGGCTCTGCAGACCCAAAATAAAACAGAACTTGTTCTCCAAGACTTTGTCTCCTGAGTAGTGATTGTGAACACGTTGTATTTCACACTTTGAAGACAAGATTGTAATTGAAAGAGCCCGTAGAGCTTTGAGACCAAACCAGGTCCAAGCCAGAGACCCCGATCTATCTTGGTTAGATTTTTGAATTACCAGGATAGAAAGAGGCCTCTAGGTTTGGTGATGAAAAGGGATAAGGAATATAGACTTTTGAATTATGAAGGGTTAAGATTTTCTTTTTATCCAGTTTTGAGCCAAACTTTATTAAAGGAGTGAATTTAATCCAGTTAAGAAGGTTTTGTATGATAAAGGTTACAGATTTGTGTTGCATTATCCTGCTACTTTGAACATTTTTGTACCAGGTCAACAGAATTTTTTCTTTTACAAATTTTGTTCACGCTGAAGAATATGCTCAGAGTTTGTCTAAAGTTCAAGTAACAGAAGGCACTGATTTGTTGCAATGAATTTAATATACAGGGAGGGGGTTTCCCCCTTTTTTCTCTTTCTGATGGATGAAGAATCTTTATGTTAGATGGATTTGGTTGATTAAATAATTTTTTCCCCCACGGGGGATGTGTTAAGTTGGTTTCTGGCAGTGCATGCGTTTTCGTGGCTTAGCAATGACCCGTAAAATGGAGGGAGATAGCACTAGCTCTTGCAGTACTTATTGGGTGGAGATTTTTGTTTCTTTTTCTTTTCTTCCTTTTTCTAATTTTATTTCTTTAATAATCAAATATGTTGTACTTAATCTGAACTATTTTAATGTTTTTGGATATTTATATTCTCATTTTAATGTTTTTGGATGATTACGCTCAGGACCAAATTATTTTGTGGGGATTCTTCCTGGATGGGAGTGATAAAAAGGGATTTTAAAAATAGGGAAAACGAATAAAGCAATTAAAATTATGAGATTTAATATTAAAGGGATTAACAGGTAAATAAAAAGAAAGAAAATCTTGCCTTATATTAAGAAATTTGGAGAAGATATTGCTTTTTTTTTTTACAAGAGACTCTAACCGAAAAATAACACCTAAAACTAAAAAGAGATTGGGCAGATCAAGCAGTTTTTTCTTCATTTAATTCTAAAGTCATGGGAGTGGCAATTTTACTTAAGGAAATTTTACCAATTAAAGTTCAGAGTGGGACTATGGATCCTATAGGTAGATATATAATGGTAAATTGTCAAATATTTTCTGAGGAATGGACTTTATTAAATATATATGTACCAAATTTAGATGATGAAAAATTAATACTTAAAAAAAATTGGCAGATATTTATGAAAATATTTTGGGAGTTTTCAATTTTTGTTTGGATCTTTTATTAGATAGATCAAGAACAATAGTTAAATCTAATACAGTTAAAGCTATATTATATTTAATAAAGGATTTAAATTTAATCATTATATGTAGAAGGAAACATCCAAGAGAGAGATTATTCTTTTTATTTTAATAGATTTGATGCATATTCTAGAATTGATTTCTTTCTACTTACAGTGCAAAATCAAGAGTTTTTAATACTGATTATAAAGCAAGAATAATATTTAATCATTCTCCATTATTGATGGAATTGTAATTTACTGAAAAACAGCAGTCAGTATATAGATGGAGATTAAATTCTTTATGATTAAAAAAGGAAGATTTTTGTGGTTTTATAAGATAACATTGAATTATTTTGTGATGCTAATTTACATTCAAAAGAGGATCAGTTTATTATTTGGGATGCATTAAAAGCTTATTTGTGAGAACAGATTATGTTTTCAAAAATTAAAAGGATTATATGAAAGATAGTTAAATTAGAAAAAGAAATAACAGTATTGGAAAAAGATATTCAAAAATTACCATCAGAGGATAAATATAGATGTTTAATTAATAAGAAGTTACAATATAGTACAATATCAATATATAGAACAGAGAAAATGATTCTTAGATCAAAACAGAAATATTATTAATTGGGGAAGGATCTCAAAGTTCTGGCTTGGCAATTAAAGGCAGAACAGACTTCAAGAATTATTAATGCAATACAACAATAACAAAGTGACATTTAAACCACAAGAAATAAATGAAACTTTTAGGGAATTTTATGAAAAGTTATACACTTCAGAATCATTACAAGATGAAACTATTATAGATAATTATTTGTAACAAATAACATTACCTAGATTAACTGAGATAGATAAAGATGATATCAATAATCTCTTTACTGAGCAAGAAGTTTATGAAGCACTTAATTGTTTACAAAATAATAAGTCTCCTGGAGAGGATGGATTCCCAGTGGAATTTTATAAAGAATTTAAAGATTTAACAATTCCTTTATTTATGCAGGTAATAGAACAAGCTTTTCCACAGTGATAATTATGGTTATTCCTAATAAAGATAGAGATCCATTAAAACCAGCTTCATATAGACCTATTTTGTTGTTAAATATTGATTATAAAATTGTGGCAAAGGTATTAGCAAATAGAATAAATTATTGTCTTCCTGAATTAATAAATATAGACCAGAAAGGTTTTGTTAAAGAGAGACAAACCTTTGAAAATATAGTAAGGTTATTAAGTATAATTCATTTATCACAAAAGAAGGATTTAAGTTTTGCAGTTGCATTGGATGCAGAAAAAGCTTTTGATAGGCTAGAATGGGACTTTTTAATTTAAAGTTCTATGTAAGTTGGTTTTGGACTTAATTTTGTAAATTGGATTAGTGCTTATAAAAATATTAAGGCTAAAGTAATAACTAATGGACAGATATCACAATCATTTAATTTGACTAGATCAAGTAGGCATGGATGTCCTTTATCTCCAACTTTGTTTGCTTTGGCTATAGAACCTCTTGCATAGATGATCTGTATGGACCAGCAATTGAAAGGTTCTATGGTAAATCAAACTGAGCATAAGATTAGTTTATTTGCATATGATGCGTTGGTATTTAACTCAACCACAATTATCATTACCTAGCCTTAATAAACATTGATAGATTGTGGAAGAGCTTTGGGTTATAAAATAAATTGGAATAAAAGAGAGGTAATGGAATTAGTACAGGGTAATTTTTCACAATGTCAAAAAGATATCCAATTTAAGTGGACTGATACTGAAATTAAATGTTTAGGAATATGCACAGATAATTTGAAAAAGTTATATCAAGTAAATTATATTTCATTATTTAAGAAAATAAACAAATACTTGAAAAAAATGGATAAATTTATCAATAACTTTAATTGGAAGGGTTAATCGTGTTAACATGTGTATTTTTCCAAGAATTCAGTATTTGTTTCAGACTTTACCAATCTCTGTACTTCTAAAATTTTTAAAGGATTTAAATAAACAAGTTAGGAAATTTCTCTGGAAATGTAAGATGGCAATAATGTCATTAGAAAAACTAACATGGAAATATGAATTAGTTGGACTACAACTTCCTCATTTAAGAATTATAATAAAGCAGCACATCTAAGGTTTCTTGTTTCCTTATTTGGGAATATTAAATCATCATGGGTGGAAATTGAATTAAATAAGATTGGAGAAAGTATACCTGAGAAATTTATTTATAAATGGGAACCAAGGTTAATAATTTCTGACAGAGATTCCCCATTATTGAAACACTTGATTAATGATTGGAATAAGGTTAAGTTAGAAAATTATGGAAGTCATCAAAATGCCATTAATTAATCCTCATAATTTTTTCAAACGATAATCCTTTTTAAAAAATTGTATACTAAAGGAATTTCTAAAATAGGGATTGTTATAAAAATGGTAGATTGATGTCATTTGATCAGTTAAAAAATAAGTATGATATCTCACATTATACCCTTTTTTTGTTATTTTCAATTAAGAGTTTATTTAAGAGAGAAATTAAGACTATATATGGTTTCAAAAGATTCTACAGATTTAGAACAATTGGTTGTTGATGGAATGGTCAAAAAGTTTATTTCAATAGCACATATGATGTTACAAGAAAAAGCACCTAAATTAAGTTTATTTAAGTCAAGTGAAAGATGGGAACAAGATTTAAATACATCAATAGATCAACAAATTTGGCAAAATTTATTGAAAGAGGTTATGTCTAATACGATGATTGTAAGATATCGATTACTTCATTATAATTTTTTACATTGGATATATCAGATCAATATTTTAGATGTGGTGAAGATATTGGAACTTTTATTCATTCCACAGTCTTGCTCAAAAGTTAAAACTTTTTGGATTTCTATTAGTATTTTTTTTTTTACAACAGGTTACAGGTGTTGTTTTTCTGTTGAACCCTGAGTTATTGATGGTAAACTTTGAAAATATAATTCCTAAACTAAGTTTATCAGATTTTCAGTTGAAATTTGTTAAATTACCTTTGGTGTTAGCAAGGAAATGTATTGCTGTTATTTGGAAATCTGATGTTTCATTAACATTAGGAAGATGGAAAATAAAGGTTCAAAGTTGTATTCCATTAGAAAAAAAATTACATATAATTTGAGAGGTAAATATTCTAGAACAATGGGTTTGAAATTATAAATAATCCTTTGAATTCTCAGACAAGAGAAGTCTTCCCTTAAAAATAAATAATGTTCTTTTGTGAAATATTTTTGGGATCTTTGAATATTTTTTGAAGCAATTCAATTTAATATATACTTATATTCATTATTTATTTTAGTAATTTAGATTTTATTTTAGTGGTGGTAGTAGGGGTTGGGGGTTGGAAGGAAGTTTTTAGATTTTTTTTGTAGTTTTGTTCTTTTTTTTCTTTATATAAATCAACATGTATTTAATTAAATTTTATAATAATGTGATATATGGTCTTTGTTGGTGGTTATATATGTGTTGATCTTAAATAAAATATTCAAAAAAAAAACTGTCTTGGACCAACATGCCTTGTGATAAAATGAACTCTAAAATTGGCATTATTGGTAGTCCCTGAAAACAGGGACATGGAATCCAAAGGGTTAATAATGCCATTCACAACCTCAGGATGATCAGAAGTATTAAAACAATTATAAAAAAACATGGACCAACAAACAAAAACATAATATTGCTAGAATATAGAATATGAGCCACATGCTGCCATATGGAACTAGTCTTGTTGGCATGAACAAGAAGAACCAGTATCTGTAGTCTAGAATTCTAGGGCTAATTATGTTTTGTAATGTTGATTGAAGCATAAGTATTGAACAGGACATTGAGATCTCTGTGGCTCCATGAATGGTCCATACCATGGGATTTTCTCATCAATTATTACTTCATTCACTGATAGTCAAGTTTCATACTCCAAGCTCTAGAATTCTTTTCTCAATTATCTACTGTAGCACTGTTAAAGGCAGAGCTGCTGAAATAAATGCTGTCCACTCCAAGCAAGTAAACCAGTAACTGCCATTTATTCAAACCACACACGTTCCTTTTAAGGGGAGGTGACAGGCTCACAGGAGTGATCTCATAATGCTGCTGTGAGGCCTGGCCATTTCCCTGGCAATGCACTCCTGCAGCCTGGAACTTCTGCGTAGAGGGCGAAAGTCCCTGTGCCCTGCCACACTGACTGTTTGCTATGGCGATTCGGCCTGTCATGTGCAGGGTTGACCTGGCCCACTTCACCACCCCCACCCCACCCCCCCCCCCCCGAATCACAGTCTCCTTGGGTGAGGTTTGAGAGATTGTCTTTGGGCAGGTGCCCCCAGTGCCATAGTGTAGGGGCAGGAAAAGTCTCTGAACAGTCCAAATGGACTTTTTTGAGGTGGTCAACTGTAAACATGTCATACCTGCCTTCAATGTCTAGAGGACATACAACCCTCTCTCTTCTCAGTATTTTGAAAGGCCCTTCATCAGGACACTGCAAGGCAGTGCCTGGTTTGCCCTGTCTTACAAAGACAAAATCCACGGCTTTGAGTTCTTGTGGGACATGGCTGGTTGGCAACCTGTGTGTGGTGGTAGGATGTGGATGTAGGTAGGCGGTGTGGTTCCTCAGCTGCTACAGGACACCCAGGGCGTTAGGTGGTGGTTCCGTGAAGCTTAAATGGACGTCACCTGGGATGGAGAGCGGTGTGCTGTAAACCATTTCTGCTGATGAGGTGGGGAGGCTGTACGGATGCCGAGCAGGACCCATGGGTGTTCATCCATCCAGTTGGGCCCATCCATCCATGATTTGAGTGCTGCTTTTAGATGGCGGTGAAAGCACTCTACCAGCCCATTGGATTGGGAGTGGTAGGCGGTTGTGTGGTGTAGCTGACTGCTGCAGAATTTGGTTTGCTTGCCCAGAAGAGTTAAATTGGGCTCCCTGGTCTGAAGTTAAGTGGGAAGTGACCCACTGTAAGGTAAAGGCCCTTGCACAGGTCTCTGTGTCACAGGCCGGCATGGGCACCGCCTCTGGCCAGTGAGTAAAGCGGTTGACAACGATGAAAAGGTACATCATCCCCTGGCTGATGGGAAGGGCCCCTTCAATGTCCACAAGCACATGGTTGAATCTGTCCGTTGCACTGGGCCTTTAGTGTGCCGATGGACTTTGGCTCGCTGGCATTATATACAGGTTTTTGCCCAAAGTGAAACCATGCCAAAGCCCATGCCATTTGAACCTGTCCAAAATAAGGCGGACTGTTGACCGGATGGAAGGATAAGAGAGTCCATGCACTTCACTGAATACCCGCCATCTCCAGGCCGTGGGCAGGATTGGCCTGGGGTGGCTTGTAGACATAATCACACAGGCTGGTGATGGGGTTGCAGTGTGCCTGTGTGTCAGCATCTTTAGCCTGGTCCCTAGCAAGCTGAGCAGTGTCAATGCCACCCGTCATCTGAGATCATTGGCCTGGAGAGTGCATCAGCTACCACATTGGACTTCCCTGCTATGTGACAGATGTCTGTTGTATATTCGGAAATGTACGAAAGGTGCCATTGTTGCTTTGCTGACCAGGGGTCTGAGACTTTGCCCAGTGCCTGCCCAGCAGCTTGTGGTCCGTGTAGGCCATGAGCACTCGGCCTTCAAGGATGTACCAAAAATGGTGTATGGCCAGGTACATTGCCAGCAGTTCGTGATCAAAAGCACTGTACTTCAGCTCGGGTGCTTGGAGGTATTTGCTGAAGAAAGCGAGTGGCTGCCACTGGTGCAGCACTGCACCCACTGCCTCGTCTGAGGTATCTGTCATTAAAAACGGGTAAGTCTGGATCCGGGTGTGCCAGGAACGTAGCTTTGGAAAGTGCTGTTTTGGCCTCTTCAAATGCCTGGAGTGCCTCTGCAGACCAGCTGGGCTCCTTGATACCTGCCTTAACGAGGTTGAAGAGAGGCCACATGGTGACTGCTGTTCCTGGGAGGAAGCAATAATAGAAATTCACCAGCCCAAGGAATTCCTGCCGGCTTTTGAGCCTGGGAAAGTTCTGAATGGTCTCGACCTTATCAGGCAAAGGTTTTGCTCCTTCGCTGGAGATGTGTGCCCAAGGAAGTCAATGGTGGACAAATTGAACTGGCTCTTGGACAGGTTGATGGTTAGCCTGAAAGTCTGCGGCTGGGCAGGCATTTTAAATATTCTTTGTGGGTCCTGGCATCTGGGCTGGCAATGAGGATGTCATCCAGGTACATGAAAATCCCCTCCAGGTCGCTTGCCTCTACATCCATGAGGGGCTGGAATGTGTGGGCCACATTTTTCAGCCCAAATGGCATTCTCAGGAACTCAAAGAAGCCAAACAGGGTGATTATGGCCGTCTTCTGGATGTCCTCTTGGTGCACTGGGATCTGGTGGTAGTTCTTCACCAGATCAACTGGAAAAAATCTGGGCACTTTGGAGTGGTGCAGCAAAGTCCAGTATGTGCAGGATGGGCTATCTGTCCGGTACCATTGCATAATTGAGACTGCGGTAGTCTCCACAGGGGCACCAGCCACTAGAGTTCATTGGGAACCTGTGTACTGGTGAAGCCCATGGGCTGTTGGAGCAGCGGGTAAGCCCCAATTCCTCCATTGTGGCTGTGGTTTGGAGGAGCTTATCTTGGGGTAGTTGCTGCATCCGCATGTACACGGGTGGTCTGGTGGTCTCAATATGGTGTTGCACACCATGTGCTGGTTCCGCATCAAGGAAGTTGGGGCCCAGTAGAGCGAGGAAATTGATGAGCAGTGCGGTGTACTCGCTTTGTCAAGAGCGTGGACTCCTGAAGGCCGGAAAGTGCGTTAGCTCAGTGTGAGGGGGAAATCCTAGAAGGTGGTGTCATTAACCAGCCGGCATTGGTTGAGGTCGACCAGTCATTTGTTCACCTGGAGGAAATCTGCTCCTGGAAGAGTCTGGCCTTCTGAGGCGACCGTGCAGTCCACCTAAAGTGTTCCCAATGTGAATGGTCACGCAATGTGTCCCATAGGTGGGGATGGTTGCCGCTCAAAGAACGTGGACAGAACCAGGCTGATTTCTGCACCGGTGTCTATCAGGAATTCCTGCTGGGCCTTCCGGTCACAAAGGTAAAGCAGGCCTTTTCTGGTGCCAACCGCCGAGGCCACCAACGGCAGCCGGCTTGCTCATTTCCCTGCATCGGACTGGGTTTGCTGCCTGAAAAGGTGCAGGGTGGTACGCATCGCCAGGTATTGCAGCCCCATCAACAGTAGTATAGCAGTATCCTGCTGTTTTGTCGCTGCGGTAGCTGCATTGTTGCTGGACTGATGCAATGGTCACTATGGGGGCTGCCCGAGGTTTGTGCCGTCACTCCCGCTGCGCAAATGGGCTGCACATGGATGGAGTCGGGTTGCAGAGTGAGGAAGAGCCGGTTTGCTTCTCTTTCCATGAGGTGCGGTTTGGCAAAGTCCATGTTGGAGATGGCAGAGGCAATGTGGACTGCCAACTTGGAAAGGAACAGGTCCCCAAACAAGAAGCACTTTGTGTGTCCGTCTGCAAGGGCACTAGCACCTGAATCAGTTCTGAGGGGTTGCAATCACCTTGGCCTTGCGTGTTAAGGACGAGAATGGGCCATTCGTGCCTGCTAAGTTCAAATGACGGGCAAAAACGGGGCAATGTTCACTGCTGTGGTGTGGCCCAGGGCGCTGACCACGTGCCAGAACTTCGTGTCCTCAGCTGTTATTCCTTGCAGGGTGAACTGTGATTTTGCAAGCTGTAGCCAGCTGCATGGCTGGTTTACCCAGAATGGCAGCAAGTGGACGCTTACGGCATAAACTTTCACGGGAGATCTGTTGGTGGCAGCCGCTTGGGATGTGGATGAGTTGGCAGAAACCTGTTTGGGGTCACCAATGTAACACTGCTAAAGGCTACTGAAATAAATGCTATCCACCCCAAGCCAGTAAACCAGTAACTGTAACTTATTCAAACCATGCAGATTCCTTTTAAGGGGAGGTGACAGGCTCATGGAAGTGATGTCATAATGCTGCTGTGAGGCCTGGCTGTTCCTCTGGCAATGTGCTCCTGCAGCCTGGAACTTCTGCACAGTGGGAGGAAAGCCATTGTGCCCTACAGCGATTTGGCCCGTCGTGTGTGGGGTTGACTCAGCCCATTACAATTGAGTATTTATTTTTTCTGTATTGCAGTCAGTTTGTTTACATTTCTTTGTTTCCATTTGTCTTTTTTTGGAGTACAGTTTACACAACTGAGAAATGGGAATTCTGCCTGGCCCACAGGAAAAATCTCAGGGTTGTATATGATGTCATGTATGTATTCTGACAATAAATTTGAACTTTTGAGATCTCCATGTCCTCACCATTAAGAGGCAAGGTTCTAGAGGAATGGAGACTGATCAATGTTCCATTGCTCAAGAAGGGAAACAGGTATAATCCAGAAATTAAGGGCTCATGGCCTATTGGTAGTGAATATTTATGCACATTTGGTAAGACATATCATGGTTAGGCACAGCCACCATACCATTGAGCAGGGCAGACCATGCCTTACAACCTCGATTGAATTTGTTAGGTGTCAAGGACAGTTGATCAAAGTAGAGCAGCCAACATGAATGTTGCTTACATTTTAGTCAGGGGTTTGACAAAGTCTCTCATGGTAGGCTGATGGAAAAGATAAAGTTGCATGGCATTTGTGTGTGAAACTGGTTCGATGGGTCCCAAGGGTAACGAGTCTGTACACCGCTGATTGAACAGTAGTGTTTATTTACACATGTAGGGTCAAAATGGGTAAGTCTCACACATACACTTGCCAGATTAAATGATACACTTGCAACCACTTGCAGGAAGGCGGCTTTACAATCAAGTTACAACATATGATATCAACCATCTCTTGACATCCCTGGCAGGCACTAAACTAGGGACTCACAAACTACAGTTCCCATTTCTTTTGTCTACACATACTTTACCAATGATTCTCCAGCATTGTTCATGGTTCCTAACCTGGTGTGGAGCTTCATCCCAGAAGATAAAGATGGCTCACATGTATTGGGCTTTATTGTGTCATCAGCTGGAAAGTATGGCCTAGGTATCAATGAGGCAATTAAAAGGTGTGTACTGACCTGTGAGCAATGCTTGACCTTGATTAGGTTCCAGATGGAAAGGTCACCTGCCCCTCCACAATCCCATCAGGTTCCAGACAGCAAGGGTAAATGCCCTTCTGCAAACTACATTCCCACCAGGTTCCAGATAGAGGTTACATGACCCTCCGCAATCCACACTACAGAATCCCACTGTCACCATCAGGAAAAAGGTACAGAAGCCTGAAGACACATATCCAATGATACAAAAACAGCTACTTCCCCTCCACCATTAGAATTCTGATATTGACAATGAACCTACAGACTTTACCTCACTTTTTTTCTATTTTTGAACTAATTATTTATTTTTAAACATTTACAAGACCGTAATTTATTGCAATTTTGCCCCTGTAATGCACAATACTGCAGCCACAAAACAAATTTCATGACACGTTGTCATGACAATAAACCTGATTCTGAGTCTGGGAAGTTGATTATTTGAATTCAGAATTGGCTTGCATGAAGAATTCAGAGTAGTGGTGGAAAGGTGTTATTCTGCCTGGAGGTCTGTGACCAGTGATGTTTTGTTGCAATTTTTCATACAAAATGTCAGAAGAAATTATCATATTTAATGGTTAAAAATTGACTGATTACACTGGACATTTTTTTTTACATTTGCTTCCTGAAAAAAAATAGGGGATCATGATCAATAACTACAAGCTAAATACAAAGATCATTTCATATTTGCTGCATCATATAGGAAGATGGGGAAACATTAAATGAACTTTGATTGAATTTAGCTTTTAAGAAAGGGCAGCACAGTTGGCATAGTTAGCGCAACACCTTTACAGCACCAGCGATTGGGATCAGGGTTCAAATCCCACGCTGTAAGGTGTTTGTTCGTTCTCCCCGTGAATTTTCCCTGGGGGCTCTGGATTCCTCCCACTGCTCAAGACGTTCTGGGGATGTAGGTTAATTGGATGTAAATTTGGCGGCATGGGCCAAAATGGCCTGTTACTGTGCTGTATGTCTAAATTTAAAAATAAAAGCATGAGTACTAAAGCTTGAAGATCTGCAAGGCATGTTTTGCAAAGCAGTAGGTTATTTGAAGGGGCTGCCAGAGGATATGGTAGAAGCAGATATGATAGTAGGATTTAAGAGGCTTTTAGACCAACAACGGAGGGGTATGATCATGTACTGGAAGAGATTTAGTTTAATTTGACATCATGTCCAGCAGAAACATCGTGGGCTGAAGGGGCTGTCCCTGTGCAGTACCATTGTTCATTCTATTTCCTATATTTCAAGTGATTGATGTTATTTAGCTGTGCAGTTTCAGGACAGAATGTGAGGGGAAAAAAAAGAACAAACCAAGTCTCAATGTGGCGAGGCAAGAGATGATTGTGGACTTTAGGAGTATGAAGATCAACCACTCTCCACTACTTATCAATGGCTCAATTCTTGATGTCCATATAACAGGCAACCTATCCTGGACTCACATCATCTCTTCATTAGTCAGGAAGGTGCAGCAGTGCCTACACTTCCTAAGGAGGCTGAGGAGAGCAAGGTAATCATTATTTAATGATGGGAATATAATAATTAGTTAACATGACAATCCCACAAAGACAATCCTACCTAATCCATTTCAGAGATATTGGCTCAGGACTACATTTTGCATGATTCTGGGAAGAACTTCTTCAAAACAGCCTTTGAATCTGTTACATCCATCTGAAAGAGCATCAGGTTAATATTTAATCAAAAGTATTGGCTAACACAATAGTGCAATACAAATTTCATATTCAAACCCTGGAATGGGACTTCAACCCACAACTTTCTGACTTAGATGCAAGACTACTAATTGTGCCAGAACGGATATTATGGACAGTCTTCCAATAAAAGTAATGGTACATTTAATAATATATAGAAGACATAAAAAATTTATGTTAATGTTCAAAGACTTCAGACATCAAGATTCTGTGTTAAAAATAGACCAAGACTTTGAAAGAGAAACTCTACATTTATTATGTATGAGAAGAGTAAAGATACAAAATTATCAAGGGTCATAGATTTTTCAACAAATCTCTTGAAATCCAACTAATTATGTAGATGAAGCAAAGAAAAATGCAAGACAGTGTTTAAAACAGAAGCTCAAATTTGAGGTGCAGAAGATTATGCTGAGCTCCTGGTTCCATCCTTGCACGAGATCTCCACACAATTCAATTGTTTTCAGTTACAATAACAATTAAAGCTGCTTTTCTACTGTTGCCCAATGTAGGCCAATTTTTTTTAAAAAGAAAATGTATACACAATAAAATATAGCATCAGAACATATCAAACATATGTTTTTTAACGCCATTCTAAATGGTAACATTTGTTGCACATGTATTAACTTTCAGTTTCTACATTTTCTCAATATAGGTCATACACTCTGAAAAGAATGTTCAAGTCTGGAAATGTATGCATTTCATTTTGGAACAAGTTTCAGTTTAAAAGATTGCTAAAGTTAGGAGTCATCTTGCAGGTATTACACTGTGGAAAAAATATTATTGACAAGATAAAAACAACATTTGAACTGCAGCCTTGGTGTCCTCTACAACCTAATTGCCAATTTAAAGAACAAGTTAAAATCAATATGAAAAATCAACAAACATCAATATCTATTCCTGTTAAATGTTACATTAACTGAATATTATCCCCATGAGTGTTTACAAGATCCTTCACTAAACCATCTCTACAAATCTAAATGAACAGTTACTGATGAATGCATTTTCACACGTTGACTTATCAGTTTGAAAAGATCACATCACATGTTATTTACAAAAATTAGTTCTATTTGCCATATTGATCATCTAAACCACAGTGGCTATTCAAAAACCGAACACAGAAATGAGACAGGCAATAGACACAATCAGATATTTCTGGAGTAGAATGTATGCTGCAATCATATACACATCCTTATTAGAAATTTCTGTAAAGGTGGAGAGTTTTGCGGCTCATTTGCATGCAATAGAAAGAATCTGTTTCAACTAGTCAAGTGGCTCCTCAAAATTCCAAGGATCTGAAAAAATCCTGCTAGAGACCTAAGACAAATACTACTTGAATTAGGTCTGTTAATTGTGGTAGTAACAAAAAGTTATAATCATATTATTGGGCATATGTGTGATAATTTAAAGATGTATGTCAGAGATTGTCACCTTACAGGCTTCAATCCTAAGGCAATCATTTGCAACTGCTCCTCCATATCATGGGTTCACGTCATTCTCCAGAGAACTCAGATTAAGAAACAAAACTGTGCAAAAGAAAGGGGTACAAGCTTCTTAGTTATCAATGGTCTGAGCCAGAAAGGCATGTCCATCGCACCACTTACTATTCTAAACCTTTTTTTTAGTCTTAACCTTCAGTCACTTGCATGAACATAAAATACTTAAAACAAAACATATTGGGCCCTAGAGCTCAGAAATATGGACTGCTGTTTTAATAAAAACATCTTGCTTAAAATTATGCAGATCCAAACACAAACAGGAAAACTGGCCTCCACTCTAACATTCATTGACCCGGAGACCACCTAACACTGTTAGATGACATCTTCTTTAAAAATCTCAAAGCCTTCTTCATTATCTTCTGCAGCAGTAAATTCATTAGGTTTCAAACTAAGGGAAAGCAAAAAAGTAAACAGACAAAAGTTTAAAACAAGCCAATGTGTTCACTGTTACACTAAACATAACTTTTAGAATCATTCCTGCTAAAGCATTCTCACACATTTCCTCATTACTGAATGACAAATTAAAGCTGATTTCAAAGCAATGTACTTGGGTGTAAATACAAATAATGTGGTCTATACACAGAGAACAAATGATATATTTTGGGCAATTATCTTGCTATTATACCGTGCATCTTGGCGCCTCACAGTTTGGCGGGCAGCAGCCTCCTTTGAAGAAGACCGCAGAGCCCACCTCACTGACAAAAGGCAAAGGAGGAAAAACCCAACACCCAACCCCAACCAACCAATTTTCCCTTGCAACCGCTGCAATCGTGTCTGCCTGTCCCGCATCGGACTGGTCAGCCACAAACGAGCCTGCAGCTGACGTGGACTTTTTTACCCCCTCCATAAATCTTCGTCCGCGAAGCCAAGCCAAAGATACAAAGTGAACTGTGTGCAACCAAAGCAATAAACAATTCTCACTCATCTTATAGAGTACTTACAAAGTCTTCAAAAAGATTTAAAAATATATTTATACAGTACATTTCCGATTATCCAAAATGGTTGGGACTGGATCTATCTCATTTTCAGATGTTTTGGAACTTGCTCTAAACCAGTCAAGTAGCATCAGAATACTTGTATTGGCTGTCGCGTATCCAGACACCTCCCCATGCAGTCGCTGATCCCAGACACCTCCCCACCATCGTTGCCAATTCTGCCCAGGAGCCCAAGGTCTCTGGTCCTGTCCAGGAGCCTGAGGTCTCACCTCATCTATCAGCGGTAAGAGATTGCACAGGGACTGTCCTCCAGCAGAATTTCAGCGATACCGCTGAAAGGATATTTGTCAGAGGGAGTGGCTCTGGCGGGCAAGCGAGGAGAGAGAGCACAGCTTGGGCAGGTGAGCGGGGAGAGAGCGTGGCAGGAGTGGGCGAGAAAAGTGGCAGTATGGCTCGGGTGGGCAAGTGGGGAAAGAGCATGGCTCGTGCAGTTGAGAGAGTGCAGTGTTCAATTCTAATTCTGTGAATGCCACAATGCAATTTATCACAAAGTTCCAGTAACTCATGGCAAAAAAAATGACAATTTATAAGTAAATAATTAGTGCTATCCTTTCGTTCAGTGTGTAACCTGTGGCTAAATGTCTCCATGATAAAACTGATTCCCTGTAACCCCACTTGAGCACAGTGGGTACATTTTTTCAACTTCTTTTCAAATTGGGACGTCATGTCTCACCCGAAAAAACTTTCAGATATTTGGAATTTTGGTTGATCCATTTTTTGGTTAATCGGAAACATGCAGTATATGCACAAAGCAGTTTTTATATTTCATGATCAAAAACTGATTAAAAGTCTATTAAATCCAAAACATACAAGATTTTGTTAAGATGACAAATTAGCATCCATGTAAAACCATTCAGCCAACAGTATGGACTGCCTTCATAATAATCATCCAAAAAAAAATTGATGCAAAATGAAATAGTTAATTATCTTCCTATTCATATTTTATCTTCTTAAAATATTACTGCAACTGTGCCGGCAAAAAACACTCAAGGATATTGGTGAACTTGTAGGTTTGTAGAATTTATATGTGAAAATCCTGGTTTTGGCCAAAATGTAAATAAGAAGCTGTGACAATGGATAAATATCATTCAAAGGAAATGGAACAAATGTCTACATTTCAAACAAAACATATGAGTGATTATGGGATAGCACCATTTATTTGATATATTAGAAAAAAGTATTGGACAAAGTGAAGGAATTCCTTAAATGTGTGTAGAAGAGATGTTTTTTGATCATTGTTTCCAACCAAAAAACAGTCTGGTTTTAGAGAATAAATGGAGTATATTTTCAGTGAGACAAATTTGGGAATCTGTGAACACAACCATCATTCAGCCTGGAAAAGTTAAAGTGTATTGAAAGGTAAACAAACTCAATAAAAGAGGACAAGTTTCAGAAAGTTAAAAAAAGATCTGGACCAGGTATATTAGAAACTAAGTCTAGAGAAACACAAAAGTTGCCGATGCAGTAACCTTGAGCAAACAACAAACTGCTGGAGGATCCCAGAAAGTTAGGCAGCATCCATGAGAAAAAATGGTCAATGTTTTGGGTCGAGACACTTTATCACGACTCAGATCAAAAAGATGAAATTACATATATATAGGAACTAGGGAGTAGTCTAGAGTTGATAAAGTACAGGATGGAAAGAATGAGAAATGGAGGAGAAAGACTGGTTGTGATTATTTTTTGAAGACATACAACACGGTAACAGGCCATTTTGGCCCATGAGTCTGTGCTGCCCAATTTACATCCAATTAACCTACACCCCTGATGTGTTTCGAACAGTGGGAGATAACTGGCGCCCCCAGGGAAAACCTAGGCACACTGGGAGAATGTACAAACCCGATCACTGGCATTTTGCTAACAGTGCTGCCTATTTTGTACTAAAAAGATGTATTTGAATTTGAGCAGAATAACCTATTCACTAAACTGACCGAAAGGAAATTAACCTGCAACATCAGTAATGAAGAAGCAAACAGAAGAACTCTGTGAACCCAGATTCTTAATATAGGCTGACATATAGAAGCAAAAGCACTTGACTGCTTAAAGATTGGTCCATCCAAAGCACCCAGCACCATAATAATAATCCACCAGTCACATTATAACAAAGAAACATGCTGATTTAATAGTGCAGATTCAGAAAAGTCTGCCAGACAACAATGGCGACTATCCCCATTTTTGATCAACATAAAATTACTGATAATGGTCTGAGATATCTATGCTGAAACATGTATTAATGCCTTGTTCAGTAAAATCACCATTATCCGGAATTCAAGCAACTGCCAAAAAAAATGCGGCAAATAAATAGGTAAATAATTCAAACGTTTAAAATTAGCACCCACCTAGCAGTTAGTTCACCAATCCATGCAACATGCAATTTGGCACCTACCAATCCCCAAAGGTGCCAGATAACAGGGGTTTTACTGTACGTTGGGTTCCAGAAAAAGAAAACACTCCGCCTTATGAAGAAATTGCCCTACAGAATGTTTAATGTTCAATATTTTTCAGTATAATCATTAACTATGGAGATTATGATTCAGCACAAAAAATCCAGACAATGGCAACTAATTAAGTAGTTTTGAAACCAGTGTCAAAAAAATTCCATGAAAAAACACATATGCTCATTAGCTGTTCTATAGGTTCACAACTACCATCAAGAAAATATAATGCCATTTTAGCCTACCATATATATGATTGCGTTGAGTGACTGGTGAACTAAGGGTGAGGCGTGCCAATTTTAAACTTCTATTTAAAAAAAAATCTAACCACTTCCCTGATCATACAAGAATCCGCCTTAAACAGCAGAACTTGACCCAGTTCAATACCATTAACAGTTCTATGTGGTTTGCAGAATGCAGAATATTAAAAAAACACTGGGGTAATCCTTTGCATTAGAGTTTTCTATTATAAAACTATGAATTTTAAACCAGTACTTGATTATGTCATCATTTTAGTTTGTGAAAAATCCTTTGACTATAATCTTCTGACCTATGCTTGCAATTTGAATTATTTCCAAAAATACAAGTCCCTTTCAAACTTCAGCTGCATGTTGATTATTGAGGAATTCATAAGATTTGTTTAAAAAAAAAATTCTCCAACCCTAACCCTTCAATACAAATCTACGAACTTGGTTGTTGTCTTCATCTTTAATAATATTCTATAGCCTCTTTCTACAACTCATCTGGCATTTTTCTAAGGAGGCTTAGCTACTTCTACTGGACCATCCTACTAATCTCTCCATCTAGTGTACCTGCTGCAGGCCATTCATGCTTACTTTCTTCCCATCTAACTCCCAATTTCTGCTGCTGATTCTTTACTCTCAGTAACAGTCTCCCTTCACATTTGACTCTGCAACATGCAGATAACAGATCATTACTATTTCAGATACTTACCACAATATCACAGCTGTGATGAAAATGTTGTTGATCCAACTAACATATAGTAAGTAGTATTTCAGATTTTATGAAGCAACCTACTCAGATCAACAATTTCACCAAGATAGACACATAAATATAATTCAACTCAGCTCATTTATTTTTAAATGTGTACTTTACAACACAATACCTGCACACACCAGATTACTAATTAGAGCAGCCTGGTTAGTGCAACACTATTAGAGCGCCAGCAACCCAGGTTTGAATCTGGCACTGATGGAAGGAGCCTACAGTTTTCCTCAGGACCTGCATGGGTTTTCTCCGGGTGCTCAGGGTTTCTCCCACCCTCCAAAATGGATGGGGTTGAAAGGTAAATTGGATGTTAATGGGTTTCATGGGGTGGATGGGCCTTCTTTCACATTATATCATTAAAATTTAAAAATATCAAAAAGTAATGTATAAACATTTAACTACATTTATACAATTAATAAAGGATAATAGGTGCAGTTGCAGTGTGCTTAAACTGGACACAAAACAAATTAGGTTTCTTTAAATTTAACATATTTTTCTTGTTCCTATATTGACTGTAATGTGATGTTGAGAACAGGATAACTTATAGATCTGCTTAAAGAAAATAGGCAAATGTACTTACTGGTTCTGGTGTTTAGTTCCCTGGATGTGTGCCTGATACTGCTCTATTGAGTTCAGTACAATGTTACAGGTGTTACAGGGGTAGCCTTTAGCAGAAGCAGCTGTGAAAGATTACAATTTAGTTACCTGCCATTGTATTTAGACAAAAACTTGCAAAATCCAATTAACTGCCAATAAAGCACATTTTTAAAAAGTTGAAATGTTGTCATTGTCTACTCAGCTAGACAGTTTCCCTTTCTTACCTGTTCCAATTTTATCCCAACACTAAGTTTTTATTCATGCTCCATAACATGGTAAAACTGCTCCAAAGAAATCTAACATGGCAATTACACGAATGTTATGGAAAATGGCATTTTTCAAAAAAGATCACTTTACTATGGGTATGAGACAAAGGAGCATCATGGGCTATAAGCTATGGTTAATTAAAATGAAAACAGATGGTCCATTCAGCATCTATAAAATGAAGATTGGCAAATACATTTTATGCACAAATCCCTAATCTTTACCAATGTTAACAAATTCACAATCATTTGCATAAGGGAAAAGATCAACTGGTTATCCAAATGCAGTGTGTTAATCTTGCATGGCATACATTGACAAAATGGTGTAAAATCTATGAAATATCAACATTGGAGTTTCATATAAAAATGTGATGAGGAAATACAAGTGTAAAGGGACAAAAAATCATTTGGTTAGGCGGGAAACTTTAGATTTAACATTGACCAAAAAAAAAGCAAATCAGTTCACATGGTAAAGACAATAATCTTCCACAATGCTTGAATCAGTGCTTTTCTCATGAGAAAAATACTTTAGACTTTCACCACTGAAGTTATGGCTGGCATACATCCCAATTCCATTTCCTTGACATGGATCCATATAATTTACAGTGCTTGTAGAGAATACATTCATAATAATCAAATAATCCTTAAAAAAATTGGTCGAACAGTTTTTCTTGCCATGTTTTAATTTCTACTTTGTAGTTCAATAACTCATGCACATTTTGCAATTATTTGAAATGCTGGTTCTCTTTCTCTTCCAACCATAATCACATGAGATACTGCAGATGCTGGAATCTGAATAAAATCTTCATTTGGCTTTCAGGCTTCAGTTCCAATGGAAGGATTGACACCAAATATACCATAATTTGCCTTTTCTTTTACAGATTGTGACCAACCATTTGTGCATTTTCATAATTTCTTACTTTTATTTAACATTTCCAATATCTGAATTTTTTTCTTTTTATCGTATATTTAGGCGTACAAGTCGAGTCGTGAAACCCAAAAAAAAATCTCCAAAAAATGGGGGTCAATTTATACACCGGATATACTTTTGAGACCTTAAATTCAGCTCAAAATTCAGTCTGTGCTGATCCGGCGAATAAGACAACCCTTGAAAAACCGATTTGGCATATAAGTTGACCCTAGAAAAAACAAAAATAAAACCCAACTGCGTCAGATTTTCATTGAGATTTTTATTGAAAACAACACACTTAGCACCCTTCAAAATCGCTATCATTGTCTGTAAACAACACATTTAGAACCCTTCAAAATCACTCTCGCAATCATCGTCTGAAGCAAAGATGGCAGCAAGCATATCCATACTCTCACTGTTTAAACAGTCATCATATGGGTCCCAGTCTGTATCTGATGAGGCGATTTCAGCTTCATCCTCAGTGTCCCACAATAAATCATCTTCCATGCCATCAATTCCCCAAGATATATTGCAATATTTAAATGATTTTTTCACAGTCTCTACTTTAACTTTGTCCCATGCCTTGAGCACAGTTACATAGCATATCAAGTGATGCAGCATGCATTGCCCTGCCTTTTGTAAACAATTTTTCTGCACTCGACATCCATGCATTTTATTCCTCTTGTACATGGCTTGTTCAAGCAGACCTCGATAGGTTGCAATATAGACATCAAACCACCCAGGATAACCACCATATATAATGTAGTGCTAATCTACTTTTAGAGTCCTCAGTTAAGTGGCCACGAAACATAACCAGCCCAGCAAATTCCGTTCTTCTATCCATAATTTTACACTATTTTCATTCCTCTATCCTTTTTCATGAAAATGTACAAAAATACCTGCAGGGAATTCATTTTTGGTTTAATTTTGTGCTAGAATTTTACCATGGGTCTTAACTTTGTCCTGTCAGCCATGCACGCGAAAACCACGGTAAACCTAGTCCTTTCATGGCCTGCAATTTTGGTTTGCAGTTTTAACACCTTTCCATTCCACTGTTCTATTGCCCATAATGTCAAAATTAATGGGGATTTCATCCATGTTTCTGATATTTGCCAATGCAAACGGGTGTTTCTGTCAGTTCCGTATAATAAACTAGTGAAAACTTACAACTTTATGATCAATATCTTTTGGTAGTTTATGTGTAATTTTTGTTTTTTGGCGTAATACCAGACTTTTCCTGTTCATGAAACAAATTGCACCAGCCTACTGTAGCCTCAAAATCATCACTGAGGTCCAGGTACGACTTGGCCTACCGCAGTGCAAATGTTTTATTTCGGTGCCTCCGTTCACTTACCCATTCTGCAACATGATTTTCCAACTCTAACCAATCAGTGATTCCTTTTCTCAAAGAACATTGCCTTTTTGGTATTTTTCTTAAGTATCTTCTTTCTTCCTCCAATCTCTTACCAACTTCTCATGTACATCAAATTTTCTTGCAGCAGCGCAGTTCTTGGTTTTCTTGGTGATTTCTATCACTTTCAACTTAAAGCTTGCTTCATATTTTTGTCGCATGCCTTGTTGTGTTGAGGGACCCTCCATGATAGCAATCATCTCCAGCCAACGCCCAGCAGATCAATCCATGTGATCTATGGGGGTCGACGTATATACTGGTCAACGGCCCATCTCAGTAATCGCAAGCTTTGGGAGGGGTTGACTTATACGCCGGTCAACAGGGCACCTCAAGTAGCCAGAAAATTGAGGTCAACTTATATGCCAGATGTACCATAAAACCCTTAAAATGAGGTTAAAGGAGGGGGGGGGGTGTTGACTTATACGCCAAAAGATACAGTACTTTATTGCACATGATTAACTGGTTTGTCCTTTTGCAAATGTTTACATTCAAGTGCAAAAAAATTTAAATAATGTATGAGGCTGTTTTGAGAAAAGAAACTAACCACAATTTTAAATTAATGGAAGATATTTTATATATTTATCAAACTCTGAAATGAATTCATCGTTTTAGTCACTCACTGTGAGCTAGACATTCATTTCATTCCAGTTAAATGTTTGTCAGATACAGGAGAGCTGAGGTAGAGACTGCCCAATTGAGACTCTCATCTCAGATATTTTCTAGAGGCCAACTGTTACAAGAGAAACGGCATCAAGAATCTAAAATTATTCAAGTGCATAAATGCAATTCATTGCAGCGTGAGGTAGTAATGTCTATACAAGCAACACAAAATAGATTCATAGCAAACTGTCAATCATTCACTAAATTGAAAAATCAGGCCTAGTGTAAAATCAGAAGGTGACACACTCTTCTGACATTAACCAATTTCACCAAGACATTACATTTTCTGCTATTCCTACTGCTTGACTATCAGGTACAACAGCCACATGTAAACTTAATTATCCAGAAGTCAGTGTGTAGTATACAGTAACAGAGGTATTCAGGAAAAAAAAGTTTTAACTTTTAAAAGTTAAAGTTTAAAAGACCAAGGACATACCTTGGTCTATCTTTTCTGAAGAGAAATCAGTTAGCAGCACCATGAGAACCTTTTTTGCAACAAAAGATCATCCCAAAACTGAACTACACTTTACGACTTAAATCTTTGGAGAAGATCTTTAGAGGGATTCAAGTTCTGAAATCTGAAATGAATGATAACAGGGGACAAAAAAAAAATTCTTGGAACTAGGTAAGTACCACTGTGGTATTAAAATTGCCAAATGAAAAATTCACACTTGTATGTTTTGAAGGGAACTTAAAAATTTTTATTTTTATTTTCCATCATTGTCATTCATAGTTCTGTAGCAAGTGAACCAACAGGAATCTTCACAGAAGTTTAAATAATGACAGTTGGCACACAATCACAATTACTATCTGAAGTCATGTCTCCCCGAGTTCTTTGTGCCCCCTGGCCACTGGGAACTCCTGATCCTGCGGGGACCCGCAACTACAGAACGCCCACGGGATCAGGAGTTTGATAATGGGATGTCATGGCTCACCACATAACACCCCCCACCCCCCAAACCAGAACCGGAATTCAGAGGTGACACTGCAGTCTCACCGATACAGCTAGAACGGGCTGGCGGATGCCTCCTGTGCCGGGGCATGCCACCCGTACCGGCTGATCTAGGTCCACATATGTCAGCTTAAGGCGAGCTACTGAAACCATTTCTGGCCTGCCGCCAATGTCTATAACAAACGTAGAGCTGTCATTCCGTACCACCTTGAAAGGATCTTCATATGGCTGTTGCAATGGCGTCCTGTGTGCATCCCTGCGCAGTCCTTGAGTTCAGGCAGAATGTATGAAGTCGTAGTTAGATGCTGGGTGGCTGGGATAGGCGCCATTGTACCCACCTTCTCCCTTAAGTGTGTGAGTACCGAAGTGAGAGATTGCTGCTGCCCATGTGCTGGAATGAAATCCCTTGGGACCATTAGGGAGGACTCCAAAATCCAATTCTTCGGAGGATGTAGCTAGATCTTCCACTGAGGATACAGTTGCCTAAATGTACCCAAGACAGTTCATCTATCCAATCTGCCATGAGAGCCATTTTCATACAAAGGTGAAAACATTCCTCTAAGCCATTGGACTGGGGATGGATGATAGTCCATCGACCGATGTAGTTGTGTGCACAGCAACTGTGCAATGTGGACCATAACCTGAATGTAGACTGAGCTCTTCTATCAGAGGAGATATGCATGGGTAATCTGAAACATGCTATCCAACTAATGATGAGGGGTCTTGCACAAGCTGAGGTAGAAGTATCGGAAAACAGGACAACCTCTGGCCATCTCGTTAACCTAAACGTGCCAACGATACCCACATGTATGTGATCATCAGCAATGGTGAAGGACCAGCTGAACCGCGACAAGCCAAAATTGAATGGAATTGTCCAAGACCTATACCCAAATGTCTGGATGCTGCTGTTGTTGGTGGCCATGAGAGGAGGGCCCTTCTTTCCTGAACATGTGTCTGGGCCGGAGGAGGGAAACACGCTAACCTCCACTCCAGTGTTGACCAAGAATCGCCAGCCTGAGTGTCGATCCCAGAGGAAAAGGAGGTATTCTTGTGGCTGGCCATCGCAGCCACTTCCAACAGCCAGCCTCAGCGTTTCCCGGATGCATGCAGGGGGGACGGCAGCAGCGGGCTGCAGCTTCCCATCTCTGATGGTAATAGCACAACTGCTGTCTGCATTGCGTCCATTCAAGTTTGACACCACACCGCTATCTGGAGTAGCAAATGGACGTCTTTTAGCACTTGCTTGTGAAAAAGTTGCTTGAAAAGCAGATAGGATTGTGTCCATCTATGAGCACCAGCATCTTGTTAATTAATTCGGAAAGAGTGCAATCACCCAGGCCATCCATATAGAGAAGTTGTGCTGCCACTTTGAGTTGGGAAAGTACAAAAATACGTATGAGCAGGAGTTTGATGGCTTCATATCTGTTGCTGGCTAGAGGCTGGCGTAAGAAATCGACAATAGGCCCCACGGTGTTTTGATCCAGCGCTGCAATGACATAGTACTTCATTGCATCAGCGGTAAACTGGCGTAGATGGAACTGGGCCTTGGCCTGCTTGAACCAGACCTGTGGCTGGGAGGTCCAAAATATTGGAAATTTGAGCTGAACCAACAAAATTGTTTCATGGAATCTTCGCAGGAGTTTAAATAATTACAGTTGGCGTGCTATCATAATCACTTGACCTCAAGTCATGTGCCTCCCAGAGTTGTTTGTGCCTCCCCCCCTCCCCCCAGCCACTGGAAACTCCTGATCCTGCGGAGGCCCCCAACTAAGGATGCCAGTTTGATAATGGACTGACGCGGTTTGCCAAAACGATAGAATTTTACAGTTTTAAGTGATCAGATATGGAGGTTTGAAACTGGACAAAGAAATGTTAATTTGGTCCCTAGTAAACAAAACTTCTGAGACTGGTGCACAGATTTGACCCAAGGCTTTAATTTGATATAACCTTTAATAATGTGATATTAATTTATAATTCAAATTGTCAAAAGTGATCCATACATGTTAATCTCCACCATTATTTAGCTATGTCATACGAGTATATATGAGTGTATTTGGGCAGTGTGGAATGGAAAGGCCTGTTCCCATGCTGCATCTCTAAATTAATATTTTAAAAAAATGTAATCGGAGAGAAATATATTTAGGGAAATGCACCTGAGGTTCATCACAGTAACAGTACAATTCACTACAAAGCTAGCTAGTACTTCAACTATGACAACAAAACTGCATGATTTGAAATCAATTTATAATCTCTGGCCACTAATGATTCAGCTATTGTCTTAAGAATCAATCTAATAAGATTATAGTTTCAATTCTTGTCAATGTTCTTCAATATAAAATATGGCATGGAAGGAGTAATTTGCAAGAATTATTTAAAAAAAAGGCAAAATGGCAGATATACAGATTCTTAGTGGAACTGCATATAGTGTACACCTTAGCTTTTGTCTCTCACAGAAAATATTCTGTGTGGACAACTAACAAAGGTATTACAAGGTACACATGGAACTATACCTCAGCAAGAATGCAAGAGGTGCATTTCAAAGAGTACACAATTGTACACATATCAAATAATGTAGTTAAAAACAAGTATGCCCCTTTCTGGATTCATAATGTCAGATGGGCTGAGTCAGAGTGGTAAGGCTCAACAGGTTTTGGCTCAACAGGTAAGATGCAAGGGATGGTAGAAGTTGAAGTAAGAAAAGGCCACCATATTCAAGGAACTAAAAGGACTCAGCAGGTAGGCACAGGTAAGGGCAGGTTTTAGATATATATTTTTCTTCTAGTCATACACAGTGGGAATGGCAGCCCAGGTAGGGGAATGCTTCGCTTGCAGAATATGGATTGTCAGGAGTATCCCTGATGACTTCATCTGTGAGAAGTGCATCCAGCTGCAACTCTTGACAAGCCGAGTTAAGGAATTGGAGCTGGAGTTGGATAAACACCGGATCATTTGGGAGGCAGAGGGGTGATAGACAGGAGTTACAGAAACACTATCACACCTAGGAGGCACAGGGTAGATGGGTGACAGTCAGGAGAGGAAAGGAAACAGGCAGGAAGTGCAGGGCACCTCTGTGGTCATTCCCCTAAATAACAAGTACACTATTTTGGATACTGTTGTGGGGAGCAAGAAAAAACAAACTACCAGGGACAAGCTACAGCGATCTGGCACGGAGTCTGGTTAAGAAGGGAAGGGAGAAGAGGCAAACTGTAGTGATAGGAGATTACATAGTCAGGGGGACAGGTAAGAGGTTTTGTGGAAGAGATCCCAGATGGTGCGTTGCCTCCCTGGTGTCAGGGTGCAAGATATCTCAGATTGAAGATATCTCATGGCATTCTCAGGAGGGAGGGTGAGCAGCCAGATGTCGTGGTCCATGTAGGGTCCAAAGATGTAGGTAGGAAGAGTGAAGAGGTCCTGCAAGGAGAGTTCAGGGAATTAAGCGCTAGGTTGAAGGACAGGACCTCCAGGGTTCTCAGGATTGCTACCCGTGCCATGTCCTAATGAGGTTAGAAATAGGATAATGGAGCTTAACACATGGGTAAAGACATGGTACAGGCAGGAGGGCTTTGGGTTCTGGATCATTGGGCTATCTTCCAGGGAAGGTGGGACCTGTTCTTACAGAATGGATTGTATCTGAATTGGAGGAGGACTAATATCCTTGCAGGAAGGTTTGCTAGTGCTGCTCCAGTGGATTTAAACCAGATATGCAGTGGCATGGGAACCAGAGTGCCACAGCGGATAGAGTGGAGGAGGGAAAAGGCAATGTGAAAATTGCACGCACCATTAGAAGTCAACGGTTTATGCATGGTGGAATGTTCTCAGGTACATCTATTTCAATGCAAGGAGTAATGTAGGAAAGGCAGACAAGCTTAGAGCATAGATTTACATGTGGAATTATGGCATTGTGGCCATTAATGAAACTTGGTTGCAGGAGGGCCAAGCTTGTTCCAGGCTTCATTTTCTTTAGACGTGATAGAACAGTGGGGAATATGAAAAGGAAAGGAGTGGTATTGCTTGTCAGAGAAAATATCATGGCTGTGCTCAGGCATGATAGACCAAAGGGCTCATCTATTGAGGCTATATGGGTGGAGCTGAGGAACGGGAAAGGTATGACTGCATTCATGGGTTTATAGTATTGACCGTTCAACAGTCAACGAGAATTGGAGGAGAAAATCTGTAGAAAGATAGAGATAGCTGCAGGAAACAAAAGTTATGATAGTAGGAGATTTTAATTTTCCATATATTGGGACTGGGACTCCCATATTGTAAAAGAGCGGGACGGTTTGAAGTTTCTCAAATGTGTTCAGGAAAGTTTTCTAAATCAATATATAGAGGTACCAACTAGAGAGAGTGCAATACTGGATCTTTTATTACGGAATGAAACAGGACAGTTGACAGACCTATGTGTCGGGGAACATTTTGGGTCCAGTGATCATAAAGCCATTAGCTTCAGTCTGGGCCTCGGGTTGAGATTCTAAATTGGAGAAAGGCCAATTTTGAGGAAGTGAGAATGTGTGGATTCGGATGTTATTTTTGGGCAAGGATGTCCGAGGTAAGTGGAGGACCTTCAAAGGTGAAAATTTGAGAGTACAGAGTTTATAGGTTCCTGTCAGGATTAAAAGCAAGGTTAGAGGGCATAAAGAACTTTAGTTTTAGAGGGATATTGGAGATCTGGTTCAGAAGGTGTAGCAGGTATAGGCAACATGGAGCAAATGAAGTACTTGAGGAGTATACAAGATGCAAGAAAAACCTCATGAGAGAAATCAGGAGGCTAAAAGATGACATGAGGTTGCTTTGGCAGACAAGGAAAATCCTAAGGGTTCTTAAAGGTATAGTAAGAGCAATAAGATAGTAAGGGATAAAATCAGTCCCCTTGAAGATCAAAGTGATCAGCTTTGTATGGAGCCAAAAGAGATGGGGGAGATCTTAATTTTTTTCTTTTCATCAGTATTCACTCATGAAACAGGCAGAGTCATGGGAAGTAAGGAAAACAAACAGTGAGGTCATGGAACCTATACAGATTAAAGAGGAGGAAGTGCTTGCTGTCTTAAATCAAATCAGGGTGGATAAATCCCCAGGGCCTGACATGAGGGAGGCTAGTGCAGAAATTGCAGGGGTTCTGGCAGAAATATTTAAAATGTCCTTAGCCATGGGTGTGGTGCTGGAGTATTGGAGGGTAGCTCATGTTGTTCTGTTGTTTAAAAAAGGCTCCAAAAGTAACCCTGGAAATTATAGGCTGGTGAGCTTGACTTTGTAGTAGGTAAATTAATGCAAGGTGTTCCAAGAGATTGGATATACAATTATTATGATAGCCAGGGACTGATCAGGGACAGTCATCATGGCTTTGTGCATGGTAGGTCGTGTTTAACCAATCTTATAGTTTTTCGAGGAGTTTACGAAGAATGTTGATGAAGGCAAGGCTGTGGATGTTGTCTACATGGCCTTGATAAGGTCCTACATAGAAGGTTGGTCAGGAAGATTCAGACTCTAGGTATTTATGGTGAAGTAGTGAATTGGATTCGACAATGGTTGGAGAGGAGAAGCCAGAGAGCAGTGACTGCTTCTCAGACTGGAGGTGTGCCTGAGGGATTGCTGCTGGGACCATTGTTGTTTGTCATCTATATCAATGATTTGGATGATAGTAAATTTGATCAGCAAGTTTGCAGATGACACTAAGATTGGAAGTGTTGTGAACAGCGAAGAAGGCTTTCAAAGCTTCCAGAAGAATCAGGACCAGTGGAAGAAGTGGCAGATGGAATTTAATGCAGACAAGTGTGAGGTGCTGCATTTTGGAAACATTCATGGTAAATGGTATGGCTCTGAAGGTGTGGTTGAACAGAGAGATTTGGACATAGAGATAAATAAGGCGGCTAGGGTTGTAAAGTGAGCATTTGGCATAAGCCTTCCAAAATCAAAGTATTGAGTATAAGAGTTGGCATGCTATGGTAAAGCTGTATAAGACATTGGTGAGGCCAAATTTGGATTAATGTGTGCAATTTTTGTCACCTAACTACAGGAAAGGTATCAATAAGATAGAAAGAGTGCAGAGATTTACTAGGATGCTGTCGAGACTTCAGGAACTGAGTTACTGGGAAAGGTTAAACAGGTTAGGACTTTATTCCCTGGAGCATAGAGGATATGATGGAGATATTTAAAATTGTGAGGGGGAAAGACAGAGTAAATGTAGATAGGCCTTTTCCACTGTGGGCAGGTGAGATAAACCTGAGACATGGGTTAAGAGTGAAAAGGGAAAATTTTTGGGGGAACATACAGTGAGTGGTGGGAATGTGGAAAGAGCTACCAGCTGAAGTGGTGAATGCAGGCTCAATTAAAAAATTTATGGAGAATTTGTATGGGAGAGGTATGGAGAGCTCAGGACTGGGTGGAGGTCAGAGGGTCTAGGCTAGGGGTCTCCCAAGTGGTCAATGGAACCATCCAATGGGTCAAAAGGGGGTTGGCAACACCGGGAGGGGGAGGGGGGTAGGAGTTGATTTAAAATAGTACCTCCTCACCCCACAACCATCCAGCACAGAGGATGGGAGAGGCTTACCTGCCATGAGCCTTTGTGCACCAGCCAGTTGTGCACGCCCTGCGGAACTCGGGACGTTGCATTCAGCAGGTAAGTGCCCTTTCTGCCCTCCATTTGGGGGCTGTAGGGCCTATAACCCCAAATGGATGACAAATTAACATCTGGCTCAAGGTGGACTGTCCAGCCTAAAACTGAATGTCTGGCCACCCTACTCAGCCACCCCTCCCCCATCCCTTGCTGGGATTCTATGCCTGGGGGTCGATGAGAGACCACATAGTCCCTGAAGGGGTCGACGGTCAAAAAAGTTTGGAAGCCCCTGGTCAAGGCAAAACAAAATGGGTTGGCAAAGACTAGCAGGGCCAAAGGGGCCTGTTTCTGTGCTATAGCAGATCTCACAATCTTGCTTTTAATAATTGCCTTTTAAGATTTAACAAGTTGCTTCAAATTAGCAAGGGGACTTATTCAAAGGGAAGACTGGTATCAACAAATAATTAAAAATTCACATTGGATGATAGCTATTTCAGCTACCCAGTGTGTACACATCAGAACCAAAGATCTGAGGTATGAACATTACAAAGGCATTTTAGCTAGATTTCAGGGAAAATATACTAAACCAAGGTTCTGACAGAATTGCATTCTTTTACCAAGATTTCCACACAACTGTAAGGCAAAATTTATCAGCTTTGATATCTATTAAGAGGTGAATTCCCCTCTATAAATAATGGCAACATCTTATGCCTATCCTTCTATTTGTGCTTACACAAACATTTCTGATGTTTTCTACCTAAAATGATTAATTAAAATTATGAAATAAAGAAATCCAAGGATTTATTTTTACAATTTACAGAGATTCTTAAGCTAAATGTTGCACTTATAATGTCTTGATTAGATGTTCTAATGGATGAAATTTGTAATTATATACAGAATCAAATGAGACTTAGAACTACCATAATGAATCCATGTTGAAAACTTTTATATTGATAATGTGAAATAAAGGCAGAAAATGGCAGATGTACACATGTCTGTCAGCATCTGAAAGATCAAAATTAAAGTATGGCCTCATACTCCAGGTGCAAAATCTTTACTCAGTTCTATTACAGGGTGTTCAATCTTTATTTTAATCAAATATTCTGGGGCCTATAGTATACTTCCAAGACGGTATTTAATCCTACTTGCGTCCACGTGTAACATTTAGTATTCTGGCCGACTGCAAGTTGTAGACTTACAATTATTCTCAGCTTGACCCAGTTGCTCCAACAATTTCGCTTTTGTCTCACGTTTCTTGTGCCTTTTGCCCACATAGTGCTGTTTGGCAATAGCAGGATGGTTAAAAAAAGCTTGACACAGGCTACAGTACTTGTCAGGATCATTGCTCCCAGAATCAACACTGGACTGCATGGTGGAAGATGGAGCATTTTCTTTCTTTGCCTTGGGAACAGCTGCAACTAGAAAACAAGTTCCAATCTGTTGATATTACATGCTGATCAGATTAAAATATCACATAATTATTGAATAACATGGTAAAACAAATCACTTCTTATTTAAACAGATGTAAATTTAAAATATTTTATTGTAATTATTAATACAATAATAAAAAGAACAATAATAGATGCTACTATAGTATAAATGCAAGTGATTTCTCAGTGAGATTTTTTTTAATGGTCAACATAAATGTGAGCCCTGATGGTGTGTGGATTTATATTGTGAAAAGTGGGGGGGTGGGAGGGGGGGAGGCAGGCTATTTTTTGTAAGAAAAAGTTTTATATATATACTTTGATATTGGAAAAAAACAAAAATAAAACATTTAAAAAAATTTAAGAGATTGTAATCATTCATGATTTAATACTCATTTGCTAAAATAATGGGAGAAAGCATTAACAAAGATTATTAGCAAGATATCACAACCAGAACTACTTCCAATAAGCCAAATTTACCATTCAGTAACCTTTTATTCTGCAGTTAAGGAATTGTAAAAATAAAGATACTTTAACAATGGTTCACTATTTATTGGATGTTCCTCTTTTATTTTGGCTCTTCCCCATTTATCCTTCATTAGACCCAGTTGGAACTGCTCTGCAAAACTGTTGATAGTTCAAACGTACAAAAATTGGATGTCCTTTATCATTACATGTACATTTGGTCTGAATCGTCATGAAGAAAACAATTTATTCATAATAAACAGATGAACCATTAATGGCACTATCTGAAAAAGAATAACAAGTCTTCCTTGATATGTTGTCCAATATTTTTTCCCTCCCTGCGCCCCCCAAAAATCGTGTAATTTCGTTTACAGATCTTTCAGAACAGTAGGTTTCCAATTATCCAGAAACCGATCTACCAAAATTCTCGAATATCTGACATATTTTTCAACTGAGACATGACATCACAATTTTTAAAACGTTGAATGCTTGTGGGGGCCTGATGCCACTGGACTCAACAGATACAACTGTGCACTGTTCAAAGATACAACTGTGTTTGCTACTGCATTTTGTATGCAGATATCACATTTTTGGGTAAGAATTAAACATTATTTCATGCTTGAAAAGCCTTCTGTTGTTGTTTAACCACAGATACAAGTATTCTGCTGATGATACTGGTTTGCTTAAAGAAATTTCTTGACAGGTCAGATCCCAAGCATTTTGGATAATCAGAAACATACTGTACCAAAATCAGCTATCAGGGATGCCAAAAAACACAAGTAATGAAGGATGTAAGAGGCACAATGAAGTAAAGAACTGTAAGATTTTAAGTCTGCACATGTTATTACAAGGCTATTTTAGTTATGGCCTGCAAGAGCTGAGCACCCACCAAACAGTTTTTATTGTAACACCAAACAGGTTAGCCTTTTTCTTTTAAAAAAAGCTAATTCGTTTTGTTGATTTTAGAGTCAATTTGATAAAGTCTCAATAAAGGGTCCTGACCTGAAACGGTGACTGACCATTTCCATTCATGGATGCTTTCTCACCCGTTGAGTTCCTCATGCAATTCATGAAAGCAGGCCCATTGGGTTACTAAAATCCCTCTCTAACACTTTTATTACGCCCACATTTTTATAACTCCCCACTAACTCAAACAGTCATCTTCAGTAACCAATTCAGATTCCAACCCACATACCTTTGGAATAAGAAGGAAAACTGGAGCATTCAGAGGAAACTAACATTATCACAGGGTGAACATGGAAACTCCTTAGTACCCAAGGTCAGGAATGAACCCGGGTCACTGACATGGCTGCACCATTACAATGACCACATATTTTTATTTGACTACAATATCAATAAAACATTTAAAACACAATTTCCCTTTGCAACATGGTGAACGTCATCAGTCATAAATGACACAACCAATTTCAAATCTGAAAAGATACCAATCTTATATAATCAAGTTCACAAACATTAAAAATATTCCCTAAGAGTTCTCTGCTCTTACTCTACTGCTCCAGTGTCATTTATTCCAACATTGTAACCGCAAATGTATAGATTATAAAATCTATAGCACAGGACAGCCCCATCGGCCCAAAGTATTATGCTGGCATAATAACTTACTCTACCAACTACCTAGAATATCTCTATCTCCATTTTACTCTGTTTCATCTACCTATCAAATAGTCTCTCAAAAGAGACAATTGGACCTGCCTCTACTAACATTGCCGGCAGTGCATTCCATGCACCCACCATTCTATGTGAAGAACTTACCTTTTACATGGCCCGTATTTACTCCCAAGCACCTACAAACTATGCTCCTATTAACCATTTCAACCCTTTCATACATTCAATGCCTCTCATCACCTTGTACACCTCTATCAAGTCACCCCTCATTCTCTGTCATTTCAAGGAGAAAAGACCAAGTTCATTCAATCTATCCTCATAAGGCATGCTTTCTAATCCAGGTATCATCTCCTCTGCAACCTCTCTATAACATCCACATCTTTCTTGTCACGAGAGTAGAAATGAACACAATATTCCAAGTGGGATCTAACCAAGGTCTTATATAGCTGTAACATTACCTCATGGCTCTTGAACTTGATTCCATGGTTAATAAAGACCAACACACCATATGCCTTAACAACACTATTAACCCGTGCAGTATCTTTGAAAATCCTATGGACATAGTCCCCAAGATCTCTCAGATTGCTGAAAACCAAATTATAAAAGTAGATTCCAAGAAATTGGGACCAGAAACTTAATTCTTTAGCAAGGACTATGTACTAGGTTTACTTACCAGAGAATGCTGGGATAATTTCATCTTGCTTTTGTTTGAGTTTCAAAGTTTTTGCATGGTTCTTTCCCTGGTAATGAGATTGGGCAACAACTGGCGATGTAAAGGTCACATTACAAAGTGGGCAATATTTATTCCGATCAACTTCCCCATTGCTGTTGTCCTGTGAAAAAGTTAAACAAATTACTGTTTCACTAATTCTACTTCTAACATTCATGTAGGAAATGTTCTCAAGAGTTGGGTTAAATACAGCAGATTTCTAATTAAAATAGGAATTTATAGACTGGGTAGGTAGCATTAAAATTGAGGTATAAATCAAACTAAAACCTAACTACGCTTATTGATTACTTAAGAAAAGCTGCTCATTGTAATTAAACTTGAAATAGTGAAACAAAGAAGCTGCAGGTGCTGGAATCTCAAGGAAGCAAAAAAGTTCTGGAGGAACTCAGCAAGGCAGACAGCATCCATGGGTAAAAATGGTTATTCAACATTTATCAAGACTAAAGGGGGGTGAGATAATCTATATAAAGTGGAAAAGAAACTGGGGGAAGAGCCAGAGTTGAAAAGGCATAGAAGGTATGAGAGGTAGAGAGACAGGTAGAGAAAAAGATTATGAAGAAGGGGAGTGGGAAAGAAAAATATGTGAATGCAGGATATGGTGGAACCAGATGGGTGAGGGGTTACCTAAAATTAGAAATATCTGTTCATTCAAGATTTAGGGTGTCCAAGAGGAATATGTGTTCATCCTCAAGTTTATGTTTGGCCTCTGACAATGGATGAAGCCATTGTACGACTAGTTGGGAGAGTTAAAAAGGTTGGCTACAGGAAGCTCAGACTTTTGAGTCATAAAGTGCATCGCTATTCATTGAAGCAATCACCCAATCTGCCTTTGGTCTCACCTATAAAGAATTATGGGAAGGGGGGTTCTGCTGTGGTAAGTAGGCAAAAAAAGTTAATGGTTTAGTAAATTAAGCAGTCCACAGCTGCAAAGTATAGTATGACTGAAATGGGATGGGAGTATTAAGTAAGAGATGTGGCGTATCAAAAAGTTGCTGGGTTGTAAATCATAAAAACTGTGAAGGACAGAAATAGCAAAAACATTAGATTGCCAATAGTAAAAAAATCATTTAAAACTGCATGTAGATATCTGTCCAAAGGACTATATAAGTTTTTCAAGGATGCTGTATATTCTGAGTGAGGTTCCAAGCAGGGAACAAGTTACATTGTCTGCTCGTTCTGCGTATCCCTCACTCCTGCTAGCGTAACACAATGAAGAAGTAATTGTATGCCAACATTGGATTAGTCGGCAGAATTTCACTGGGACACCTGGGTACCTCCGGACTAAGTAAGCAACAGATTACATTTAGGAGGCCAAAGCGACAAATAAAGGTGCCTTCAGATCGCTTGTGTCTGACTCCTACACCAGCCTCTGGGAACACTGAGGTCCCTCGTCCGAGGTAGATCTGGTTCCCTGTCAAGATCCGGAGAAGAACCAGAAAACATCCAGGTTTGTAAATATTCGTTTAGTGAAACATAGATGATTCATATGGAAAAATAATGAGTTTATTTGGAATAATAAGAGTTCGCTTGGAATAAATTCATTTGGAAGATATATGAAATAAGTAGAGCCTGGGTTAAATTTAAAATTTGACCCATGGGTATAGTAAATTGTAATTAGGACAGCAGACTTATAACAAAATGGGACAAGCATTAGATAAAAGCAATCGGGGAACCCCAGGGCAACAAATGTGCTATTTGCACCCAAAACATCAAAAGGAATATGAACAATTGTCAGCAGCATTAACAAAAGGTTAGGCAACGAAGAAAGGCTGATCGGTAAGATGTGGTCATTGAGGGGAATAGAGAGAAAGCAGAACAATTATTAATGGAAAAGAATGTAGGGAAAAAGTGGAAGAAAACGAATAAAGGAATGGAAGGAGCAAGGTTTAAAAGAATGGCGGAGGACAAATGAACACAATTGGAGGGACAACGCAAGTAGAAGAGGGATAGCAGTATGGACAAAGGAGGGTGCACCTGAAGGTTGAGAAATATATGGCAATACTAGTTGACCAATAAAACGGCCAAACATAATAGGAACAAGGTGACTCTGGGGACCCAATGTCAGGCATGACAACCCTATTCTTGCAGAATGACGAGGATGAGGAATGAGAAGATTCCTTGCGGGCAAGATCACCCCCATATGTACCCCTGCCGTCACAACCCCTGCCACAGCCAACAGGCCCCCAAGACCCAGAGCAAGTACCCCAAGCCCCATCTCTCGCTAGTTATGATGAAGGAGGAGTAAACAAACGTGTTAAAATGAAACCCAGATATAGCAGTAATGTGTCAAACAAAGACAAGATCTGCTTCACGAGAGCTTTGTACAATTAAATTGGCAGATTAATTAAGATCACAGGTTGACTATCAATTCAACGCAAAAGCTAATTCATGCAGTGGTTTCACAGCTATTGGACATTAAAGCAACAGTCAAGAAATGGTGTTCCACTCCTTCAGCGGTTACGGTCCCACTTGCAGACTTGGTGAAATGCAGAACAAAGAGAATCAGAGGAGAAAAATTGTGTAGTGAAAGAACAGCAGAAATTGTGGCAGTGACTGCAGCACGACTTAGAAAGAGCATGGCTCCTCATCGAGTTAATCTGGAAAAGGGAAAAGCTAAAGCATGAGAAGCTCAAGATACAACAGTTTGCAATGGAGCTACAGCTGACCCCCTTCCTTATCCTCCTCCAAAAAAAATTGTTAGAGTAGCTCCAAGAGAAAGAGAGAGGAAACAGATTATTTAAATCACATCAAAAAGCCAATGGATGAAGGGGCAAGCGTGATGGCGCAGGTGGGAGATGTGACAGAACTATTAAAAACCTAATTTTAAAGTTTTTGAAAACTTAAAAAAAAATATTGAGTATAAAGCTAACGTATTTTTGAAGGCAATAATGAGGAAGACAAACTAAAAAAAAGACTCAGAAGCAATTTTCAAGTACTGAAGAACTTGAGCCTACCTTTGAGATGGAGCCTGGGGAGTCTATTTCTGTTCATCCGAGACCGCAACAGCAGTCTCTGGGTAAGCCTCAGTTGACCCTGGCACCAACATCGTGGAGCGTTGGGGAAGATGGCACTGGAGTCCTTCTCCCGAGTGTAAGGAGCAACTGTGCATGCGTGAGACATTGCGCATGTGCGCTATACCGAGTTCGGCCCGTTTAGCGGGGGGACCCGACCTCTCACAGCCCAATGAACCTGAAACGTAGGGTGGGGGGACCAGGACCCGCAGGCAGATCGAAATGCCATCAGTATCAACGAAGGAGGAAGAAGGAGATATCGTGGTGGGACTGGAAGAGGAGAATATCTATCCAGGTACAGAAGAAGAAGAAACTGTAATATACAAGGGTAGGCCTTTATCTAATCAGGTGCAAGGGAAGTTTAAATCTGATCCTCATTATTCAGGTTCAACAAGTCAATTTTGTATGTTATCTAAACAATTAGACTATGGGAAATCAGATGAATCAAGGTTTTTTTTAATCTTTGAAAGAACAACTTAGTTGTATGAAAGAAGAAATGATATCAATTAAGTCTGATGTGGCAAAGTGTGTGAAGCTGCTGGATAAAGTGCAAGACCAATTTAAGAAGATTTTCATGACTGTCAGGATGATGTAGAGCAATGTAAAGAAAAGATGGGACAGATGGAGGATTCATTTACTAGATGGGAAAGTAAGAGAAATAATTTATTGAAGAAGATTGATGCTTTGGTGAAGAAATAATGTAAAATTTGTTGGTTTATCATAAGATTTTGAGGGTCCAGTTCTGGTTCAATTTTTACAGAAATGGATTCCTGAAATTTTATGGGAAGAATATTTTCCAAATGGTTTGGAACTGGATAGAGTTCATAGAGCGATTAGAAAAAAACCTCTTAGTGGACATGCACCATGCTCTATACTGAACAGGTGTTTACGTTACCAAGATAGAGAGCTGATTTTACATGTAGCAGTTAAAAATGCAAGGAAGCATCAGGGTCCGTTGGTGGTTAAGTACAGTAGTTTCTTTAAAATTCAGATTTGAGTCAATCTATTTTTTAACATCGTAAAGAGTTTAATTCTGCCAAAGCTTCAATGTGGAAGAAAGGTTATAAATTTGCCTTTAGATTTCCTGCTGTTTCCAATCTCAATTTTTTTGTGATGACTGCAGAAGTTCTTACATTTGCTAATTCATTGCCGGATAATAAACAGAAGAAAAGTCCAGAACTTTCTTCTTACCAAATGAAACCAGCTCAAGAAGTGAAGAAAACTGGTTTGCAAGAGAAGGAATGTCACCAATTGATATTGATGATGATCAAGTTAATAGAGATTTGGAGGAAGCTTATCATACTTGAAATGTTTTACTTTTGATGATTTCTTTATTGTTCTGTTCAGGGGAGGTGGTATTGTTCATTTCTCCTTCCAAAGTCATTGGCCACTTTGTGGCGTTGGTCACTTCACGTATAGTAGAGGGAGGTAGTACTGTTTACAGTACCTTTTTTGTGTTTTTTTTCTTTTATGATTTATTTTCTTTTAAGGTTTATCTTTTTCTTTTTAATAAGGAGATGGAATATTTATTTCAGATTGGCCATGGATTGGAACTCCACCATATTGGGCATGGAGGTTTAATGGTATAGATTAAAATGTTGGCTAATTAAAATTTTGCAAATTTAATGTTAATGGGCTCAATAACCCAATTAAGAGGAAGAGAACTTTAACTTGTATTTACAACAATGAAGGTTGCTATTGCTTTTTTGCAAGAGACGCGTTTGACTGAAAGGGAACATCAGAAATTAAAAAGAGAGTTGGCCAAGTTATAGCTTCTTTTAATTCTAAGGCAAGAGGGGGGTAGCTATTTTGATTAATAAGGTTATCGTTTAAATTGAAATCAGTTAATTGAGTCACTGGGTAGATTGTTGGTTGTTAACTGTAAAATTCATTTAGCGTATTGGACATTGATGAATGTTTATGCCCCCAATGTAGACAATGAGAAATTCTTGCTAGATTCCTTTTTTAATTTGGCAAAGGCATATGAGAAAATTATGATTGGAGGTGACTTTAATTGCTGTTTGGATCCATTATTAGATAAATCCTCAAAAATGGTAATTAAGACTAAAATGGCAAAACAATTGCCAATGTTAATGAAGGAAATGAACTTAGTTGATATATGGAGGAGACTAAACCCTAAGGAGAAAGATTTTTCATTTTATTCGTTTTAATATGATTCTTATTTTAGAATAATTTATTTTTAATATTGGCACAGTTGCAAGGTCATGTTATATCTGCGGAATATAAAAGCAGAACGTTATCAGATCATTCTCTTTTGTTAATAACATGTATAGGTTCGGAAAAGGTAGATACTGTATTTCAATGGAGATTTAATTCTTTATTATTAAAAAATGTTGAATTTTGTAATTTTATGAGAGATCAAATACAGCAATTTTTGAAAATAAATATGGACTCAGTTAATAGTAAGTTTGTTTTATGGTATGCTTTGAAGGCGTATTTAAGAGGCCAAATTATTAGTTTCTCATCAAAGATTAACAAACTGTATTCTTCTGAAGTTAATAAATTGGAGGAGATAGAGTTATTAGAAAAAAGATATACAGCAGAATCCAACTGGGATTAAAAAAGAAATTACGGTATAATTCATTACAAACTTATAAGTTTGAAAAATTATTACAGAGTACTAATCAAAGATATCATGAATTAGGGGAAAGGGCACATGAGGTTTTAGCTTGGCAGTTGAAGTTGGAACAGGCTTCCAGAATGATTAATGCAGTTAGGAAAGATCCTAAGATTACATATAAATCCCAAGAGATAAACGATATATTTAAAGAATTTTATGCAAAATTATATATTTCTGAATTAAGAGGATGAAGCTAAAATTGATAATTTTTAATCTAATCTTAATCTACCTTCTTTGAGTAATTGTGATATTAAAGATTTGGAAGCTTCATTTACTTGTAGAGAGTTAATGGAACCACTTCAATCAATGCCTAATGGGAAATCTCCGGGTGATGTATTTTCTGTGGAATTTTATTTAAAAATATTTCAGGATTTGTCAATACCTTTGTTAATGGAAGTATTGAAACAGGTGATGAAGGTTCATTCATTTCCGGATTCTTTTACACGGGCAATTATTAGTTATTCTTAAAAAAGATAGAGTTCCTTTGAAAGTTGAATCTTATAGACCTATTTCATTATTAAATGTTGACTACAAGATTGTAACGAAGGTTTTAGCAAATAGATTGGTGAAGTATTTACCAACTTTGATTCATTTAGATCAAGCTGGATTCATTAAAAATCGTTATTCTGAAGATAATATTGTTAAATTGATTTCTCTGATTCATATTTCTCGAGAGGAATCATGGTTATATCATTAGATGCTGAAAAAGCATTTGATGGAGTAGAATGGAGTTTTTTGTTTAAAGTATTGAAAAAGTTTAAATTTGGACCTGTATTTATTGGTTGAATTAAGGCTTTATATAAAAATCCTATTGCTAGAGTTGTGACAAATAGGCAGATGCCTTTGCCATTTGTACTGGGAAGATCTACTAGACAAGGTTGCCCATTGTCACTAGCTCTTTTTGCATTAGTTTTTGAATCTTTGGCACAATTGATAAGGCAAGATGATAGTATTAAGGATATTAAAGTGAACTCTGATGAGTTTAAAATTAATTTGTTCGCCAATGATATTTTGATATATTTAACAGAACTACAGATATCTTTAAAACAGTTATATGATAGATTGAAACAATATGGAGAAATATCGGGTTATAAAATTAATTTGGAAAAAAGTGAGATTATGTCATTGTCTGAGGCGGATTATACTTCTTGTAATGATATTGTTGAATTTAGATAGTCGGATCAAATTAAGTATTTGGGAGTTAATGTATATAAACATTTTAATCATTTGTTTGAATTAAATTATTTACCTTTGTTTTATAAAATTAAAAATTATTTAAATCGATGGAAAGATTTACTGATAACATTAATAGGTAGAGTAAATTGTATCAAGATGAACGTTTTTACCAGATTACAATATTTTTTCAGTCTATTCCTTGTCAAGTTCCTAAAATCTTTTTTAAAGGTTTGAATTCTATTATAAGGAAATTTTTGTGGGAAGATAGCAAGGGAGTCCTTACAAACCTTAACTAAGAAAAATGAGTTAGGAGGTACAGCTTCCAAATTTCAAAGTTATTATAAAGCAGCACAATTAAAATTTATTAATAGAATGTTTGATTTGGAAAAATCATTGGTATTGGCAAATATTGAATTATCTCAGATTGGTGATAAGAAGATGGATCAATTTATTTATAAATGGAATTTTAAATAGCTATGTCATTATAAATCACCTATTTTAATACACTTGATGTAATTATGGAATGTGGTAGATGAAGAAATAGGTACACAAGGGAAAACTTCGGGTAAAACACCTTTGTATCAGAATAAACTTTCCCCATTTATGTTTAATAGTTTTGAAATTATGGGATCAAAAGGGAATGAAAACTGTACAAGATTGCTTTGAAGTGGGCTATGAAATACCATCAAATACTCTTTTTTCTTATTATCAAATTAGAGCTTTATTATTGGATAATTTCAGTTATACTTTGAGGTTATCTGGGCAATCTCATTTTGAAACTTTACTTATAGAAGATGGGAAGAAGAGATTTATATCTGAAATGTATTTGTTATTGCAGAATAAAATCCTTAATTTAGATTTCCAAAAGCCTTGGTTAAAATGGGAAAAAGATTTAGGAATTGTGATTTTTTTCAAGATGATTGGAGGCATTTGTGTAAAGATAGTATGACTGAGATTATTAATGTGAGATACAGATTAATTTATTATAATTTTATACATCAATTATATTTAACCCCAAAAAATTAAAGAGATATAATTTATCTTCTTCAGATTTATGTTTTAGATGTCAGGAGGTAGGTTTTTTTTTACTCTACTTGGTCATGTGATATGGTAAAGTCTTTTTGGATGTGACTTAAAGAGTTATTAGAGCATATTTTTAAGGTTAAAATTCTGTTGGATCCTTTATTATTTTTGTTAGGTAGTATTAAAAAATGGTGTTTTGAATCGAGGTTGATGAGATTTCAAATAGCATTTTTGAGAATGGCATTAGCTGTTGCTAGAAAATGTATTGCGATTACATGGAAAAATCAGATTGATTTGAGTTTACATGGATGGCATATGGAATTGAAATCTTTAATTCCGTTGGAAAAAGTAACTTATAATTTTTGCGATAATTTTTTTTAAATTTGAAAGTTTGGAGCCCTTATTTGGTTTATATGGGTTTAAAATTGTGAAGTCTCTGGCCATGCTGTGGTGGATTTATTCTATTTCATGGTATCCAATTATGTTATTGTGGTTTATATCTCCTTTTCCTTTTTTTTCTTTCTTTAGGGGTAGATATTGGTAGGAGGTATGGGGATGATGGGATTTGGGGAGGTATGTGTAAATATATATTATATAGATGTATATAATACACCATGTATTTTTATTGTGTTTGTAATATTTATCTTTTTTGATTATATGTATCATAGTTTTCATTTTAAATAAAATATTAAAAAGCCAATGGACTTCCAAACAATGAGACAGCTTGAAGGCTATCAATATCAGATGTTTGACCAATTTAAGATTTTAATTTGATTGTGAACAAGGATATAATATTTTACCATGCAGCAATTAGGCTAAGAGAGCAAAGAGGGGCAGTACTGAAATCTGCTCGCAAATAGGGAAAATTAGTTTTGATCATGAAGCAGGAATGCATGTACCTGAACCAGTGCCACTAAAAGATATGGGTCAGCTTTTCTGGGAAGAAGTGGATCAGCTGCTGATGCCCAAAAACAGATCACACATACCATTCCCTAAGGAGATACCGACTGGTCGTAGCTGCACCCTTCCATCACCCCATCTCTGCAAAAGCTGAACTCTTTGCTCTAATGGATGTTGGTATTGCCACTATCCATCTACTAAAATGATCAATAATAATAGGTCAGTACTTATAGTTGTGTACATTATGCCTGCATTAAAGGAAAGGATATACCCCTTAACATTTACAAGGACTCACGATACACATTTGGAGTTGCCCATGATTTTGGTGCATTGTTGCAGCATCATGGATTCTGCCCCTATTAAAAATGTAACATTTGTGTCTAACCTCTTGGCTTCTGTGTCCCATCCTTCCCACCTGGCAATAATTAAGTGTGATGCACACACCAAAGCCCAGGACCTAATTTCCCTGGGGAATGTCCATGCGGATACCACCATAAAGGCTGCTACTATCCATCTGTTATCGTCTGTTCAGATGGAAACAAACAATTGTTGAATTGACTGACATGGGGAGTGTATTGAAATTTCAGGGGACACATCTGCAAATCAAATTGAACTATGGAAATAACAGGGGTAAACCAAAAATCCAGAGTCTCGGTAATGAACCACCCTTCCTGGACAAATTTGTGTACCTGATGCTCTTTTACCTGTGTTGCTTAATTATATACTTGCAATGACACATTTGAGCAAGGAGGGATGGTAGGAGTGGCTCTACAAATGCAGTGGCACCCTAATTTGAGAAGCATAAAAAAGGCACAGGAGTGTTTTATCTGTCAGAAAAATAATCCTGGTAGGACATGAATGACTACAGGACTGTTTGAGTAAATACAGACTGATTTTATAGGATTGCCTCGTGTACACAGCTATAAGTACCGTCCTATTATTATTGATTATTTTAGTAGATGGATAGTGGCAATACCAACAGTAAACTCCACAGTAGAAGCAGCGGAAGGAATTATATTAGAGGAAAAAAATACACTGATTTGGATTCCCTGCCATTATTAGCTTAGACAATGGGCCACATTTTACCGCTAAAGTAAGGTCAGCATCTCAGAATAAAACAGCAATTTCCATGCGCCCATCATCCACAGGAAGCTGGAATTGTGGAAAGAGCAAATATAACATTGAAAAATAAGTTGGTCAAACTAACTTCTCCAGGCTACCTTCAGACAGAAGCCTGAAGACCAACACTTCTGGATTCAAGAACAGTTTCTTTCCAACAGTGATCAGGTTCTTGTGCCTTCCCTTGGTACCTATGATTAGCAGCAGGAACGAGGGTTTGCAGGCACCAGGGAGCAGAGGACTGGCACATGGCACCAGAAAATGGGGAGCCCCCTCCCAATTTGAGAAGTAGAGGGATGGTGACCACGGTGGCAGACCATTGAAAGGTTCTGCAGCTGAGGAACACACTGGCAGCGGGCTGTTGGCGACTCGAGGCTGCTGGTGACTGCGGTCAAGAGATTCACAATGGGCTGCTGACTGTTGGAGACTGGCTGAAGGGGTACCAGGTATCAGAACCGGGATGCAAGAGGGTGCCGAAGACACTGAAGGTTTCCTGGTCGTGTCGGGAATCTGCAGTTGGGGCTGCTGATTGTTTGGACTGGAGGGGCTGCAACAGCACAGGAGGCAAATCCACAGATACTCAGGGACTCTTTTGCTTTTCTTTCTCCGACTGTAAGAAGCACTTCAAGCAATTTCTACTGATGGTGAATCTGCCTTATGGCAGACTAAAGGAAATTCTGTGTAATATTGCACTGTTTTTAAATCACATGACAATAAATTGAATCTTGATCTTGAAATCTTAACTGAAGAAACTGGTTAAAAGTACACCCTTTGGCCCTTTTTTGAAATGAGAATTACACCACACACTAGCACAGGACTAACTCCAGCGAAAATATTGTTTGGAAAACCGCTGTGTACACTTTGGGCAGCAGATAAAAACAGAGAAGATTGCCTTGACATACTTGCCCTTAGTGAAAGAATATATTAATTAAGTACAAGAACTAACTAAAATTCATAATGCTCAGAGTAAAAAGGAGGACCCTTACATTCTGATAAGGAATTGGGAGCAGAAAAAGATGAAAGGGCCCCTTCTAAGTATTACTTACCACACCCACATCATTAAAGATTGAGGGGCAACCTCGACTGTAAAAAGATTAGCCCTGGAAAAAGGATAGCTTGACACAACAGAGGGCAAGCAAGAATCCTGACCAGGCTCCTGAATGGTAAAAATGGACAATTATTGTACTACTGGGTGTTTTGGGCTTTGTTGTTGGCATCCTAGTAATGAATGACTTGATAAAGGAGAAGGAGAATCCAAATCAGATATCTTAACGGAAATGGCATGGCAATATTTATTTATGCACATCAGTAATGTATGTTGAACTATGAATGTGTCCTGCTGTTGGACCAATACCAATAAACCAACCTTTGGTGGTCAAGGGATTCCAATGGTAGTAATACCCTTTAACGATACAGAACATCTAGATGTCAATCATTCAGGACTGACACGAGAAGAAATTTCTTCAGTAAATTATGAATCAGGAGACTAAATTGATGTGTGAATGGCCCGTTTTAAAATAACCATTGGGCTGTTCACACTAGACCATGAAAAACCGGTTTCATGCGCCCTTTCACATTACCAACCTGGTATTGCAGACCCCAACCTCCAGTGGTGACATCCTGAGTGATGTATTACATACTCACAGGCTGTGAATGCTTTGTTCTATGAGATTACTCACACCTCACTTCAGCCACTTACTCTCTGTGGGGTGGTGTGGTGTGGGTGTTATGAGTGAGTAAATAGATTTGATGGGTCTCAAAAGCAAGGACTCTGAATGCAGTTTTGTAGTAAATGATTTTATTTACAAAAGATGAGCGTGGGAAATTGTTAACAGGGATAACATACATGTGCACTGTTTATAGCAAGTGTGGGAAAGTGGTAATGGGAATACACATGCAAGCATGGGAATTTGCTCCGACAATGTAACATATGCGCACAATTTATAGCGAGCGTGGGAAAGTGGTAACGGGAATAATACACATGCAAGCATGGGAATTCGCACCGACAATGTAGCATATGCGCACAATTTATAGCGAGCGTGGGAAAGTTGCACTAGCAATGAAACATGCGTAAAAATGGTATCTTGCCACCCAACCATCAGAACTACTAGAAGTAAATAGAGGATTTTTTTTTAACTCCATACCACAAATGTTCAATTTGATGAACAGTATGTGAACTGTTTGTAGTCATTCCAACAAGTTCCTGTTGTTGTTCAAATTCTGCATTCTTTCCATATGCTAGTTAACAGTGTTCTCTGCTGTGATCTTACCTTTTTGTTCTTTCCATTCCTGCCTCTTAGAACCTCCCATGCACACAAGAACATCATCAGCATGTTACTAATGGGGCCCAGCATACCGGGCACCTGTTCACACTGGAGCTGGGTTTAAACAATCCCAGCTCTGATATTAACTCCCTAGGTGTGTCAGTCCTGGGTCAATTTGGACACTTCATACTGGGTTGGGAGCATTCACACTAGCAGGTGACCCGGTAAATTGTCAGTTAATTCCCACTTTCAAGTGCCAGTACAAAAGGGGCTTTTGGTATTTTCTAATCAAGAAAATCAAAGTTTAAATCAAAGTTTAGAATATTCAGGAATTCAAGGAAATTATAGCTAGTGCAGGGAAGTGTTGCTGAGATAAAAGATCAGTCTTGATAATATTAAGCAGTTACTTGTGAACATTTTCAGTTTATTATATTCTTAATGCTGGTTACAACTGATCAGCTATAACAATTAACTCTTAAATATGAGACCTATTTAGAGGTTTACATGCACATTGTCTTGCCTAATTTACTTCATTAAGTGTGCTCTGTGTGGCTTCCTCTGCATCGGTGTGTTGAAGTCGACCCGCACTGTAATAAAAGAAACAGCAGAAGAACCAAAGAGTGTACAATCACTTCTTTATTGCATTACACTAGCAGGAGTGAGGGGTACATAGAATGAATAGACAATAGCAACTCGTTCCCTGCATGGAACCTCACCCAGAGTACACAGCATCCTTGTACAACTTGTATAGTCCTTTAGCAGATGCCTATGTGCAGTTTTGCATTTTTTTTTTAAACTATTGGCAATCTAACGTTTTTTGCTACTTTTGTCCTTCACAGATACTTTTTGTTGTAAGGATGGTTATATCATGAATGTTTGAAATACGATGGTGCGCCAAACCAAATTTCATGACTTGTTCATGACAATAAATTCTGATTTATCCAGTTCCTTTTCACTTCATGGTCTGCATCCTCCTCACAACTTAGCTTAGTCATAGAGTTCTAAATCCTGTTGTTGTGGACTGAGCTAGTACCATTTAGCCCCCATCTTTCTAAATCTTTTCTACCATCATCAGCAACTTGGATATATTGTATTGGTCCATTCAATTAATTGATACACATTGTGAACAACTGAGACAATAGCACCAAATACTGTGGCAATTCACTAATCTCAGTTTCTCAACCCGAAAATAACCTGCTTATTCCATTTTCTATCCATTACTCAAACCTCAACCAACGTCAGTAAATTACTCCCAATCCCATATGCTCTAATCTTGTTCTTAAAACCTTGTGAAACTCCTTATCAAGGACTTCTGAAAATCCAAATACAGTACATTCAATGGTCTCCCTTTATTTATTCCACTAATTACAACTAAAAATATTAACTGATTTGTCTAACATGATTTCCATTTCATGTTGATTTCACCCATTCGAATGATTATTAATTTCTAAGTGTCCTGATTACTTCCTTGGTGGTACACATCTACTAGTGCAAATTTTCACAGCTATTTACTCTTCTTTTCTTAAATAGTGGAACCAGTCCAGAATGTCTAGAGGATGACAATCAGCACATCCACCACCTTCATCCTCATCTCTTTCATAACTTTGAATACAGTTCATCAAGTCATGGGAATCATTCTGCTGCCAGTCCCATTAATTTCTTCAATAACGTTTTTAAAAAACGTATACTAATTTCTTTCATCATATTCACTTGAGACCTGGGTTCTCTGCAATTTCCAGATTTTTTTTGTTTTCTCATGCCAAGACACATACAAGATATTTAGAATCGGACAACATGAACAGGCCCTTCAGCCCAACTTGTCCATGCTGACAAGTTGGCATCCTGAGCTAGTCCCATTTGCCTCTATTTAGCCGACATCTTTCTTATCCATACATCTGTATAAATGACTTTTGAATGTTGTAACTCTACCCACTTCTCTAACTTCATCTGGCAGCTCATTACAGATACAGGCAACCTTTTCAGTGGAAAGGCTGCCCATCAGGTCTCTCTTAAATCTCTCCTCTCTTACCCTAAACCTAAGCCCTCTAGTTCTACCCTGAGAAAAGGGTGAGGGTTCACTTTATCCATGCCCCTCAGGATTTTATAAACCTCTGTTAGGTTACATCTCAGCCTCCTTTACTCTGGAGAATAAAGACCAAGCCTATCCAATTTCTCCTGATGACTCAAGCCCTCTAATCCCAGCAACATTCTGGTAAATCTACTCTACACACCCTCTGACTTATTGATATCGTTCCTGTTGCCAGGCAAACAGAATGGCACATAGTGTAGCTTGTTTAATTTCTCTGCTATTTCCAAATTGCCCAATGTATTTTCTCCTATCTCTGCCTGTAAAGGATGCACATTAACTTTTAATTTTCACAGTTATAGAAAGTTTCACAGACCAATTTTATTTTTCTCATATTCTACCTTTTATTTATTCACTAATATCAAGATTCTCATCTTCTAAATTCAGGAATGTTTTCAATTCTTAGGCTTACTGCTTCTTTTACCAATGTTACGAACTTGTTTCTTTGATCTAACACTATTCCTAACACAGTGGTTCTCAATCTTTTTTGGTCTAAGGCTCACCTGGCTTCCAGCCTGACATGCCATGGCCCACTACTGGCAATGACTGAGCAATATTTTCAAGTCAAAGACAGCTCTGTAAGAAATACATCTTTATCTAATTTAAATTCACCTGGGAGGATTGAGACACGACCTCAGTGGGTTGGGATGTCTCTGTGGCCCACATGTAAACAATCTGTGGCCCACTAGTTGGGAACCACTGGTTTAATGTCACTTGGTCATGTCTGGAACACTTTTCCTGAAGAAATTATATATTTTTTCTTAACTATGTGTTTGTTCTTCAAATATTAACCACTGCTTATTTAACCATATAACAATTACAGCACAGAAACAGGCCAGTTCGACCCTTCTAGTCCATACTGAACATGTTCTCCCTCCTAGTCCCATTGACCCATACCCAGCCCATAACCTTCCATGCTTCTCTCATCCATATAGCTATCTAACTTTTCCTTAAATATTAAAATCGAGCCCGCATCTACCACTTTGGCCAGAAGCTCATTCCACACTTCCACCACCCTGAGTGAAGAAATTCCCCCTCTCTTATACTTCCCCCCTTCAATCTCAATCCATGTCCTCTTGTTTAAAACTCCCCACTCTCAATGGAAAAAGCCTATTCAAATGTACTCTATCTGTCCCCCTTATAATTTAAATCCCTCTATGAAATCACCTCTCAATCTTCTACCCTCCAGGGAATAAAGTTCTAGCCTGTTTAACCTTTCCATGTAACTTAAAACCCAGACAACATTCTTGTAGATCTTCTCTGCACTCTCACTATTTTGTTGATATCCTTCCTATAATTCAGCGACCAAAACTGCGCACAATATTCCAAATTTGGCCTTACCAATGCCCTGAACAACTTCAATGTGACTTCCCAACTCTTGTATTCAATACTCTTATTTATGAAGGCCAACATACAAAAAGCTTTCTTCATCACCCTATCTACATGCGACTCCACTTACAGGGAATTATGTACCAGAATTCCTAAATCCCTTTGTTCAACTGCATTCCTCAATTACCTACCATTTAATGTGTATGACCTTTGCTGATTAGTCCAACCAAAATGTAGCACCTCACACTTCTCAGTATTAAACTTCATCTGCCATCTTACAGCCCATTCTTCTAACTTGCCTATATCCCACTGCAATCTTTGAAAATCTTCCTCACTTACCACACCACCACCAATCTTAGTATCATCTGCATACTCGCTAATCCAATTTACCAGCCTATCATACAATGGAGCCAGTACCGATCCCTGAGGCACTCCACTAGTCACCGGCCTCCAATTTGGCAAAACAATTTTGTACCACTACTCTCTGGCATTTCCCATCCAACCATTGTTGAATCCATTTCACTACTTCAACATTAATACCTAATGCTTGAACCTTCCTAATTAACCTTTTATGCAGAACCTTGTCAAATGCAGTCCATATAGACAACATTCACAGGCTTCCCTTCGTCAATCTTCCGAGTAACCTCCTCGAAAATTTCTACAAGATTTGTTAAACATGATCTACCATACACAAAACCACACTGACTACTCCTAATCAGTACCTGTCTATCCAAATAATTGTATATTCCATCTCTAAGAACTTTCCATTAATTTACCTACCACCGACATCAGACTCACAGGCCTATAATTACCTTGTTTTACTTTCAGAGCCTTTTTTAAACAATGGAACAACATGAGCTAACTGTCAATCCTCCGGCACCTCCCCCGTGTCTAATGGCATTTTAAATATTTCTGTCAGAGCCCCTCTATTTCTACACTAACCTCCCTCAAGGTCCTATCTAGGGAATATCTTGTCAGGATTGGAGATTTATCCACTTTTATTCTCTTTAAAGTAGCCATTAATCTGTACATTTTCCATGACCTCACTACTAGTTTTCATTACTTTACCTGACTCAATTTTCCTTTCCTTAGTGAATACTGAAGAAGAAAAAAAACCATTAAATTTCCCCCATCTCACATAGCCTCCTCTGATCCTCAAGGGACCCAAATTTATCCCTCACTATTCTTTTCCTTTTAATGTACCTGTAGAAACCTTTTGGATTAATTTTTACCTTGCCTGCCAAAGGTGCCTCATATCTCCTTTTAGCCTTTCTAATTCCTTTAAGAATTTTTTTGCACTCTATATTCCTCAAGCAGCTTATTTATTCCCTGCTGTCTATACCTATTGTACACATCCCTCTTCCTCCGAACCAGATTCCTAATATCCCTTGAAAATCAAGGCTCCCTATATTTTCTAACCTTTCCTTTAATCCTCACAGGGACATACCAACTCTGTACTCTCAAAATTTCACCTTTGAATATCCTCCATTTATCTATTGCATCCTTCCCAGAAAATAAATGATCCCAATCCAGACCTTCTAAATCCTTTCGCATCTCCTCAAAATTAGCCTTGTTCTAATCAAGAACCTCAACTTTAGGCCCAGCCCTATCCTTCTCCATAATTAACCTAAAACTAATAGTATTATGATCACTAGATCCAAAGTGTTCTCCAACACAAACCTGTCACCTGACCGAACTCATTCCCTTATAGGAGATCCAACACTGCCTTCTCTCTAGTCGGTTCTTCTATGTATTGATTTAGAAAATATTTCTGAACACATTTGACAAACTCCAACCCATCCAGCTCCTTTTACAGATTGGGTGTCCTACAATCACCACCTTATGTTTAATACATATATATGCCATCTCTTTACAAATTTGCTCCTCTAATTTCCTTTGTCTATTATGGGGTCTTTAATACACTCATTAGTGTTTCATGCCTTTCCCATTCCTCACTTCCATCTAAATAGCTTCAGTGGAGCCCTCCAATCTATCCTGCCATAGCACCGCTGTTCTCACAAGTAATGCGACTCCTCCACCTTTATCCCCCCTGTTCTATCATACCTAAAGCAACAGAATCCTGGAACATTTAGCTGCCAATTATGCAACCAAGTTTCACTGATGGCTACAATATACTTCCTTGTGTTAATCCATGTTCCAAGTTACTGTGTTAACTTTTAATGCAATTTACCAGAATCAATTCATACCTCCCTAGTTTGCTTTGATTAAAGATCCTCAATTCAGATTGAATTCAATCACTTTCAGCCTTTTTATGAATAAAAAGGTACAATGATTACTCTTCCCTTCAGGACCCTGAAATCCCAGGTTATCAATTAAACCTTTCTCACAACATTAGATCTAAAATAGCCTGCTTCCACATTGATTCTCAACATAATTGATTTAGAAAAACTTCTTGTGTATATTTCATATAGATATCCTCCAGTTTTACTGCTTAATTGATTTTCCTCATAATTCTCCACAATTAATGCACTACCATTATGAAGTGCACTTATAATTTTCTACTGTGCTCTAACCACCTTCACTTTTCTGCCATTTCTTAGATTCCACACAAATCGATTCCATTTTTTGATTTTCTAAGTGAATACAATTTCTCTGTCATTATCTTATCCTTTATTACCATGACTACACATCCTCCCTTTCCCCTCTACCAACCCCTTTGAAATGTTAAGCATCCTGGAAAACTTACCTTATAGCAAAAAATATACTTGCATGGAGAAAGCAAGAAAAATGGCTAGAGGCTGCTAAAAAGAATAAACATAAACTTTGTTGTCCAGCTACACGTTGGCCACAACTTGAGGAGGAGTTTAAAAAAATGGGTGATAAATTAAAGATAAGCAGGGAAATGCATTTCTACCAAGATGATAATGCACAAGGCCAGGAGCTTAGGAGAAGAACACAAAATTTTACTGGAACAAAAGGTGTTACCAGTTCAATGCGTACAAAAATATTGATTGCTGGCGGATTATGAAGACAAAATATTAGAATTCCATAAGTTTGTAAAACATGCATGAAAACGAACTTGCCTTGAACTGAACCAAATAGGGAATATGGATGAAGTTCCAATAACAATTGATGTACCATCCAACAAAACTGTGAGTGTTAAAGGAGCCAAAACTGTTGCAGTAAAAACCACTGGTCATGAAAAGACGCACTTTACAGTAATTCTGGCTTGTTGTGTTGATGGCATAAAACTGCCACCATTTGTACTATTTAAAAGAAAGAATCACCCCAAGAAAAAATACCACATGGTGTGTTTGTTCATGCTCATCCAAAAGGCTGGATGGATGAAGCTGGAATCAAATTATAGTTGCAGAAAATTCCTGGTGGACACTTAAAAAAAACTTGCACCTGACCTGGGATCAGTTCAGGGCACACAAAACTGAAGCCGTTAAAAAAAAAGAGCACAAACTGAAAATCCAAATGGCTGTTATTCCTGGTGGTCTGACTAGCCAATTGCAGCCTTTCAATGTTGTATAAACAAGCCATTTAAAAATAGCATGAGGGAAGAACACTGGAGCAAATGGATGGGAGAAAAGGACTGTGGACTAACATGAGAAGGAAGTGAACGTCCCACCATTACACAGGTGTGTGAGTGGGTGAAGACTTCTTGGGACACTGTCAGAGCTGGAATTATTGTTAAAGGTTTTAAGAAGTGTGGAATTAGTAATGCCCTTGATGGCATTGAGAACGATGCATTATTTGAAGATAGTGATACAAGCAGTACTGATGCTGAGTTTTTGGGCTTTAACAGTGATGATGCCTGATGAATGTTCAGGCAGTGAAGATGATTACAGTTTTTTGTTGCAGAACATTGATGATTTGTTGTGTTTTTGTTTAAGGTAGTTATTTGTTTTAATGTTCTCTTATTAAAGTTTTCTCTTGTTAATTACAGCAGTATTATTATTAAAACATGTTTTACCAATGTGTAAGTCCAAGTTTTACCTGGAAATACCCTATATTAGTTTTTCCTAAAATTTCTCGCTAAAAATGGAGGGGGGGGGGGTGGCTTATAAGCCATCATATATGGTCATTTTCAACTGTGGTCAATTTGCAACCACATATCCGCAATGGATTTCTATTTATGTTATTGATTCATCTATTTTGTTAAGAATGCTGTTTGGATAAAGAATTATCAATTTTGCCCTTTTCCCATTTTCTCTGCTCTGACTTGGGCTGTTCATTTGGACTGAAAAACTGTATAATTAGCCATTTTAGTACTTGTATCTACCACCTAGTTCCTTCCCTTTTACATCCTTAGTGTTCATTCATTGGAACCTTCTCCTCATTATAAAGTTCAAAGCTTTTTCTACACTATCTATCTCCAATTACACTGGACATAGAAAATTTTGCTCCTGAACACTATTCGGTTTATTTTATGGATTTTGGGCTGCTGATCATGAAAGTTGCATTAAAAATTCACTATCACCTACCTCTTTTTAGATACAACCTGTTTTTGTGATTTCCTGTCATATTTTAAGTCCACTTGAAATATACAAAACCACAAAGTGCAACATGTCATTGAAAATTCATTTTCTACATTCGCACTTGGACATCTTCCTGCTGATCTTGGTGCAGGCAGTGACGAACACGGTGAAAGGTTTCACCAGGACATTGCAACCATGGAAAAGTGGTATCAGAGCAACTGGAATCCATCAATGCTGGCTGACCATTGTTAGACACTGACACGGAGGCATTAGATGCTGAGTACAAATGAAAATCAGTGGCAAAACATATTTAGGTCAATTGAACTAACGCAATCTATCAGCTTCATTATGCAATTAAATATAATGAATTTAATAAAAGTTAATTTAATGTTTCTCCAAACTTCTATGTGATACAGCAAATCTGAAATTATCTTTGTGTTCAGCTTGAAGTTGTCTATCCTAATCCCCAATTTTTTTTTCAAGGAGCAAATCTTTTCAAATTTGTTGTCCAGTGTTATTTAAATCACTGGGGCAACAATCCCACCTTGATTCAAATAAAACCAGTTCAGCTTGCTCCTCCCACAAATAGAAACTTTTTATTTCAATCACCAATCTCTTGCATGATTCTGGTCTCTCTGACCCTATTTTTATTTGAAAATTATTCGGTGTGGTTCTCCCTTTTTTTTGCCTTGAACCTTAATTGTTATACTCCTTCTGAAATTTTAGTCCTATATTAGGTGAATATTTTTAAAAAAGCTTCAAGCCTGAAGTTTGCTAAATCAAGAAACTTCTCAGCTTGGAAATAGAAGAATCCAATAACAAAGGGAAAAGAATAACTTGAAAGATACAGCATAATTTAAAACAAATAATTTAAACCAACCAGCATCAGCAGGCAAGGAAGTAATCAGTCATTTAAGATTCAAGATTCAATTTATTGTCATTGTAATAAAACAGTGTCATATTACATAAAATTGCTTTTGCCTGCTGTAAGGCAGATAGATTCACCATTGGCAGCAAGTGCCTGAAACACCTTAGTCAGGGAAAAAGAAGCAAAAGAGAGTCCTCCCCTAGTATCCATAGATTTGCCTCCAGCCCTTCTGCAGCCACACAGGATCCAGTCCAAACCACATGCAACCTGAGCTACAGATCTGAACCTGCGACATGGTCAGGAACCCTTCAGAGCCTTTGGCACCCCCTCGCATCCCGGTTCTGATACCTGGTACCTTTCAGCCAGTCTCCAGCATCCCGCAGCCCGGCACAAGTCTCCCAACAAGTGTCCAGCAGCCCCCAGCCTCCCTCACCTTGAGTTGCCAGCAGCCTGCCACATACGTGGGTCTTTCAGCCACAGAGCCCACTCATTGATACGTCACCGTGGTCACCGTCACGTGGGTCATCTCCTCTGCATCTCCTTCTCAGACAGGGTATGGTCTCCCCATTTTCTGGTGCCCTGTGCCAGTCCTCTGTTCCCCTGGAGTCTGCAACTGCTCATGACTGCTGCCAAATTTAGGTGCCATCATCTTGGGCGCAGACTTCGCAGTCTGCGAAGGAGACTACCATTGGCTCCTTTCACAGCCCGTTCAAAGCCTGTGCAGAGCTGACGACAGTTGACTGGGCTGTTGGACCCCGCGGGAGCGCTGTATCTCCGCTCCTCATGGGTTCATATCAGTAGCAGTGCAGCCGCTACAGCAGCCATTTTCAATTTATTACATTCAAGGAGATAAAACTAAAATTAAAAGCAAGAATAAGCTTTAAGGCCTCTCAAGCCTATTCTGGTTATTTAGTGATATCATTTAATTGTGTACATTTAAGTCTTCTGCTCTGATAACGTCTTGAAGCATTAAATGTTTCTTCCTAAGAAAGCTGGTTAACCCGCTGAATATTTCTAGCACTTTCCATCTTTACCTCAAACTTATTCTTTTGGCTGATTTTGAAATCTTTGTTTTTCTGAGCAGCATTTAAAGGAGCCACTAAATTGTGGGGAGCCATGCCCAATTCCTTCATCATTCGGCCTTATTCCACTTACAATATGGACAAGAGGGCTTGTGTAATGCAGGAGGTATCTGTATTAAAGACTGAAGCAAGGAAATTATGCTCAGCTTTTTGTAAAAAAAATAAACACAAGCTGGGCCTCAGCTCAAGAACTGTATCCAATGATGGCCATCATACTTTAAAATTTCAAGTCAAAGTATCAAAGATCAAAAAAGCCTCTTCCTGTACAATGCCATTCAATAATGAAAAACTTACAGTAGGATCTTTTTTTATTATTTTGGCAATTGGCTCGCCATCTTGATGAAGTTCCTCATATCGACGCACTTTATTTGCATGTTTCTTACTCTGTGGAAGAGATTTTAGTAGACTTCAGTTATTTACATCTTGAGAACAAAGGCTTCTTTCATCTGTGCTGTCAATACACAATAAAAAGGTAGAAAAAAACGGGGTGCATAAAACATCTTTAACAATTAATACCAAATTTCAGTGCAAAAGTCATGTCTTGTGTCATGAAACAAATAAGACTAATTGCATTGAAATAACTTGACAATGTTTTTACCTATTACAGAAAAAGCATTTCATCTACTGTTATATATTAATTCCATGGTTGGGAACATATCGGTGTGATAGAATGTTATAAACAATGCCAAATAGATCTCCACATACTAGTAATTTAAGGGATCCAATTGTCAAATGTGAACTTTTCTTGCCCCAACCATCAGACTCCAGCAGCATGCCCTGAGCAATGAAGGGCCTTCAGGTGCTGATTGGGGAGACACAGCCATGAAAGCTATGAACAATCCAGTTGCTAAAACTTTTTAATTATTCAATAATTTGACAGGGATATTGAAAAATAATCAAGTGAAATAAAATGTATTAAAATGTTTTTTAAAAATTACAAAATTATAACAAGAAGAACATTAATATTAAAAGCATTAGATTGAGGCAGAATGAGAAAGAAAAATAACTTACAATATCGTTTGTCTCCTAATCTTCATCTTACAATCCGATTGAATCTACATGCTACGTCTAAACTGACACAGGATCCCAGAGTTAATATGCAGCATAATACTGAAGAATCACAGCAAGACTGCTCTCTGCCTCTGCATTAGTGCCAAATGATAATTGTGGCCTTTTGATATTGAATTGATATTTATGATTTTCTGGCAAAAGGTGTGTCACCTTGACCACTTCTTCTGTAACTTGAAAATTTTTTTTTTGTGGATATTTTATCAACAGTTCCAAAATTACCTTCACAGATAAATAATTAAATGTGAATTAATCATTGATACATGTTCCAAATATAGCCCCTGCTTCCCACAAAACCCTAAATAAATGAAAATAAAAGGGAAGAAAGAAAAAAAGAGAAAAGGAAAAAGGAAGAGAAGAAATGAGCTGCTGAGATTTGGAATTCAATTCAACAAAAAAAAAGAGGCCCAATTATTTTTGTCTACATCTCAATGAAAGGAAGAAAAATAAATAGAATAAATATCTTATTTATTAAGTATTCAACCCTACATTTCATAGGTAAGGTTTCCAAGCCTGCAAAAATGTGTTGTACTTATCCTTAAATTGTAAGAGATTTTCTCCATAGGAACACAACTATGCATTTCCAAAAGAGAATCAGACTTCCAGGTAACTGAAAGACATTTCCTGGCCACTGCCAATGCAATTTTAAGAAACTCTAATGGGTACTTAGACAGCCTCATTTTAGGTCTTAGGTCCACAATATTTCCTCAGAGAAACAATTCTAGATTTAGAGGCAATTGTTTCCCAATAATTTGATTTAGTAAAACTTTGAAATGTGTCCAAAAGGGTTTCAATTTTGAACATGATCAAGTAGAATGTAAGACTCTCTTCCCCACATCTAAAACATAGATTAGAAAAATTAGAGTTTAATTTATGTAATTTTTGTGGGGTAAGATATAGCTGATCTAAAATATTATATTGCACCAGCCTAATTGGATTGGTCACTCAATCATGATAAATTCAACCAGGTCTTATCATCAATACTAATATTCAAATCTGATTCCCAGCTTTGTTTTGATCTATATAACTTCCATTTTGGAGCAACCAATTAAAGTAAAAAATACATAACTGATATGAATTTCTTTGTGTTCCCCTTTTGAATTAAAATCTCCATTTCAATGCACTCTGTAAACATCATAGACAGTCCTAATTCTTCTCTGAGAAAAGCTCTTAATTGAAAGTAACAGAAGATTGTATTATTATAAATATTGTATTTATTCTTTTAATTGTTCAAATGACATTAATTGTCCTTATACATAACAATCTTCTACATATCTGATCCTTTTATGGAACCAGGCATGTAGAATTAAATTATCCATTGTTAAAGGAATTAATCTGTTCTAAAACAAGGACGTTTTTGGGGTATTTTTTTTCCTCGTGCCAATTAAATTATTTGTTCTAAACCAAATACTCAAAATGTGTTTTATCGTTGGTGCTTCTTTTCCAGCAAAAATAAACAGCCCACTTATATATAAATTCTTCTGCCACTCTTTTCCCTACTTTGTGCAGTTCAATTTTTACCCATGAAGGCTTGTCTCCTCCATCAAAGAGGGAAATTACAAATTTCAATTGGGCCACCCAAAAATTATATTTAAAGTCAGGAAATTGTAATCCTCCCATGTCATATTTTCAAGTTAATTTTTCCATGGAGATTCTGGGTAACTTACCTTTCCATAAAAAGTTCCTAATTCATTTATTCAAATTTTGAAATAATTTCTGTGATAGTGGTGTCGGGAGAGTCGAGAAGAGGTACTGTAGATGAGGAAATATGTTCATTTTAATATAATTTACTCTACCAATCAATGTTATCGGGAGAGTGACCCATTTATTTAAATCCTATTTTTTTAAGTTATTACTTTAATCCCCAAATATTTGATCCAATTTGCCAGCCATCTGAATTGTTTATTCCTTTTGCAATCTGTATAATCGCCATTCGTTAAAGCTATCATCTCACTTTTATTCCAATTTATCTTATATCCAGAAACCTTGCAATTGCAGATGCAGTCTTTTTTAGGGAAATTACAGGTTCCATCAGATATATTAGTATATCGTCCAACTTCCAAATTATTGACAAGAAAAAACAATTGGGAAGATATTGACTGATCAGAGTGTGTGCATCATGGATAGTACCTCTGATGCAGTTACAGACCAAGCAGTGACCTATCTGCTAAGTGTTTTAAAGCAGACTTGCACAGCAATTAGTTTCATGCTCAACATGCACTAATCAGACCAACAAACAGATCATTAAAATTTAACTCAAAATGCAAATTGAAATAGGTCTGCTATTTCATTACCTGGTAATGTGCTAGTCTCTGGGAGTCTGAAATCAGCACAGCATTACACACTTTGCAATGAGTGTCTGTGAAGAGCTCACTATTTCCCTCGATGATCTTTTGTACTGTGAAAGAAAATCAAAAGAACTAAACTGAAAGAGCAGAGAAAGGGCTATCATCAAGCCATTATTATTATCTTTACAAATATTTTGTTTCATTAAAGTATATATACTGTATTATTTTTCTAAAATAATTAATCAGTATGGAGGGGTGCTACTTGATAAAGTCCTCCAATTGGCTGAATACAAGCTAGTTTCACTCCCTTCTTTTTTACCATTAACCTGCAAATTATTTTCCAGCTCTATTTGGAACATCAAAAATTTAATCTGCCTCAACAATAATACATCCCAGTCCTTAATATTTTCTGTGCAAAAAGGTTTTGCCTTGTGGTAGCTTTGTTTCCTTTTCCAATCACTTTCATTTTACGTCCTCTGGCCTAGATCCCTGTGCAATGCAATAACTGCTTTTTTATTTCTGATGTTTTATGCCTTTTTTGATTTTATGTTTGTCAGTTTTCCAAACAACTTTTCCATTCGCTAGACTAATTTTAGTAATTTTATCATCTCCTCTCAAGTCTAAACATCTTTCCAGAAGCGTTTTGGCAAGAACACCTCTGGAAATCCCAACCAATAAACTATTTCTTGAAGGTTCTTCACAATTTCCTTGTTTTTTCTACTCTGTGATGGATAACAAAGAGATGGCAGAGGAACTAAATGAATATTTTGCGTTAGTCTTCACTGAGGAGGACAATAACAATATATCTGATAGCCAGAGGTCTCAAGGAACTGATTTAAGTAGAGTCAGGATTACTAGACATAGTGCTTAGAAAACTGAATGGGCTGAAGGTAGATAAGTCTTCCGGACTGGATGAGATGCACCCATTGGTTCTGAAGGTGGCTTTGGAGATTGTGGAGGCATTGGAATTGATTTTCTAGAAGGTTGCAAATTTAGTTCTGCTGTTTAAGAAAAGGAGGGAGGCAGGATAAAAAGGGAATTATAGGTCTATTAGCTTGGCATCAGTAGTTGGAAATTATTGGAGTCGATCCTCAAGGTCGAGGTTATAAAGTACTTGAGGTGCATGGCATGATAGGCCAGTATGGTTTCATGAAGGAAAGATCCAACCTGACCAACCTAGTGGAATTGTTTTAGAAAATCTCAAATAGGATAGACAAGGGAGAGACTGTGGATGTTGTGTATTTGGATTTTCATGCATAAGAGGCTGTTTAATAAGAGTTCATGGAATTACAGGAAAGTTAATAGATTTGGCAGAAAGCAAAGGGTGGGAATAAAGGGATCCTGTTCTAGTTGGTTGCCAGTTACTAGTGGTGTTCCACAGGTCGGTGTTGGGAACCGCTTCTTTTTACAATGTATATTGATTATTTAGATTATAGAGTGTATGGTTTTGTGGCCAAGTTTGCAGATGACACCAAGATAGATGGTGGAGTAGGAAGTGTTGAAAAAACTGAAAGGATGAAGAGAGACTTGGACACCTTAGGAGAATGGGCAAAAAAATGGCTGATGAGATACAATATTGAGAAATGTACGGTTGGTCACTTTAGAAGAGGAAATAAACAAGCAGATTATTATTTAAATGTGGAGAAAATTCAAAAGTGCAAATGTATTTGGGGGTCCTCGTGCAGGATAACCTAAAGGTTAACCATCAGGTTGGATCGGCAGTCAAGAAAGCGAATGCTATGTTGGCATAAGAGTAAAGAAGTGTTGATGAGGCTCTATAGGGCACTGGTGAAACCTCAATTGGAGAACTGTGTGCAGTTTTGAGCCCCTTATCTTAGAAAGGATGTAATAATGTTGGAGAGAGTACAGAGATTTACCAAGATGATTCCAGGAATGCAAAGGCTAACATACAACTTAACAGCTCTTATTCATTGGCGTTTAGAAGAATGAGAGGGGATCTCATAGAAACATTTTGAATGCTGAAAGGATTGGACAGAGTAGAAGTGAATAAGATGTTTCCCTTGGTGGGTGAATCCAAGACAAGAAAGCAGTCTCTAAATTAGAAGGTATCCATTTAAAACAGAGATGAACCATAGAATGCGACAGCACAAAACAGGCCATTCGGGCTTTAGGAAAAAATTTCTTTCACCAGTGGTTCATGGATTTGTGGAATTCGTTGCCACATATAGCTGCTGAGGCTGAATCATTGGGGGAGTTTAAGAAGGAGATTGATAGGTATCTAATTAGTCAAGGTATCAAGGGATATGGAGAAAAGGCTGGAACTTGGAACTAGATGTGAGAAAAGTTTAGCTCAGGGTGGATTTGTGGAGCAAACTCAATGGGCCGAATGGCTACTTCTGTTCCTTGATCTTGTGATTATTAAACATAAGGGATGCAACAGTACACTTCCCTCCTCTTCAAGAAATATCATGCTCTTTCCTGATACATGTTAATTTTTTAATCCATATTATGATTGGCCCTTTTATTCCTTCACTTCCAAGTTTCATAGCAAATCTGTTATATGCTCACTTGGCAAAACCTTTTAGAATTCCGCAAACACCAATTCAACACATCTCCTACATCTCTGTCAATTTAAAACAACTTAGTATGTTATTCAATTACATCATGTAAACAAAATCTGCCTTTTAAGAAATCCATGATGGTTTTCTCTGATCAGCCAACCTTGCTCCAAATGTATACTAATGCTGCCCCTGATTAATTTGTAGAACTTTATCCATCATCAAGGTTAACCTGACTCAACTGCATTTTGTGGATTTACCTTTACAGCCTTTGATGAACAAGAGTGTAAAAACTACAATTTACAGTCCTTCGTCATCATTCCTTAATTTTTAGATGTTTGGAAGATTATGGTGAAGGCCTCTGCATTCTCCAGTTTTACTTCCCTCAGAAGGATGCAGGCCTTTGGACTTTGTTATTTATCTAGCACAGGAGAAAGTAAGCTCGGAGGAAAATATAAAGCATCTGGAGAGGGTCAATGGACAAATGTATGGCAAATATAATGCTGTGAAATGCAAGTAGTTTGTTAAGAAGAATAGAAAAACAAAACATAGCTCAAATACTGATATATTATTGAATGCCATTGTTCATAAACACAAAGATACCAAGAACTGTTTTTTTTAAAAAGTGAATGTGCAGATACACCTGTAACTAACAAGACAAAAGGAAGAATGAAATACAAATGCAGTGAATTTTTCTGCATGTGTGCAGGACTTGCTGAGACCACATGTGGAATAGTATATGTACTTTTAATCTTTTTATTTACAAAACAGATTTTTCACTAGTCTGATTACAGATATTAAATGAGGTCAAGTTATGCAGATTTAGGCTTTGACTCTCTGGAACTGAGAAACAAATGAGAAGTGAAATACAAGATCCTGAAGGAGAAGATTTTGAAAAAATGTTTCCACTGTTTGGAGAATCTAGAACTAAGCAAAATGAGAGGTGAGGGGTTATCCACTGAAGACCAAGATGTGGTCGAATTTTGTCCCTCAGATGTTGAAAATCTTTTGAATATTCTTCCCAGAGAATTTAAGGTTAAAACAGTTTTTTAGACCAAGGAGTAATCAAAAGTTTTGGGGACCAGACAGATGGAAGTAGGGATCAAGATCTAATCAGTCATGACCTTATAGAACTTGACTGTAGATTTGTGGGACTGATCATCCCTCCTCCTCTGTATGGCTATAAATTCCTTATCATTGATATATCAAGAATATTCTGCCCATCCATCCCATAGGATGATGATGGTTCCTTTCAGTCAGTTTGTGGGATTTGATACGAGGATACTCCTCTCCTCAGAAAAGAACAACGTGCGTGAATGGATTTAGATGAGATGGGGTTGCACAGGTCCAGACCCACCCTCTCAACATCCCCTCCCAGATCCAGTGGCATGGTGAAGTCCAAGACAGCTGGAGGAAGTTCTGTTGCAGTGAATAGTCAGACCAAGCTTCAATGCAAGGGTTGCCCTTTCTGTACTTCATGGCAATTTTGCTCGATGGCTGTTGACCCTACAGAGGGCTCGTCTGCCCTTTTTCAAGTCTTATTTTTCGGGGGGTCGTGGCAAGATGGCGTAGGGAACAGACGTGCCTTCCAGACTTCTCCTGACTCTGATTTATTGTTTTGTCTTTAAGTGCCCGTTAAAGTTCTTTTAAAAGTTTATAAATAATAAGAGGTGTTGGATTAGTGCCTAATGGTTTATATGCAAAAAATGAGGTAAAAGAAAATATCAACAGACTGTTAAAAAACTACATTTTCCGAAATTGTCTGAGCCTACTTGTTTACAAGAAGCCAGGACTCAACATAGAATGGATCCAGAGGAGGACGTGCAGAGTTCGGCATTGAAGCTTCATTTTAAGCCGGAGAGGCTCTCTGAAGGTCGCACTCAACAGCTTTCAGAACAAGGGGCTGGACGGGTGCCAGTGTTTCGCACGGTGGCCACTGCAGGTGTTGTTGCTGAGGCTTTGACAGTTGAATCAGCTGGGGCGCCACCAGCTGGAGAGTTAAAGAGCTGTCATTCGACTGCTATAGTGGTGGCGCTGCAAAATGCATCTTCAATTACAACGGTTTTTCCAGACATCGATTCAGTGAAGATGATTAAAGAGATTTGGCTTAAAGATAACCCTGATCTTCAGTCTCCTGGCATTGCTGGGGGGACTTTGAGAGGGATTTTTATACGAAGTCAAACTGCTAGAAAAGATACTAAATTAAGGGAAGGGACAGAAGATCCCGTGGTCTCTAAGGAACAGCAAGACCCCATTATGCCTCAATCTACTTCTGTTGAAATGTCTGTTAAGGATCTTGAAGATAAGATATATTCTGTATCGAGTCACTTAGCTAATTTTGTGAACCTGTTTATTTCCAAGATTAATGCGATGGTGGAAGTCATTAATGGAGCTTTTAAGCTTGAAACCATTGAAAGATTTGAAATGTGTGATCAAGGTTTAGTCGATTCACAGGATCAACTGCAAGATGAAAATAGAATAATTGAAACATTGCAGATCCAAAATAAAAATTTAACAAAAAAGGTTGATTATTTGGAGAATCAATCTAGACGGAACAACGTGAAAATTGTTGGTTTGCCAGAAGGCATAGAAGGACCAGATTCAAGAAAATTTTTTACTGAATGGATTCCACGAGTGTTAGGACAGGATAAATTCCCTGAAGGTTTAATACTGGAATGTGCTTATAGAGTTTGAAGAAGAAAATCTTTTTCAGGACAGAATCCAAGATCTGTTTTGATCCGTTGTTTAAACTATTGTGACAGAGAGACAATTTTACATACGGCTATTAGAAATGCCCAGTAAAATAGATCTCCTTTGATGGTTCAGAATAATCTTGTTTTCTTCTATCAAGATTTGAGTCAAGAAATTATGTTTCAACGACGCGAATTTAATTCTGTGAAAGAACGGTTGTGGAAAAAAAGACATAAGGTATTCTACAGTACTGAAGATTTTTTAGGATGGAAATTAGCCAGAGTTCTTTGACAATCCTAAAGAGGTTATGGACTTTGCTCAGTCTCTACCAATCATACAGTTTCAGGAATGATGTAGTCCTTCAAGGTCTCCAAAGAGAGTAGAGATGTAAGGTGGGATCCAGTTTTTTTTAAAAGAAATGGAAGCAATGGTGACCGAAGTGGTAACGTTGATTTAAAAAAATAAATCTTTTATCTTTTTTTTGAGAAGAGTTTAAATAGTTTAAATAATAATAGTTTAATGAAATGGGAGTTGGGAGAGGGAACTGGGTGGGCACTAGTTTCCAGAAGTCATCAGCTACCTGTGAGTTATCTCACACCCAATATTTTGGGGGAGTTACCGCTTTGGGCGGTTTAAACAGGAGGAGGTCATTGTGACCTCCGACCTGCTTTTTTTTTCTTTTTAATTTTTGGGTTAAGAAGTGAAGGTTTTTTTATTATTATTTTTTTTAAAATAAATAATTTCTTTTTAACTCTTTTTGTTTTCTGATTGTAATTGAGAGGGAATTAGGAGGTTTTTTTTTCTCCTTTTTTTTCGGGTTTTTTTTTCTCTTTTTTCGTTCTTTTTTTTAAGAGGATGATGTCGCAGAAGATAATATCAAAAGTTGAGGATGTTGAATTAGATGAAGAGGAAGATGAGGGGAAAGGTGATAAGAAGAAAAAGAAGAAAATTAAGTACAAATACATTGAGGGAGAAGAGTTTAATAACATTGTTAATTTCGATAGAGAATTTTGAAGATGTTATAAATGAAGAATATGGAGAATTTTATAAGAGTTTGAACTTTTTTCTTTTTTTTTCTTTTTTTTATATAAGGGGAGGGGAAGGGAATAAAAAGTTTATCTGATTGTTTTTCTAAGGGATGTTTTTGTTCTCTCGATGAATTATAAAGGAAACTTGGTATTAATGGAAATTCTGTATTTATGTATTATTAATTATGATTTTTTTGAATAACATATGTGGTTGATATATGATTTTAATATTTGAACTTAGTTTTAAAGTGGATTTCATTTGTTAAATACATGTATTATGTTTGATTTAAATATATGTTTAAGGGTATTATTTTAGTATTGATATTTTTTTGTTGTTAGTAATTTTTGTTGTTGTTAAGTTTTATCCTTTTTTGTAAGTGGGGTTTTTTCTATTTTATTTACAATATTGTTAATTAATTCTTCACTCTTTATTTTGGGGGAGGGTGGACTAATTTTAAATTAGATGATTAATGTTGTGTTATAATTATTGGGGGGGTTAATTTGTGTAGTTTAATGATGTAGTATTCTAATTTTTATCATCTTATTTTTTATTATTTCTTTAAATGTAATTTTTATTTTATTCATGTCATAAAATTTTAAATAAAGTTTAAAAAAAAGTCTTGTTTTTCATCCTGCAGAGTGTCTAGCCACCCTCTGCACCAGGAAAGCCTGGTGGAAGAGCTGGTTTAGTCTCCCACCATGTGACAGGTAGTACTGGGTTATATGGTACCAGTGGCACTCAAGACAAGTGACTGGACACTCAAGAATAACTAAAAACAGCAAATAACTATACCAGCAAGAAAATTCCAGAGCTTTTCATATAAAAGTTCTGTTCAAAAACTACCTTTTGATCTGTATTCTTAATACAGAGCAAAATCTGACCAATACAGACTGAATTAATGCTTGACAAGAAGCAATTGTTTCGTAAATAAATGAACTAACACATGGTGGAATCTAAAAGGAAAACAAATGCTGTGCTGTAAGTCAGTCAGTCAAGCACCATCCTTGGAAAGAGAAACCAGTCTGTTTTGGCTCTGAAACCTTTCCTCAGAACCCAATGCTCAATCCAAAAACTATATAAAATTTAGAAATAATTCTTCATATTTCAGCAAAACTTGTAGCTACTATTGTTGAAGTAACGCCAACACAATGACCACAGGTTAACATGAAATACTGTAGCTAATCTTCTGTGTCACAGTTTAGCTTGAAGAAATTAAATGCATCTTTGCAGCTCATTCATGCCTGCTGCATATCTAAACACAAGACTCACTGCTGAAAGACTGCACCTTATACGAGGCTGGGGAATAGATGTTCATAAACTTATTTTTGAAAATGTGCATGTATTACAAGCAAACTAACAGAATATAAATAGAGAACTGATATTTTAATAGAACATATCCACCAAGGCCAGACATTGTGCATGCAAAATTTAACTCAATTTCACAGTACAGATGTTTCAAAAAGTTCAAATTACAATAAAAAAAACATTTTTTAATAGAAATAAAATTATTTCTGCACACAGAAACAGAGCAAAAGAGCAGTATCTCACACAGATCTGCAATCCAAAACTTAAAACACACAAGGCCAAAAGTCAAAAGAGATGAAAGAGGATCCACTCTGCAACATATCACAAATGGACAATAAATGAATCGCAGAAGAACAACGAAACGAAGATCTTCGCATATAGGATCCACTGCAGGGGGGAATTGCAAGGTTTTGTGCCTCGGCTATTGATGTTGCCAAGAATTTTAAGGCTTAGTGAAAATATTAATGTTACAATTTCAACTAATAAAATAAATAGCAACTTTTCAAAAAATCATAGATATTTGTTATTTGTTTCTGGAATTTGTTGGGAGATTTTATCTAGCCATTCAACCATGAGCAAAATATTTCATATGGTACATGGGCAGCATAGTAGCGATTAGAGAAATGCAATTACAGCACCAGCAATGAGGGTTCGGATCTGGCACTATCTATAAGTAGTTGTACATTCTCCCTGTGTCTGCATGGATTTTCCATGGATGCTCTGGTTTCCTTCCATCCTTCAATAAAAAAACGTGGGGTTTGTAGGTTGATTGGTGTATTTGGGTAGCACAGGCTCAGAGGCCAGAAGGGCCTATTACTCTGCTGTACGTCTAATTAAAAAAAAAATTAGAAATCAATTTTCCAGAACAGCCTACGAAATCAGAGCTCAAGGCAAAAGATTTACAATTTATTGTTGGGACTCATTGGTCAATCATGAAACAAATGACAATATGCAATAAAACCCAGGAAATCTACTTCCTGCTGATGAGCAAGTCATTCAAGAATAGTATTGGTTTATAATCCCATCTCAAGGACACATCGTTAGGTAATTGGCTCCTATAAATTACACATTAGCACAGGTAAGTGGCAAAAGAGCATATTGGAGAGAACAAGTTACTGTGCTTCAGAGATATTGGGAAAGGGACCAGGACAAATTGGATTTCTCTGCAAAACACGAAGGCCTGTGATTGTAGTAAAAACACTGAAATGCTGCAAGAACTCAGCTGGTCTTTCAGCATCCATAGGAAACAAAGATATATTGCCAACTTTTTGGCCTGAGCCCTTCAAGGAATGAGCTAAAACAGGAAATATCAGAATACAGACAATGTTGGCTAGGAAGGAATTCTAGACCAACAAAAGGTGTTAATTGGAAATATTAAGAGGAAGGGTGAGAATTAATTGTCTGCGACAGGGAAAAGGGAGAGAGACAGAGCTGGGGAAGGTGTCAAAGGAAGAAGTGAAGGGGGGGGGGGGTTTAAACAATAGCCAGAGAGGTCGATATTAATGCCCCCATTTGGAGGGTGCCCAGTCAGAAGATGATATATTGATCCTCAAATTTGGGGCGGGTCTTAGTCTGGAAGTGCATGAGATCATGGACAGACATGTCCACATGGGAAATGAAATGGGTGGCCACCGGGAGATCCATGGCATTGCAGTGAACAGAGCAGAGGTGCTCAACAAAGAGATCTCCCAGTGTGCACCCATCTACATCTCTAACGTAGAGGAGCCCACAACGAGAGCACCAGATGCAGTAAATGACCCCTGCAGATTCACAAGTGAAATACTGCTTCACTTGGAAGAACTGTTTGGGGCCCCAAATGGTGGAGAGGGAGGTGTGGGTGCAAGTGGAGCATCTCATCTGGACACAGGTATTAAGTACTAAGGGGACAATTGGTGGGGAGGGAGGAGTGGACAAGGGAGTCTCAGAGAGAGTGGTTCCCCCAGAAGGCGGAGAGGGAATACGAGTCTTGTGGTGGGATCACATAGGTGGCAGAAATGGAGGATGTGTTGGATGTAGATCCTGCTGGGGACAAGAGGAACCCTATCGTTGTTGCATGTGGGGATGGAGGGGGCCATGACAGATGTGCAAGTAATGGAGGATACAAGTACTCCCCTACTTACGATGGTCCAACTTATGATTTTTCAAAGTTACGATGGTTCGAATACATACTTTCGATTTTGAATTCCAATCTTTCCATGCTGCAAAATGCAGTTCACGACTCTTTCACAATGCTGGGCAATGTTAAACCATCAACAAGTGTCATTGCTCCAGGGCTTTCTATGAGCTGTTCTCAAGCATCATCAAAAGAGTGAAACTGATGACCCTGTTGCATTAGCATCCTCACCATCTAGCAATTAATTTTAGTTCAATGCTTCAAATATCCTTCATGCCCAGTGTGCTTTGAGCTGTGTACGTTAATGGTTTTGTCAGTGTGGAATAAAGGTATTCAAAATTTAATTATAAAAAATGGTAGGTGCTGTATTGCTTTTCGACACAATTTTTTGACTCACAATGGGTTTGCTGGAACACAACCCTGTCGTAGGTTTAGCACCTGTACGTTGGTGAGGGCTGAGCTGACGATGATGGTGGTAGAGGGAAAGCCGCATTGATTAGAATGAAAGTTCTTAGCCTGGGTGCAGTTGTGATGGAGACGGAGGAATTGAAAGG